>NC_074716.1:38336512-38674012 GCF_947242115.1 Biomphalaria glabrata
TATCCCTAGCCCATAGCGAAACAATAGCCCCAGACTGAATGGTCTGGGAGAAACCAAGATATCCCTAGCCCATAGCGAAACAATAGCCCCAGACTGAATGGTCTGGGAGAAACCAAGATATCCCTAGCCCATAGCGAAACAATAGCCCCAGACTGAATGGTCTGGGAGAAACCAAGATATCCCTAGCCCATAGCGAAACAAAAAGAAACCCTATTCCATGCCTTATATTCGTGGTTTAGATTCAGGTTTACAGCAAGAAAATAAATCAGAAGTTTTAAATTATCTTATACATTTCGCTTCCCAATCAATTTGGCGGGAAGTTTCAGTCAAAATCACGTGGAGCTGCTTTTGGGAATTCCTGAATAAATTTTAATTTTGGAAATTCCAAAACACGTCAGGTTTTGATTTTTCCCGATGTAACCAGACAATTGAAAGTTCTTAGCCGGGTGAATGACTAGTAGCTTTGGGCGGAAACAGTTTCCTATTGAATTTACAGAGTTCAAATGTTTCCCTAACATCCTGAACCTTTAGCACCTGTTCTTGGAGTGAGACGGAACTGGCATAGGTGCGTCAGTCAGAGGGGAGGGGGGGATTTATTTGGTTGTGTTGAAAATGTGTTCCAATGTTTGGATACTTTGTGGAGGGGGGAACACAATGTGTGGATGTGTGTGTGTGTGTTATGGGACGCGTTGTGAGGAGACCACGGGTCGCTAGTTAAGTCTCAATCGTAGACGAGTCTTTAAATACAACTTTCTTTATTTTTATTGGGATGTGATGGCTGAGTGATTAAGCGCTTGGCCTCCCAGCCTAGAGGTGTCGAGCTCGAATCCTGGTGAACACTGGGATTTAAAACTTCAGGATTTTAGGACGTCTCTGAGTCCAACCTTACGTTGAGGAAGTAAAGACGTTTGGTCGTTGTGCTGGTCACATGACACCCTCGTTAACCATCTGGTGTAGAAAACTATCTGCCCGCATTGATCGTAAGGTCTGAAAGAGATACCTTTAATCGCCTTTGTTTCTGACATTTGCATAGAAAATGTACAAGTCTTAGTTCAGACTAGAAGTTGTAGTAGCAAACATCTCTTGAAACATCTTGAGAACAATGTCAACCAAGAGGCTACACCAGTCATCACCTACCTGTTCGACTAGGGGAGACAAATCACTTTCCGACTCCTGAATAACGGGCCACATCACATCACGGGCATAACGTCACGGGCCACATCAGATCATAGGCCGCATGTCATGTGTCTCATAAAGTCACTCGAAACATCACGACATGGGCCAGATAATACCACGGTTCTCATCATGTCAAAGGTCTACATCATGTCACAATTCAGATCACGTAAAGGGCAACATCACGCCACGGACCACATTATGTCGTGGCCCATATCATGCCACGGGCCGCCTGACGTCACTGGCCATATTACGTCATGTGTCGCATGATGTCAGACACGTGCCACATCATGGCAAGGTCCGCTTGACGTCACAGTCAACATCAAGTCACGGGCCTCATCACGTCATAGGCCACAACACTTCCCGCTACCCTGCTAACCCTGGTCGATCCGTCGCACCGTTACCGTAAGGACAGTGAAGGTTCCTCCGCGTAACGCAATGGTACGGTGTAGGAATATGGAGAAAGTCCACTGGTGGACTCGGCCTCCGGCCTCTCATGGGATGGGAGAACTAATTGCGATGGCTCAAGTAACCGTGAACCTTGAACAAATAAATGTGAAGGGTCGATGAAGAGCCAATTACTCAGCCTGGCCACGGGATAAAAGAAATTCATCTCGAACCTTTTTGGATTCTTCGACTGGTCACATCATATCTTGGACCACATCATGTCTTGGACCACATCATATCTTGGACCACATCATATCTTGGACCACATCATGTCTTGGACCACATCATATCTTGGACCACATCATATCTTGGACCACATCATATCTTGGACCACATCATATCTTGGACCACATCATATCTTGGACCACATCATGTCAGGCATGACGTCATGGGCTACATCAGCGAACGAAAAATTGTCGAGACCTATGGAACCAAACCTCTGCTACTTCAGTATGCACTGTGTCACGACTATGTGCACTATGTCACGACTATGTGCACTATGTCACGACTATGTGCACTGTGTCACGACTATGTGCACTGTGTCACGACTATGTGCACTGTGTCACGACTATGTGCACTGTGTCACGACTATGTGCACTGTGTCACGACTATGTGCACTATGTCACGACTATGTGCACTATGTCACGACTATGTGCACACGTTTCGATGCACCGGACAGCACCGCGTCGCGGGTTGCATTTAGACCCAGGAGTAGGTCGGGCATCAGTGAAGACTGTACAATATAAATCAATTATGGCTTTGATATAGCGCTACTTTCATGCTTATAGAGAATATGAGAATCTTCTGTTGTCTCCTGGACCAGTCTGTCTCCATTTTCTGTTTCGCTTTTTAATTCCCTTCATACCTTCGTATGTGGATTAATCGAATACCCGCGGACACTGGTTATGCTTGCCCTGGATGCGGTAAAAGATGTAAGTCACAGCTGGGGCTGCGGAGTCATGGTAAATATTGCATTCCTCATTAATCTTCGGACTTGTGGAGTTACAATGAAGACCTGAACTTTCCCAACTTCTCATCTCTCTCTCTCTCTCCCTTTCTTTCTCTCTTTTTCTCTCTCTTTCTCAACATACCGACTCTTTCTTTTCTTCTCTTTAAACTATTCTTCGTGTTTAAAAAAAAAAAAAGAAAATGTTTAGTACTGACTGACTGACTGACTGCCAGTGGGGATTCCCCCAAACTTTCCAATGCAATGTAGCGTCACCGTTACCTTGGAGATGTAAAGTTGCAGACGCGCTTATGCCTCCCTCCTCTCTATTCCTGTTTTGAACATGTTGTGATTGTCTAACTTCTGAATGCAGACATAGATATCAAAGTCTTGCATCCAACTTACACCTGGCAGGGATGACTGGGTCGACGTGACATCAACACGTTCTCAATCGCTCCCGGGGTGGGAGCGTGGGGCAGGCAGGGGCTGTGGTGTTTCTGATAGTGGAAGGGGAAATCAAATGTTACTTTAAATGCCTTTTACACAGTATGCACAGGCACAGACTCGTTCACATATTCCACTTCTCTATTTCTCCCGTTTGTTGAACAGCCCGGGCAATGTGCAAGTAAAAACTCTCAAGCTTCAGGTCAATGTGAATTTCTAACCACCTTTGATTTCAATAAGACTCAAAACAGATGAAGCAATAGCAAGTGTACGAGAATGTATTCTTTAAGAAACAAACTACAAAGACGTGGACTATTATCTCAAATCTTTTTATTTCAGGTTGTCGTCTTTACTTTTGGTTAATTCGTGATCTTGTTTTGTTTTTTAATTACTTGATTGTTTGCTAAGCAAGAGAGATAACTAAGGTGCTACAGAATACTGCCAGTTGTTTATCTGCAGACATTCTTAGCTAATGCAACTCTCTGATGACAGGCCAGGTATTCCGTTAGATAAACTTAAGAAGCCTCATGGAATGTTCCAGCTCCCCCTCTTCCTCTCTTGTCTGTATCAGCTCGCGCCACCAACACGCCCCGTTCCTCTGGTCGTGTGGGTACATCGATCGAGCCCCTGGACTTGATGGCAGGTGCCAAACGGACAGGTATTCACGGCATCTCGTCTCTGGCAATCTCTGGCATCCCCCTGCTCACGTCCACTAGAACTGGGACTTGTCAATCAATACTCACCCCGTAGCTGCACGCACTCAGAGAGAGCAGTGGTCATATTTGATGGGGTGTGAGACAGTAGAGAGATGGAAGGATAGACTAAACTAGAGACGAGCGATGGACTGATTAAGCAAAGCAGGGATTTGAACTCTCAAGATGACTTTTAATGGACATTCCTTGCTGCTGTTGAAGCGTAGAATGTTGGGTATTCTGTTGTCATTGTTTCACATGGCTAGAGATCGCAAGGTCTGAAAGGGGACACTATACTTTTTTTTATTAATGCATTTATTGTTTCTGCTGATTACGTTGCATGTTTTAGTTGAACTTTGGATTTGAATATTTTGTGACGTTTTTCTTTTCGTAGCTATACCAACAGTTGACGTTGTTGTTGCTAATTTGTGTAGCTGTACCATCTGTTGTTGTTGTTTAGTTGTGTAGCTGTTTCATCTGTTGTTGTTGTTTAGTTGTGTAGCTGTACCATCTGTTGTTGTTGTTTAGTTGTGTAGCTGTTTCATCTGTTGTTGTTTAGTTGTGTAGCTGTACCATCTGTTGTTGTTGTTTAGTTGTGTAGCTGTCCCATCTGTTGTTGTTGTTTAGTTGTGTAGCTTTTTCATCTGTTGTTGATGTTTAGTTGTGTAGCTGTCCCATCTGTTGTTGTTGTTTAGTTGTGTAGCTGTTTCATCTGTTGTTGATGTTTAGTTGTGTAGCTGTCCCATCTGTTGTTGTTGTTTAGTTGTGTAGCTGTTTCATCTGTTGTTGATGTTTAGTTGTGTAGCTGTTTCATCTGTTGTTGATGTTTAGTTGTGTAGCTGTTTCATCTGTTGTTGTTGCTAAGTTGTGTAGCTGTCCCATCTGCTGACGACTTTTACCTTGTAGACTTTCCTTGAGAAACGTTCTATCTGAATATCTTCACTCCCGAGATGTCGGTTTCTAGTTCTAGTTCTAGAATCTAGTGAGATGAACCATAGTCGTTCTACGAGGCCAATGGATGGAATAGAATCTAGTGACTAGATATAGTTATTTATTAGTACACCTAGATCAGGGGTTCTCAACCTGTGGGTCTCGACCCCCCTTGGGGTCGATTGACGATTTGCCAGGGGTCGCCTCAGACCATCGAAAAAATGGATTGGTTTTGTCTATTATTCTATTGCTGTATGTGCTTGTGGAGGTCGGGGGGGGGGGGTCGCGGCAGAGTGGGGGATTGTAAAAGGGGTCGCCGAGCTTAAAAGTTGAGAACCGCTGGCCTAGATCGAAGCAGGATGTTTTAGCTAAATAATACCTAGATCTATAGACATCTACTTAGATAAAAAAAAAAGATTGCGTTGCCTTATTTTTTAAGGCTGTTTAGCTGTTCCGTCCTCTCGAGTTCTAGATTAATGATTCTAAGCTGAAGTTGTAGTGTTTTAACTGTTCCACTTCTTGATGATTTTTCTTTTGTCTTTGCAACTTTTTTTTTTGTTACTTAAAATATTTTTTGGGGCTTTTATAATTTCACAGGTAGAAGGTCACGTAAAAACAAACAAACAATGAAAACCAATTTATACAGACAATAAAGAAAAACAAGTTTGGACAAAACACCTGGTTTGTTTGTTACAATCGTCCGGCTCAAACATCTTTGTTAACGAAAAGGGACTTTTGGACAAAATATCGACAAGCAGACCAGTATTTTTGCGAACATGTCTGACATTCAGTTAGCGGACATGTCCAAAACATGAAATGCTATTTACTTCCACATTTGCTATAATACCAGACTCTAGAATACCATGAGAAACAAAAGGCGTGACCCAAACATTACCAATAGATCTACAGAGCCATATTAATAATTTTGACAAAATGGTTAAAAACAAAAAAAATTAAAGAAGACTGAGAGAGAAAGAACAAGAAAACTTAGAGAAAGAAAAAGAACGCCAACATGAAATAAAATTAAAAGAACATGAAGAAAAAATGGCCAAGCTAGCAAAAGAAAATAAAGACAATTCATCAAGTCAAACTTCATCTCATCATCAGTATCATAGCAAATTTAGGAACTTTGATCCAAAAGAAGACACATTGGAAAATTTCATAATTCAATTTGAATACATCTGTCAAACAGCAAATATGAATAGTGCACAAATGGCTCAACAACTTCTAGCTAACCTAAGAGGTGAACCACTAAACATCATCGACACACTAACTATGGAGCAAAGAAAAGACTACAACACAGTAAAACAAAGACTTATTGAACATTTTGGCAAAACGGAGGAGCACTATCGAAAACTTTTTAGGGAAATAAAACTAGCCAAGAATGCAGATTTAAAAAGAACAATACATGACATGCGCCAGAACATGACAAAGTGGCTACAACTCGCAAACTGTAACTTAGATGACCCCAAACAGATCTTAGATTTCTTTATCATTGAGAATGTGCTAATTAATGTTACAGATGCAGCATTCTCATTCCTGAAGGAGAGAAAAATAAAAAATGAAGCTGAATTGATATCAAACTTAACAACATACAAGGACTCCCACCCAAACATCACCATTGACAAAAGGGAATTGTACAATGTAGCTGCAACAGTAACAGTGACAGAAAACCATCCAAGATCTACAAATAAATTTAAATATGCCAAGAGCATACAATGTTTTTTCTGTGGCATATTGGGTCACACCAAAGCAGAGTGCAGAAAGAGAATGGCATCAGAAAAACAGCAATATGTAAATAGAAACCATAAAGAGATAACAGAACTTTCCAGAGCTTCAGTCCTAACTATAATAGATCCTATCAACAACAATATAACAGAAGAACATGGCAAAGTTACAGTCCAACTAACAGTAGATCACATCAAACAAACAGAAGATGGCAAAACAACAGAATGTCTAGAAGAGATCAATTTCAAGATAGACAACATACTTACCACAATAACAATCATACCAGACAAAACATAGCAGCTGTAGCAACTGAAACACCAATAGAATATGAAACAGTAGCATATATACAGACAAAGGTAGCCAAATTAAAAGTGTATCCTGCCTATGTGGATGGCATTAAGGTATATGCATTACGTGACAGCGGCTGCACCTCAATCATTGTAAAGAAATCACTAGTAAAACCTGAACAGATCCTAAAAGACAAGGTCACACTGACTTATGCAAATAAAGACTTATGGGAAGTATGTGAAACAGCATTAGTTTTCATTGAATCACCATGGTTCACGGGTCAATACAAAGCCATAGTAATGAACAACCCAGCTGAAGAACTAATTATAGGGAACATAGAGAATATAGTTGAACTGTCAGAAGAAGCCTTAGTAAAATGGGCTAATAGTGTAAATCAAGAAAACATTGAGTTAGCGTCAACTACTAATTCACATGAGTACAACAATGTCAGTATACATGAAGGAACTAAAGATAATCAGTCAATTACAAATAAAATAGATGTAGAATGTCAAACTCATTTGCTAACAGAAGCATCTAAACTAAATAAAGATTGCCAAACAATTAACACACAAACAAATGATAGTGAAATACAAACAGATGAAATACAAATAGATGATAAAGATAAATCTGAAAAACAAGAAATACAAAATGACATTAACACTAGCTCACCTAAAGTAATAATAACAGAAGAAATATTAGCCTTGACATTTAAAAACAGCAAACAGATAGAAGTATATGATCTAGAAGTCAATTATCAGGATGTTGTATGCATAGTTGATGAAGAATCCACAATCACTTTTGTAGAGCCCAATTTAGTAGAAAAAGAAGATTATTTGAATGATATAGCCATTGTAACCTTACCAAACTCTAGAAAGATAGAATGTAAAACTGCCATTGCTGAAATCAAATCACCATTTATAAAAGGGAAAATAAAAGTTGTAATACTTGAAAATACTATCAGTCCAGTAATTATTGGATCTTATCCAAAAGTTAAAGTGCATCAAAAGCCAGTAATACATAAAACAATATGGTTTTATGACCTGTCTGATTCTGATTTTCAGAAAGAAATTTTTCAAATAGTACAAGATATAACTTGTGATTTTGGATATAAAAAAGTTTGGAAACATCCAGAACTTGGAGAGTCAATGTGGGTACAAATAAAAAACTTTGGCCATTACAAAGAGTTATTACATAAAATATATGGAACACCAATTAAGGGACTCACAATTAACATCAGTGTTGTTGACTTAATACATCGCATCTGGTAAACATTGAGCATTATTCTGTAAACATTGAGCATTATTTTGTAAACAATGAGTACTATTTGTAAACATTGAACTAGAACTAAGACTTCATTTTTTAAAAAAAAAAAACTCTATTTGTAAACAAACTTTGGAATTTGATTACTTCATTGTAACCTACATTTTTTTCACATTCTTTTGTCAACAAGAATAACATTTTTTTGTACTCAACAATGTAAATAAACATTGAATTTTTTTCCCAACTTATTCAGTACCTAGCTTAATTTTTTCCATGCAATGTAAACATTATTTTTCTCATTGTATTGAGAACAACTTGGACAAAATTTTTTTCTACAGCTATTGTAAACAAGATTGGAATTTTTTTACTATGTCATTTATCACAATTATATAACTTAGTCACATTTTTCAATACTATTGAAAAAGGAGATTGATTCATAATGTAACTTATTTATTCAATGTCAATTAGTGTAATGAAATATTGACATACACTTGTATTTTTTTGAAAACATTTTTGTCAAACTATTCTTATGGACTATATTTTTGTAACAATCATTGATGTAAACAAGAAGATTGTTGTACAAACTTTTTGATATTTCAAGTACTGAAAGAGACACTTGATATTATTTTTTAAATTGGACTTGCATTTTTTTCACAACAGATTAAAATAAATACAACTAAACCATTATGATGTTATGCTTGTATGTATATGCTTGAACTAATTAATGTAAACTCAAAGATTGTATCACAACTGACACATTTTCTCAGTTAAATTTTTTTTGACAGAAGAGTTTTTTGAACGTTGTACACAATAATTATTTGATAAACAATGTAACATTAAACTTTTGCCATTACTAGCTACAAATTATTTGAACTGTCATATGGAGAAATACTTAATTGAAACATAAGGTGCATGCAACAAGCACCATGAAAGATATTTATTTTGATTTCATGTTGATACTTTTGATCCAATATTTTGATACTTGAATTATACATATTTACTTGTGTAATATTTATGCACAACAATTTTTTATGGAGATGTCAAACCTCATATTGAAGTAAACAGATACATTGAATTTGTAACAATGATCATTAATCAATTTGATGTTGAATTTTGACACATATTTTGAATTTTTCTATACTTATCACTTACATATTGAGACTTACTTGTAACATTTTCTACATGATTTGTACATATTGTACTATTGGTGTTAAAAAAAAAAAACCAGACTTCTAACATTTCTATAGTGTCAAAGATTTTTTATAAATAGATATTGTGAAAAAAAACTTGTATTAATTTTTCACATTGTGACATAGGAGATTGTCATTGAAATTTTTGTCACACTTTGCACATATTATTATGAAAAAGACTTGTAAATATTGAACACATTTGAACATTGATGTATATATTAGAACTACAGGTAAAGAATTATTTGAGAGGTTAAGTATTTGACTCAGAGAATTATTTGAATTGCCTTACAAGAATATGATGAATTAGAGAATTTTGCCCTTGTATGAATTTTTTTTTTTTGATTCAGCAAATATTTTGTGTAACACTGTCATATTATATATTTTATTGCAAGTTTGTAGTTCTATTTGAACTCAGCAATTGAACATTTCATTGACCCCAAGAATTCCAATTGATCCTACTTATGATAATTATGTCGTCAAGCTGAAAAAAATTTCTTCAAAATTTTTTTCAAAAGGGGGGTGATAGGTAATGTCACCACCTCAAAGTTGGTTCCATAGAGTAGAAACCCTAATTCTGTATTGTGTATGTTAATTCCATATTGTGAATCTTATTCACAACCCATGTAGCACTAGGGTGAACACTTTTGACCTTAGGTGAACCAGAGAGTTAAAGGCAGTCAGTCCACATAGAGATCTTGTAGCAAGCACTTGTATTGAGTCACTTAAGATATAAGCAGTAGAGTTAGATGTTTAAAGTAGTTGGTTATAGAATAAGTACTAAGTTGTGATATTCGTATATTACTGTTGGATTAATACTGACCATTCCTGGGTCGAATTGTATGGTGTATTCACTATGTGGTGTTATATTAAACTTATTGTATCTGCTACACCCAGCGTCATTTCATTATTCAGTGATTTGTAACAAGAAACCAATGTCACCTCCACGCCTACATTGATAACCACAGCCACATTCATAACATATAAAATAATTCGGTGACACTAACATTATCTTAAGAATCAAGTTCCTGGGACTAAAGAAGTTCGAGACAATGTTCAATTCACAGCTACAACGGAAAAAGAAATTGTCAGGTAGAATAACAGTTTTATGTGGACAGGAGGAAATCCTTTGAAATTTAACTTCCTGGCTACAATATTTCGTTTAGTTTCCTGCTCTTCTCTAATTTTTTCTCTCTTTTTTCTCTCTGTCTTTTTTCTCTCTATCTCCTGTCATCAATTTTTTTTTTCATAATTTGTAATTCGAAATTATTATAAACTATTTTTTCTATCCTAATGCCACTTTTTCTTGACTATTCTATTAATTTGTATCCTTTATTTTGTACATATTTCAGAACAGACTTGCTCATGTCCTAGAAGAAAGCGGAATACAATTGAATGAGCGAGTCCTCCACGTAAATATCGCTCATGAAAAAGTGACCCACCATGAATCATAGTTGGATTTAATAATAATAATAACAAGGAAATAATAACAACTGACCTTACAGATACCTTTAAGACCCTTAACATGCTTAGGAACATTCTCGTTGATTCTCAGAGAGCGGTACTGTTGCAGACCTGCCACATCACCAGAAAATTCCTCATGGAAAACTGATAAAGAGACTACTATGATTTTGATAATAATAATAATAATAATCTTTATTGTCCGTATGGAAATTTGTCTTACATTGTGTGCATTACACCAAACAAAAAACATTACAGCTATAAGAAACCAAAATGTACATTCACACCAGACTCACTCATAATTTACATGTGACAAAGTTTATACCAGATTGTTCTTATTTAATGATTTGATTGCCAGGGGAACAAAAGAGTGTTTGTGTCTGTTTGTCTTTGCTATCGGTGTCTTGTATCTCTTTTGTGATGGTAAAATCACAAAATCCTGACACAAAGTGTGATTCTTTATTTCGAGGATCTTGTTAGCTTTTTTAGAGATGTTTGTCTCAAACAACTGCCCAAATGGGTTTTGTTTTTTGCCAATGATCTTACCAGCAGCATTTAGGATTCTATAAAGTTTATTTTTATTTTTAATGCTCAGATTGCCATACCAGGCAGTGATATCGAAACTTAAAATATTGCAGATTATCATTAACGACACTCGACCAGAAATGAATACTCGTTTGTTTCTAACATAATAATAATAATACTAGTCTTGAGTATCCTTGAGGAAATATAGTCTTGAATAAGGCAGGCTAGCTGGTCATATAGGCTCTGGTCTATCGTCTCGACGTTCCTGGCTTCCCGGCTGTCCTGCAGGAGATATTTGGTTGATGTCGAAATAATCTTTTTCTGAATGAATGTCCGAAAATGTTGAGATCAAATTTCCGACAATTGTGTCCTAAACCGATTGAATTCTTCTTCTTCCCTATTTTAAGACATGCCTCTGCCTTGCACTGTCCACAGACGTTTTGAAAGTCTGGAAAGCACAGTGTCGCGGGGACCGCCATGCATATGTACGTCATCACTGCTTGAACTAAACCAGACATGTAGTTAGTTTCAATGAAAATGCATTTTTCAACATGAACCATTGAAAATAATCATATCATTGACTTATCTTATACTATGTGTGCAAACCAGAAGTGATGTTCAATTCATCTCTGACCAGTCATTCATTTTCGTTTGCTGGCTGGACATGCTTCGGACGTTCCTTCAAAGTTGAAGGCTATTACATCCTAGTCCAAACTTCCTGCAGGACGGCGGAGGGGTGGGGGGTGGCCCACTTCAGGTTTCGAATCCAAGGCCATCGAGACGACAGTCCACAGCATTTACATCACGGCCAGACCATCCTTGGTGTAGGTAATTAGGTATTGATGTCGGCTTCTTTGTGTATTAGGTATTTAGTGTCCAGTGTATTGGGCTCGTTACAACTGAGTTTTATTTAAGTTCTTTAATCCAGATCTATTATCCCTGTGGAGTCTCGCTGCTTCCACGAGAAGCTGAACTCTGGAGAGCCAAAAGACAAACAGCACATTTAATGTTTCTCTCCCATAACGATAATGAGACAATAGATGTGCCATAAGTGTATACTTGGAACGAGCCAAACATTTCCCTTGTGGAGTTTTACTTTAACAAATGGCCCTATGGACTTAATGGCTCCAGCATAGCCCTTAGGAATACAAACTGTATGGAGACCAGGAAATCTCTGCGCAGGTCATCTCAGATCTAGGTCCAGCACTTGATTTCCAATGTTGATGATGAGAACGATGAAGAAGAAAAAGTGATGAACAGACCTCAATGAATACGTTTATTTTCAGCATCTGAAATATTGCTAAACTAATTAAATGTTGATTTGTTAATAGACTTTATGCTTGGGGGAGGGAGGCTAAGGGTTTTCTGCCTGGCTTGATGGTCAACTTTAAAGTAGGCCTACTGTTTATAATTTCTGGATATATTAAAACGTTACTTATTTTTTTTTAGAGGGATTTCGGCTTTATAGTGTAAAGATAATGTAAAACTAAATTCTCAGTAACTGATATTTCAAAGACTTGAACATAATAACTAGTTACATTCTTTGGCTTACAGTTGGTCTACATTGTCTAAAAAGATCGACACTGATGCGTTCTATAGACTGAGGCTAGTGCTTTCTTGGCTGGAACACGATCTACACCTCAGTAAACACTCTGAACACAAAGTGTTGATAGATGAAATATTTGAATATGGCACTTGTGATGTCTACACTTGTGGCGTCCATCTTCACTCGTGGCACCATCTGCCGCATTCATTCATGCGTGTCAGCATGCACACACACACAGATATAGCTACAAATATATATAGTTTGTTATTTTAGCTTTTTTTTTTTTTCTTATAGTTGAACAAACATATACAAATACTTTGGGGCTGCATTCTTGTACAGGAAACATTCCAGAAGAGATGAATATACAATGTACATGCTAGAGTCTAGAGAAAAGAAATACTTGCTTTACCAACAGTTCGTTACATGAAAAGTAGGATGAAATATAGAAAGAACGAATAAAATAAAAATAGAGCCAGAAACAAAAAAGTATGAATGATAAAGTAAAGAGAAAAAAATTCAGACCCACACATATATGTATTTATATTTATATACACACAGAGATCAACAACTAGACCCACAGCCTAGAGTTGACAGCAACAAATAAATCCTATAGATATGACACATTGGCAGGTAGGCGGCTCCTCACGTAGATTTGTACCTACCAAACTTGTCAAAGATAAGAAACAAAAATGGAAGTGCAGACCATTTATGGTGAAGTTTTAATCTGTGGAATAGAAATACTCTAGAAACTAAACCATAACTAAAAATACTCTCCACGGTTGAATCATCCATTAACATTTAAAATATTTTGATCCCAAATCGTTGCCAAAAACTCAATGTCAATGTAACCCTACATTTCCTGGAATGTCTCCAAAGACATGCTAACAAAATATCCAGGGCAGATGACAGCTCTTCAAACGTTCGTAGAATTTCGATGACGCCAAATAACTGCCCACGGCCATAAACGAGACTCTATATTCAATCAGAAGCTTCTATTTTATCTTCCAACTTCAGAAAGCTATGCCCCTCTTAGATCTAGCGGTCAACTAGCTTTTTCATTAAGAGTAACTTTTTTTTTATGTCATGTTTTATGGCTTCCGAAATGAGGAGGTTCGAAGCTCGATGAAGACTGTGATTTTGAACATTGTAATTTTAGATAGGCTATTCCAAAGGTGCCAACTGTACTATTACAATAAGTCTGAATAGCAAGTAGTATTTCTTTGTTTGGAATTTGTGTATTTCTCCATAATTTAAATTAAATTATAGATTTTATATAGCGCTACTTTCATGCTTATATCATGCTAAGAGCGCTATGGTCCAATCTCATTTATGGAGCTGTGGGGGTGGAGGTATCTGGGAGAAAGGTTTCCGTGCTCCCTGTAGGCGCTCAGTAAACACAACACTGCTCGAGTCGGGTGTCGAACCTCGAGCCCCCTTCATAGGTAGCCAAGCAAAGTTCAAGCATGCTCAGCCTCTCGACTACGTTTCCCTACCTGTCTCCACATGTCTCCCATGATTCCATGCAGCGAATTTTGTGTGGACATTCTTAATTTTGTTTTGTAAATCACTAAATATCAGAAGTCTTTGTCTCCAGATTTGTCTCTAGAACTGTCCTCTCTTGTTCATTGCTCTCCCCTAGTTTTGATCGTACAAGTTTCCTTTGCGAATTAAGATCATTTTTTAATCGCTTAATACAAGCAAGGAACATCCGGGTTGGTGATAGCCCAATACGCCCAAACAAGCTTAGATCATCTCTATATTTATATCGACTTTATTTATAGGGCTGATGGTCACGTGTACATCAACCAGTGTTCGAGGTGTGCGCGTGTGTGTGTGTGTAGTTAGCAAGAAAATGGCGACCCACAAGATGTCAGGAGTGCAGAAAAAAAAAAAAGCCTTTATGTTGTTAAAATCTCCATCAGCACTATGAATAGATGTATTTGTATGTACAGGTCTGGACTTGATTTCAAACACAGGTTCTCAAACATTAAGTGGGTCTACGATGAAATAATAAGTAGACATTTTTAGCGGCACCCGAAAGGGGAAAAGACGCTATTAGTTTTGTGTAGGCCGAGAATTATTTTGTTTTTTTCGTGTCGCCAATTTATCTATTTTTGTTAGAAGAATAAATCTTTTTTAGTTTCTCTTTATTACAATGTAACATGTTATTGAATTTGAATGTATGGATAAGGATAATAAGTATTATTTTTTAAAAAGGTATAAGCGTACGCTAAATGAATATATGGAGATTCAGTGGCTGAGGGGTAAAGCACTTGGAACCGGAAGTCCCGTGTTCGAATCCTGGTGAAGACTCTAGGTGGACCACTTCGGAGCCGATTTTGAGTTTGTATTTCAACACAAACTGTCTTTGTTACCTTTTTTTTGTAATGAGTTAGATTTTGCTTAAATATTATTTCAATTCTTTACTATTAGATCTACATCTCAAGTTGAATCTGTGTATAATGTTACTAAAAATAACATTCAGTGTGTTCGAGTTATTCACAATACCAATACAATATATCCACAATACTAGAAACATTCGCCTACATCGGTTCAGTTGTACTAGCTACATTCCAACGATCAACTATCTGTGGCATTTTACGTCTGGAGAGACAATTTTTTCCCTTCTGTTGTCTAATGTTGATATATTGAACATTTGGATGTATCTGGCAATTTGATTACACCTGGAACCAGATCGAAACAAATGGCTCAGGACAAAGAACAATAGAGATCTATTGTTGGTGAACCAGAACAGGGAACTTTGGAGATCTATTGTTGGTGAACCAGAACAGGGAACTTTGGAGATCTATTGTTGGTGAACCAGAACAGGGAACTTTGGGGATCTATTGTTGGTGAACCAGAACAAGGAACTATGGGGATCTATTGTTGGTGAACCAGAACAGGGAACTATGTAGATCTATTGTTGGTGAACCAGAACAGGGACTATGGGGATCTATTGTTGGTGAACAAGAACAGGGAACTATGGAGATCTATTGTTGGTGAACCAGAACAGGGAACTATGGAGATATATTGTTGGTGAACCAGAACAGGGAACTATGGGGATCTATTGTTGGTGAACCAGAACAGGGAACTATGGAGATCTATTGTTGGTGAACCAGAACAGGGAACTATGGGGATCTATTGTTGGTGAACCAGAACAGGGAACTATGGAGATCTATTGTTGGTGAACCAGAACAGGGAACTATGGAGATCTATTGTTGGTGAACCAGAACAGGGAACTTTGGGGATCTATTGTTGGTGAACCAGAACAAGGAACTATGGGGATCTATTGTTGGTGAACCAGAACAGGGAACTATGGAGATCTATTGTTGGTGAACCAGAATAGGGACTATGGGGATCTATTGTTGGTGAACCAGAACAGGGAACTATGGAGGTCTGTTGTTGGTGAAACAGAACATTGAACGATGGAAAACTGTTATTGACGGTCGAGGACATGAAACTATGGACCGTTGCAGAGATCAGGGCAGAGAGGGGGGTAATGAGGTCCAGGACAGAACAATGTGGAGATTTCTACGTATGTATTTGTCTGCTAGACAGGAACTGTAGGTAAAAATTAAGAACTGGTTAATTTCATAAATTTATTCGGTGAACAGGTAAAGGCATGATCTTGATGTAAAATTCATAGTAGTGTTAAAAGTACAAATCATTTGGGAACTGCTATTTTACAAATAATCCAACATTCAGAACAAAAAAATGTTATCTATCTGTGGCCTTCATACTTCGACTCTATTACAAAATAAAGTTATTTGATACATTCCGAGTTTGGGGGTAAATCATATTTGCACTACTTTGATACACTCTGATGCACATATATACCAGGAAGCGTGCACACACACACACACAACAAGATTGAAACTGTAGATCTATCCAAACAACAATGTCTTCATAAAAGGTTCTATGTCAGAGGAGACAAAAAGGTTCTATGTCAGAGGAGACAAAAAGGTTCTATGTCAGAGGAGACAAAAAAGTTTGATGATTTCTACATGTAATAACAACGGTTCAGTCTAAAACAGTGATGGGCAAAAGCTCAATGGAAAACATGTCTCCTACCTCATCACATTTTTCCTGCCTGTCTCTTTATCTTCGTCCTTATGCCTGCCTCCACACATGTCTCTTACCTCATCTCTTTCTCCACATTTGTCCTACTTCATCTCTTTCTCCACATCTGTCCTACCTCATCTCTTTCTCCACATTTGTCCTACTTCATCTCTTTGTCCACATCTGTCCTACCTCATCTCTTTCTCCACATTTGTCCTACTTCATCTCTTTCTCCACATCTGTCCTACCTCATCTCTTTCTCCACACATGTCTTTTACGTCATCTCTTTCTCCACATTTGTCCTACCTCATCTCTTTCTCCACATTTGTCCTACCTCATCTCTTTCTCCACATTTGTCCTACCTCATCTCTTCCCCCACATTTGTCCTACCTTATCTCTTTCCCCACATTTGACCTACCTCATCTCTTTCCCCACATTTGTCCTACCACATCTCTTTCTCCACATTTGACCTACCTCATCTCTATCCCCACATTTGTCCTACCTCATTTCTGTGTCCACTTGTCGCCTACCTCATTTCTCTGTCCACGTGTCTCCTACCTCATCTCTGTGTCCACGTGCCTCCTACCTCATCTCTTTGTCCACGTGTCTCCTACCTCATCTCTGTGTCCACGTGTCTCCTACCTCATCTCTGTGTCCACGTGTCTCCTACCTCATCTCTGTGTCCACGTGTCTCCTACCTCATCTCTGTGTCCACGTGTCTCCTACCTCATCTCTGTGTTCACGTGCCTCCTACCTCATCTCTGTGTGCACGTGTCTCCTACCTCATCTCTGTGTCCACGTGCCTCCTACCTCATCTCTGTGTCCACGTGTCTCCTACCTCATCTCTGTTTCCACGTGTCTCCTACCTCATCTCTGTGTCCACGTGTCTCCTACCTCATCTCTGTGTCCACGTGTCTCCTACCTCATCTCTGTGTCCACGTGCCTCCTACCTCATCTCTGTGTCCGCGTGTCTCCTACCTCATCTCTGTGTCCACGTGTCTCCTACCTCATCTCTGTGTCCACCTGTCTCCTACCTCATCTCTGTGTCCACATGTCTCTTATCTCATCTGTTGTATATGTACATAAAAGAACTAAAAAAGGTAAATCTGGTAAATAGCGGGTTGACCTTACATAGATAAGAAAAAGGTCATTTAAAAAAAACAACATTCCTTTTTGTCTTCTTTCGCAAGCTGTAGTTGAATGTTACCAACACACGTGTGAATGACAAACAGAATCTTACATACATAGTGCATATATTAGCCTGTCGTGGTCTGGGATTTCCAAGAAACTGTTATGAATTTATGGGGCTATAAGATACCACGTGCTGTAAGTACATACATCACACATTGTGTACACAAGGACACACACATGAACAAAGCTACATCACCACATACACAGTCAAGATCTAGTTTTGTTGTCAATAAAAAAAAATATTTACTGTGTATTTATCATCCTGTAGTATTATGTACTGCTTAAATGTAGCCATATGCCACTGAAAGTTATAGTTAATATCTTAAAGGTCCAAGTGGCCAAACAGCTTAGGAGGCGCTAAAATGTGTATCAAATCATTCCATAAACTATCATATAATTGTGTCTCTAAAGATTTTGTTAAGTTTAACTTTGTTTCCTTGCATGTGAGTTCTGTGGTGACTTGCATGTGAGTTCTGTGGTGACTTGCATGTGAGTTCTGTGGTGACTTTTCTTTTGCAAATATGAACTACGTACTCTATTCGGGTTTGGGGGGGGGGGCGGCACTAACAGGTCTTTCTTCCCCGGGTACCTGTCACCTTCAGTAGGCCACATTAAGTTGACCTAATGGTGCTATCAAATGTTGGGGATTATTTCTTTTTCTCTGTTTCGGTCATGTATCATTACTTAAAATCATTAGCATCACTTAATTTGACATGAAAGCAAAAGTTGATACATTAATAGTTGAATAACACTTGGAGACAGACCATTCCGTCAAGCTAATTAGAAAAAAAAAGAGGTCTGCTTAAAATTGTACATGGGCGTAGCCAGGATTTTTTTCGGTGGGCGTTTGGGGGGGGGGTCCCAATATATATATATATATATATATATATATATTTATATATGTGTGTGTATGTGTATGCTCACATAATTAATCTTTATTACATTCTGACCTTTCATTCTTTCGAAAAAGACGTTTATTGTACCATAGAATGAGTTCTTCCTGGAGTTAGTGTAAAAATTGTAGACTCCCCGCCCGTACTTTACCTGGGGAAGTGCCGTCTGCTCCCCCAGCGGGTCGGGGCGGAACCCCGCCGCCAAGCACTATTTCCGGTATTGAAAGCCAACAAAATGCATATTCTGAGGTGTCTACAGTACATTATCCTGCTATAAAAAGTTTTATTTCAAAAACCTAATTGTTTTACTTACTTAATCTGTCACTGGCAATGTCTGAAGTCTTTTCACACCTGCTCTGAGGACCTCAATGAAAGTGTGGCGCCAAGTTGTACTAGGATGTCCCTGTTGGCTCTTTCCTCGTAATGGTATCCATATCATCGCAACTCTTATTATGCGTAATTCATTTTGACAGAGACATGACCCGCAAACCTCAAGCAACGCTCTGTCACAACCTTACTAAAGGGTCAACTCCCAGTTCGGCATAGGATTTCCTTGACTGAGACCCGATCTCTCTTACTGTATCCTAAAATCCGCCTTAGCCTTTGCTTTAGAATAATACTGAAGTGAGAGGTTTTCAACCTCAAAACTCTCTGTAGGGGGGATTTTAAACTCAAAACCTAGAGGGGTTTTAGACTTTAAAAAAGCCATCATAAGGAGGGGGGTTTAAACTCTAAACCCCATAGGCTTGGCTAGGCTCATAGATTTTTAGTGTGTAATTTGCATTTTTTATATTGAGTTATTTTTTAGCATCACACCACTCTGAAAGGAGGGGGGTAAACTCAAAACACCTTTATGTATGCTCATAGCATTTTGAGTGTGTACTTTGCTTTTTATTTATATGAAGAGTTTTTTTTGGCTAAAGGGAGATTTAAACTAAAAACCCCTTTGGCTACGCTCATAGTATTTTTAGTAACTTGCTTTTTTTATATTGAAGAGGTATTTTAGGCTTCAAACGCCGCTCAAGTGGGTTTAAACTCAAAAACCTTTTGGATGCGCTTATAGAATTTTGTGCGTGTTATTTGCTTATTTTTTATATTGTAGAGTTATTTTCTAGCTTCAAACCCGCTGGAGGGGTTAAAACTCAAAACACCATTTGGCTACGCTCACAAAATTTTGAGTGTGTAATTTGCTCTTTTTATATGAAAGAGGTGGTTTTTAGCTGCAAACCCCGCTGGAGGGGGTTATAAACATAAAACCCCTTTCGGCTACGCTCATAGAATCTGGTGACTGAAAAATGGATAGTCATATATTGAAAAGGGGGTTTTATCGTTAATTTCGGAGAGGGGGTTTAAAATCAAAGTCTTCCTTAGGTATGCCCTTGGAATATGGGGATTGTCGTTTGCGTTATTATTATTATTATTTTTTTTTGTTGTTTTATAGAAGAGGGGTATTCAACTGCAAAACCTCATAGTAGGGGTCTTAAACTAAAAATCCCCCTCGGCTGCGCTGGGACAAGTGATGGTTTAGTATTAAAATCTCACCCAAAATAAACAAAATCAAAGCAAAAAATCTGTCACTAAGCTCCGAACCCCCCCCCCCCAATATTTAATAGCAACATTAACAGAGTTTGTGTTTTCAAATCTCTGTATTCAGAGAACTTCAAGGATTCAGTACTCTGTACTATCAAGCTACAACTAACAGTTGGCATGTGAAGATGTTACTGTAGTCTGTTACTTAAACCAGTGGTTCCCACACTTTTTCCTTAACGGGGCACTTTCTGAGTATTTAGCGGAATACTTTGCTTATGTTTTAGAGGGATTAATTCACGTGGTGGCCTACTAGCTATTTATTCCAGAAGTTCTAATCAGGCCTCGCTGAACACTACGGTTCCGCGGGACATAGTTTGGGAAACACTGACTTAAACAATGTAAACCGGATCTTAAAAATCAAAAATAAGAAGAAAGAGGAGATTACTCTGTTTCAAATTGATCGTGAAAATCCTTCAAGGCTCTAAGATATTTTTATTGCTCTCCCTTTAACAAGATTTGTAGGAAAAAAATGTTGACACTTAGACCTTTATGTTTTGAATGCAAAGTCTGTTAACAATGCTGTAATAACTTAAGGGAGGCGACTCAACGAGGCAACACTATTTATTGACATAAGGACATCCCACCTACATAAAACGTCTACCTTGAACACAGCCTCTTCATCAGCTCTAGACTTAGTGGGCGGAAGTTCTTCTCTTCCTTTCTAAAGTCAACATCCTTCTCAGTCTAGTCTCTAATATTGCGCACCTTCTGCACTAGCTTGGATGGCGGTGTGCATGACGGGGCTATAGCAATACTATTGGTCTTAATATTGTTGAGGTGTGACTTTGTGTGTACCGCAATGTGTGAGTAAGGATGATTCAAAAAGTCATCAAATTTCTGAGTAACTCAAACTCTCTTTGTTTATCTTGTCACTATATAGCAGTGTTTCCCAAAGTGGGGTACGCATATGTCGATGGTTTTGGAAACACTGCCATAGAGCATAGACCATCTTGAAAAAAGACTTTAAACCCTAAAATGTGTTACTATACAACAAATGAAATATTGTTTAGGCGTTATTTTGTTGTATGTTATTATTGCATTCGTTATGGTAACTGGCCTGACTCATCAATGTGTTCTATATTTCCGATGCCACCATTTTCTCTACCTTTAAAAGGATTTGAGTCTTCCTACGCACATTAGTGTGTAGGGTACATTTGTGACGTGGCAACGAGCTATTGATCTAAACTGCCCACAGGTTGTGACGTTGAAGGTCAGTGTTCAGGCTTCTAAAACGATTGGTCTCGATCGTACACTGTTATATCTCAACAATGGCTTTGACTGCCAGACTCTGACTGTTTTTCTTGCGATGTTTGGCTCGTTAATACATAATCTGCAGCTCATTTCTCTCCCCCCTCCCCCGTTTTTCGCAGCCATATTTTTCCCCCTATCGACTTCCGCTTCCTTTTCTCTCTGTACGACGTAAACCGGATCTTGCAACTCAAAGTGTAAACAAAGTGCAGATTACTCTGATTAACTTTTCATGTGAAAACGTCCAGAGTGATATTCTCTTTTCTCAATTAACTCAACATGTAGGTCTTGGTGTTTCTTAGTTGGCAAGTGTTTTCCCATCTCTCCTCTGAAAAGTCAATCTTGTGACGACATGTTTAGCGAGTCACGTGATCAGAGATTCGAGAGACTCCGATCTGCTAGGATCCGACAATGATCTGTAGAAATTTAGTTTGTATTTACAGTGCATCTTGAGACTTCGTGAGCTTGCTTAGTTTGTAAATGTTTTGAAAATCTTTTTAAATGTTTGGAAGTAAAACTTTTCATCATTTTCCTTTCCCAATGTCTACGTAGATCTAGCTTTTAGAGGAGCAGATCGTTTGGTAAGGGACAGTCGTTTGCTCATTGAACTGGCCACAATGGACACCTTCGTTTATCACAGAATTCTATCCCATGAAACTTGTCTTGATTAGGTTTCTTTAGTAAAGACAAACACTATCTTAAGTATCTACAGGGTTTTTTTTTTCCCGGCGTCTCCGCTTGATCACGTGGTTAGACCACGCTGAACGTGTGACGCTATGGAAGTGGTCATAATTCTTTCACACCATCCTTAAGTTGGAGTGACCAGTTTCTGAACTTTACCAACGGGAAGCGGCTCTGTTAATGCGAGTATCTTTAGGATATGACCACTTGGTAGTCCCGGATGACTTTATGTGCGCCAGACGAATTCGACTGTCTGTTTAGTTGTCTAGGGGAGACAATTTTCATTGTAGAACTTGTAAAGTCAAGACAGATTAAATTTAATGATAAACAATAAAATCAAGTGAATTGTTTTAGATTTTCTTTTTATTAGAAAGTTTTCACCTTCATTCTACTTTGAAGCTAATTTAATGCATTAAAAAAATTTAGTTTGCATATTGTATTTACATAGCTGCTAACCATGTATCTAGGATATTCAATAGTTTATAATTAAAGTGAACATTATTTCGGCTTGCGCAACTATACAGATATACACAAATGCTGAGGCTTCCTCTCAGTAAAATAAAATTGAATGTCGGATATCATTAGGATTGACCAACCCGGGCCATCATCTATCCTCGTAACCCGCTTGTAACCCGGGCCATCTATCCGTGTTGTCTTTCTTCTAGTTTTTTTTTATGGTTTCGCTAAGCCAATCATATCGTGTCTAATTATTTTATATTTTGTCTTTTATAGTTCTGCTATTTTTTCTTCAAAAACAAAAATCTCGCCTTATGCAATTTTCTTTTCCTTTTGCCTACTATGTCGCTGCTCAACGAAGTGGAACTATGAAAGATAAATGAAAGATGTCCACGTGAAAACTCTACATGGCAATATTGTAGCATGCATTAGTATGATTAGAGTAATGTATTAACAGTAAGATCTTCTGACTAGGCTTGTTGTAATAGTTGTGTCCTGTAGTGACTTGATGCAGTGCCTAAAGCTTCCAAAAAACCCCAACAAGTTTCTCTGTTTCAAAGTCAGTGCGCAGTCAGTTCAAGTGTCTCGCCTTCAAAGTCAGTGTGCAGTCAGTTCAAGTGTCTCGCCTTCAAAGTCAGTGTGCAGTCAGTTCAAGTGTCTCGCCTTCAAAGTCAGTGAGCAGTCAGTTCAAGTGTCTCGCCTTCCAAATGATCAAAGCATCAAATTTTTATCTTTTTACTCTATCATTTAAAGAGGCGCACATTTTTTATCAGAAAATGTGATTGATGGGCGTTGCTTTTACCACTCACAGAGAGTGTTATTGACCATTCAAGAAGTGACTAATTAAGTCTACTTAGCAGCTGCAGGAGAGCTGAAGAGAAGATTCTCAAATAGTGCTGCAGAGGGTAAAATATTTTTACAGTGAAAAGTACTGGTGATGAATATTATCTATCTATCTATCTATCTATCTATCTATCTATCTATCTATCTATCTATCTATCTATCTATCTATCTATCTATCTATCTATCTATCCATCTATATCTATCTATTTTTCTATATATCTATCTGCCAGACAGACAGACAGACAGACAGAGAGTAACTAAGACAGAAACACACACAGACACAAAAAAGGTTTTTAAAAATCAAAAGTAGGTGTAATTTATCCCCCCCCCTTTTCCTTGACCATTCCCCTCACACTCCTTCTAGTTGTTCTTCATTCTCTGTATCTGACCAACATTTATTGTTCATTCTCTATATCTCTCCAACATTTATTGTTCATTCTCTCTATCTCTCCAACATTTATTGTACATTCTCTCTATCACGCCAACATTTATTCTTCATTCTCTCTATCTCACCAACATTTATTCTTCATTCTCTCTATCTCTCCAACATTTATTGTTCATTCTCTTTATCTCGCAAACATTTATTGAAAACATTCTCTCTATCTCGCCAACATTTATTGTACATTCTCTCTATCACGCCAACATTTATTCTTCATTCTCTCTATCTCTCCAACATTTATTGTACATTCTCTCTATCACGCCAACATTTATTCTTCATTCTCTCTATCTCTCCAACATTTATTGTTCATTCTCTCTATCTCTCCAACATTTATTGTTCATTCTCTCTATCTCTCCAACATTTATTGTTCATTCTCTTTATCTCGACAACATTTATGTTCATTCTCTTTATCTCGCCAACATTTATTGTTCATTCTCTCTATCTCTCCAACATTTATTGTTCATTCTCTTTATCTCGCCAACATTTATTCTTCATTCTCTCTATCTCTCCAACATTTATTGTTCATTATCTCTATCTCTCCAACATTTATTGTTCATTCTCTCTATCTCACCAATATTTATTTTTCATTCTCTGTATCTCGCCAACATTTATTGTTCATTCTCTCTATCTCGCCAACATTTATTCTTCATTCTCTTTATCTTGCCAACATTTCTTGTTCATTCTCTCTATCTCGCCAACATTTATTGTTCATTCTCTCTATCTTGCCAACATTTATTGTTAATTCTCTCTATCTCGCCAACATTTATTCTTCATTCTATCTCGCCAACATCTATTGTTCATTCTCTCTATCTCGCCAACATTTATTCTTAATTCTCTCTATCTCGCCAACATTTATTCTTCATTCTCTTTATCTTGCCAACATTTCTTGTTCATTCTCTCTATCTCGCCAACATTTATTGTTCATTCTCTCTATCTTGTCAACATTTATTGTTATTTCTCTCTATCTCGCCAACATTTATTCTTCATTCTATCTCGCCAACATCTATTGTTCATTCTCTCTATCTCGCCAACATTTATTGTTCATTCTCTCTATCTCGCCAACATTTATTCTTCATTCTCTCTATCTAACCAACATTTATTCTTCATTCTCTTTATCTCGCCAACATTTATTGTTCATTCTTTTTATCTCTCCGACATTTATTGTTCATTCTATTTAGCTCTCCAACATTTATTGTTCATTCTCTTTAGCTCTCCAACATTTATTGTTCATTCTCTCTATCTCGCCAACATTTGTTGTTCATTCTCTCTATCTCGCCAACATTTATTGGGCATTTTTTGTCCCAACTTTTACTTTTTGTTTTGGTCTTTTCTTGATTTGAATGTAAAAACTTCTTTACATCTCTCTTATTCTCTCACGTATTCTTTCTCTTTATATTTCTTTTTTCTCTCTCTTTCTCTCTCTCTCTCTCTCTGTCTTATTTTTCTCCTGTTTATCCTCTGTGCTTTACATCTTATGTTATCCTTAACTTTTAATCTGTGACTCTCTGTAATAAGAGAATTTTACGAAAAAAAAACATACTAGAGAGAAGGGGAGGCTAAGGTATACGGTGGAAATATTTATGTCCCAAAACTACAATAGACATTTAAATGTCTTCCCTTTAAATAACACACACACACACGCGCGAGTTTTATCTTTACCTCCCCTCTCCTTAGTGTCTCACGCGGGACAACTACCTCCAGAAGATAGCGTTACGCACAGTTAAATCTTTTCACTTGTTGAAGGGCTGAACTTGGGCGAGAGGGAGAGGGGGTGAGAAAGGTAAAACCTGGGTAGAGACGTACAGACAGGAAAGAGAGGGAAAAAAAAAAGGGGGGGGCATAGCTCGCCTTCAACAAGTCTTAACATGTTTTTACTGAGAAGGACTTTTTTTTTTTTTTCGTTTATTCTTAAATGTTCTATTCTCCACGTGTGTTTTCTAAGTAGCTGGGCGGGGAGAGGAAAAAAGAGTTGGACCTGGGGGTGGGGAGGGGGGGGGCGGTGGCAGACGTAAAGTAAGATCTGTGATTCACTGTGTTTAGTAAGATGAATTTAAAAGGACGACATGTCCAGGCATGCTTTAGAGCTGCAACCCTACGTCATCATAATAGCAAGGGTTTAAATGGCAGTCTATTAATAAACATTAGGAAGTCTCTATTCAGTTTCATTTCAAGTACAAACATTTTTTTAAATGGCGGAAGATGAAAATAAAGAAATAAAATCGCTTCGCGTTGGGAGAGGGGCGATGGGGAGGACCGGTAAGTCCCGTTTAAAGTACTTGAGTTGTTGTTTTAATTGTGGAATATCCGAATTTTAACAGCGTGCTTATAAGAATGGTTGGTCACCAGTTACTGGATTTGTACAAAAAATAATAATGAATTTATAAGCAAATGTAAGAATGGGAATTACCAAGCACACACACACACAAACCTTTAATTGATGAGAGGGGGAGGGGAAACAACTCTAACCTGTAAAGATTTGAAGAAATGTGATTTCAATTTGATCTACTTGTTTAAATTAAGAAAAAACAAGGTTACAAAAGACAGTTTGTGTGGAAACACAAACTTAAAATCGGCCCCCGAATTGGTCCACCCAGGAAGGCTTCAATATTTTCAGAAAGAACATCCAAATGAAATTATATCAAAGACAAATGAGAGATAAAAATGGAGAAAAAAGGTTGACAGATCTTGTGTAGTGCCCCAACGGTCCAGCAGATCAAAGGATAGGTGCAAGTTAATGCAAAGTTAGATGTGAACCTGGCCTAACTAGTTCCCCTTTCAGACCTTGTGGTCTATAAGGCAGATGATGTAAAGTTCATCTGTTTTTGTGGCCTACGGTTAACGAGGGTGTCATGTAGCCAGCACAACGACCAACCGTCTTTACTTTTCCCCAACTAATGTCAGGTACCCATTAGAGCTGAGTAGACTCAAAGGCGCCCAAGGATTCCGAAGTTGAAAATCCCAGACTTCACTAGGATTCGAATTCGGAACCCTCGGTTCGGAAGCTAAGCGCTTTACCGTCCCTCTCCTGGTCTTCACTTGATGTAATTGTTTTGAAAATGCTTCATCTCTTATTCGAATCTCGAAAGTTGTACATTTAAAAAAAGTTCAAGAAAATAAAGTTTATAAGATTACTATTCGTTTTTAAATTATGTCTAAATTATAATGCATACTAATTA
Source organism: Biomphalaria glabrata (assembly GCF_947242115.1). Classification (NCBI taxonomy): domain Eukaryota; kingdom Metazoa; phylum Mollusca; class Gastropoda; family Planorbidae; genus Biomphalaria; species Biomphalaria glabrata. The sequence goes on from NC_074716.1 coordinate 38,363,716, forward strand.
GCTTTTTCTCTTTAAAAAACTGCTTGCATAACTGATTTTAAAAATTAGAATTTTCGCTTTCAGGAAAAAAAAAAGTAGCCGTTGCATCAGAACTTTGAATGGTCTAAAATATTGTGATGTCGGATTTTCAATATCTTTTCTAGTTAACGAGATCTAAACGGCCAGACGGACAGACATTTCGCACAAAACTAATAGCGTCTTTTCCCCTTTTGGGGGTCGCTAAAAATGATTCTAGTTTTCAAACATTGACTACTAGAGCAATGGAGGTCGTGCATTAAAGAAAAAAAAAGTCATATGAGTTTTTGTAGGTCGTTGACTAGGTGCTGGAGTAAGGAAAGTAGATTAGTGAATCTTTCAGTTCTGTAGTGAATCTTTCAGTTCTGTAGTGAATCTTTCAGTTCTGTTTGACAGTGAATAAGTATTCTTTCTTTTAGTTACAGAAAGAAAATAATTGTTTACTTCCATTGCTTGATTCCTAACATCTTTACGTTTCAAAGGTGGGGATCACTATTTCTCTAAACATCTCTCTCTCTCCCTCTTTCCTTCTATCTTTCTCTCTCTCCCTCTCTATCTCACTCTCCCTATTTGACGCCTCTACGTAAAACATAGTGTTAATGAAAGTATTATGTATTAGTCCGATGAAGTAAAGCTAATATTTTTTGTGGGCAAGGTTTAACGGGGGTATCATGTGACCAGCACAACGACCAATCGCCTATTCGTGTGTAGATTCTTGATGTCGTCATGCTCATAAATATAATTTAGTGTATTTATGTTAATGTCTTTTTACCTTTTTTTTTCTGTTTAATTTAATCACATTTTACATTCACGATCTTAGTATGTAACATTACTATAAATAATTACACGATACACTTGATCTAAAGAAATGAGATGGAAATGGAATAAAACTCTTTTAAAACTTCACAAGATATTTTTTTTTTGTTTGTAAATCAAACGCCTGTTTGTTCCTAATATAGTTTCAAATATTTCATTGTTCATTGTTTTGTGTTACTAAAAATAGAATACTTATCTATTCACGTGCCATTCTATGACATTCTCTCACTCCTCAGTGCTCACCCCTGACGCTTTTCACTGGTCAATACAGTGGCTACAGTATTAAGTTTATGTTGGTAGCGCTTGGGCAAGGTAAGCAGTGGGAAGAGGATCAAACCAACAGTGAACACGCGTCTTGCCCATGATTTTCTCTAGATAGTTATTTCCTCTTGTCACAAAGCTTTAAGTCACTCTGTCTGTCCGTCTAGTACACATCTTGTACACGTTAGTTCTCCCACTTTCCAGTCTTGGATCTAGTTGAAACTTGCTCAATTATCCAATGTCCCTAAAAAATCATGAATCAATGTTCAGGGAAAAGTTCAATCTTTTGATTTTCATTCGATTCAGAAAAACAACAATTGTCTTGATACCAGCAAGCATGTCGATAGTCACATGGGTTCAAAGTGACAGAAACAAATCTTATGAAGTTACAAAGCAAATGTTTTATTTTTATTCAAACCTAAATGCTGGCTGGAATCAAAGGAATTCTTTTTTTTTTTTTGTTCAAAGCTGATGTTTACTAATCATGGCTGCTTAGGAATAATTGTAGCGAAATCCACGAAACAGATTTCTATTGGCTAATAAATTTCTTGTTTAGCTCATTCTCAAGTGTGTTTTGATCACGTGATCTCGTCCAATTTTTAAAAAACAACAACAACAACGAACCAGGTAGTTCTAGGCTACACATGAAAGGAACTCTTTGCAAGACGTTCTTAGATTACTGGAGAATCTAACTGCAGATTTAACCTTTTTTTTTTTTCAGTTCCAAATTTCAGTTCAATGTGGTCAACTGATGGTGCAGTGGTCAGTTTGAAACATTAAGCTGACGAGAGATGCTTCGAGCGTTGTAGAAATGCTCAACGTTTTCAACGTAGTTAGGAACTAGTTCCCTGGACTTAGTGCTGAACTGTTCAACATACAAGCCAAAAGACAATTAGTCTAAAACATAAACCTTACACTTCGTCTTAATTAACCTGTCCCTAATCATGGGCGTCACCGTTTCTCCTCATCTACAACATTATCTTTCACGAATTTCTTTCTACAAAATTATCTTTCAGGAATTTCTTTCTACAAAATTATCTTTCACGAGTTTCTTTCATTTAGTAGACTTGAGTACCATCTATAATCTGTGACTTCATCTGAACCCAATCTCAGTATGACCAAACACTGTGAAATCACTAGTACTTACACAGATGTCAACATTCTTTTTTTTTTGTACAGATCTAGTTTCCAGTTGAACTGGTTGTGTGTTTGTTTGTTTGTGTGTTTGTTTAATGTTGTTTAAGTTTCAGTTCAAGCCGCTGATTTGCTCATTAAATGTTTCACTTGAGATGAGATTCAGAACAGATCCAGAACATATACAGACAGATCCAGAACAGATCCAGAACATATACAGACAGATCCAGAACAGATCCAGAACATATACAGACAGATCCAGAACAGATCCAGAACATATACAGACAGATCCATAACAGATCCAGACAGATCCAGAACATATACAGACAGATCCAGAACATATACAGACAGATCCAGACAGATCCAGACAGATCCAGAACAGATCCAGAACATATACAGACAGATCCAGACAGATCCAGAACAGATCCAGAACAGATCCAGACAGATCCAGAACATATACAGACAGATCCAGAACATATACAGACAGATCCAGAACATATACAGACAGATCCAGAACAGATCCAGAACATATACAGACAGATCCAGAACAGATCCAGAACATATATAGACAGATCCAGAACAGATCCAGAACATATACAGACAGATCCAGAACAGATCCAGACAGATCCAGAACAGATCCAGACAGATCCAGAACATATACAGACAGATCCAGAACAGATCCAGACAGATCCAGAACAGATCCAGATTCATTAGTAGACAGATAAGGAGAAAGAAGTTAGAAGTCTATAATAGTTTTGTAAAAAGGGGGTGGGAAGTATTCTTAAAAGAATGATTGTAGAGAAAAAAATGTGTAATCATTTGTGTAACCTTAGAAACGAAAAAAAAAAAGTGTTAACCTAACAACCTGTCTGTTCACGTATGCCATCGGGGAATATCCGATTCTAATTTTATTGCTGATGTAAGCCTCAAACACATCTATTGAAAGTGAGTTTTTCATTGGGTGACTATAAATAGCTGAAGTGCTAACGTGTTTGCTTGCACACACAGTTGTTTCATTTGAAAGTGACAAGTTTGTTTTTTTTTTGTTCTGTTTTTTCTGCAAACAAATAGATCTAAATCTTGAAGTCTGAACTGAATTGGTCTGACTCCCACACAGCTAGTGAAATCAAAACTTTTTATTTCTGCGAAAAAAATGCTTCTTAACTTATGGCGCACCATAACTAGACCAGATTTAGTATCTCATAGCTTACAACAAGACCAGATTTAGTATCTCATAGCCTAAAACTAGACCAGATTTAGTAGCCTATAGCCTAGAACTAGACCAGATTTAGAAGCCCATACATTTGAACTAGACCAGATTTAGAAGCTCATAGCTTAGAACTAGACCAGATTTAGAAGCTCATAGCTTAGAACTAGACCAGATTTAGAAGCTCATAGCCTAGAACTAGACCAGATTTAATAGCTCATAGTTTTGAACTAGACCAGATTTAGAAGCTCATAGTTTTGAACTAGACCAGATTTAGAAGCTCATAGTTTTGTACTAGTCCAGATTTAGAAGCTCATAGTTTTGAATTAGACCAGATTTAGAAGCTCATAGTTTTGAATTAGACCAGATTTAGAATCTCATAGTTTTGAACTAGTCCAGATTTAGAAGCTCATAGTTTTGAATTAGTACAGATTTAGAAGCTCATAGTTTTGAACTAGACCAGATTTAGAAGCTCATAGTTTTGAACTAGACCAGATTTAGAAGCTCATAGTTTTGAACTAGACCAGATTTAGAATCTCATAGTTTTGAACTAGACCAGATTTAGATTCTCATAGTTTTGAACTAGACCAGATTTAGAATCTCATAGTTTTGTACTAGTCCAGATTTAGAAGCTCATAGTTTTGAATTAGACCAGATTTAGAAGCTCATAGTTTTGAATAAGACCAGATTTAGAATCTCATAGTTTTGAACTAGTCCAGATTTAGAAGCTCATAGTTTTGAATTAGTCCAGATTTAGAAGCTCATAGTTTTGAACTAGACCAGATTTAGAAGCTCATAGTTTTGAATTAGACCAGATTTAGAAGCTCATAGTTTTGAATTAGACCAGATTTAGAAGCTCATAGTTTTGAATTAGTCCAGATTTAGAAGCTCATAGTTTTGAATTAGACCAGATTTAGAAGCTCATAGTTTTGAATTAGACCAGATTTAGAATCTCATAGTTTTGAACTAGTCAAGATTTAGAAGCTCATAGTTTTGAATTAGACCAGATTTAGAAGCTCATAGTTTTGAATTAGACCAGATTTAGAAGCTCATAGTTTTGAACTAGACCAGATTTAGAATCTCATAGTTTTGAACTAGACCAGATTTAGATTCTCATAGTTTTGAACTAAACCAGATTTAGATTCTCATAGTTTTGAACTAGACCAGATTTAGAAGCTAATAGTTTTGAACTAGACCAGATTTAGAAGCTCATAGTTTTGAATTAGACCAGATTTAGAAGCTCATAGTTTTGAATTAGACCAGATTTAGAAGCTCATAGTTTTGAATTAGTCCAGATTTAGAAGCTCATAGTTTTGAACTAGACCAGATTTAGAAGCTCATAGTTTTGAATTAGTCCAGATTTAGAAACTCATAGTTTTGAATTAGTCCAGATTTAGAAGCTCATAGTTTTGAACTAGACCAGATTTAGAAGCTCATAGTTTTGTACTAGTCCAGATTTAGAATCTCATAGTTTTGAACTAGACCAGATTTAGAATCTCATAGTTTTGAACTAGACCAGATTTAGAAGCTCATAGCTTTAAGCGTCTTCTTGAATGTCTGTGAACAACTTCTAATAGTTAGGTAGAATATATACTATAGCTATTTATATCTACACCAGTGACCTAATGCTTGCATGTTGTATTATCCTCGAAAGTTTTAGAGCCTCTTTATTTTCACAAACAAAAGACTGGTTAGAACATGACTTAAATTCTTGAAACAAATTGCACTATGAGCTCAGTTCATGAGTGGTTGTGTTATTTTGTATCTTGCTATAAGAGCTTAATTGAAGAATGCTGTATTAGAGGTGCCATCGAGAATTCTTGAAAGACCATAGTAGAAAATCCAAAAAGAGATTTATAGAATACCCCAAAAGATTTAAGCAGAAGAAGGTTTTTTTCAAATGTTAAAATTGAGAGAGATGCTTTTCAACGACCCTTCTGTCCGAAGGTGACGAACAACTAGGCCTATACGATTGTCACATCCGTTTTAAAAAAGTCGATTTCCCCTGCTATGGTGAGGCCGGAGGCCAAGCCCACGAGAGGAACTTTCCGTTCCAATAATGCACCGACACTAACCATGATTAAGTTGAATCCACAGCGTGCGACCTCGACAATGAAATGCTTGGCGGATGGGACAAGACTGTACGCAGGGCCGCCGCTACCTATTGTGCAATGTGTGCATTGCACGCAGGCGGCCGACTTTAGGGGGCGGCCAAATCATTCTTCCAAGGTTACGTTTTTAAAAAAATTAGTTTAAAAAAATTACTTAAATATTTTATATAAATTCTAATTTTTCCATTATCCTTTGAAAATATAAACGATATTCATACATAAGAAATTATTTTGGAAACTAGAACAAAAAATAAATAGAACAGCGTGAGAGGGATTCCCACGGGTTTATATATAAGCGCCTCATTTTTGGCCTTGAATTTTAGCGTGTAGTTTTTAATATTAATTTTGAGTCGAATAGCCCGCCATGTAAGTAGATCAATTACCGGTAATTAAAAAGTCAATTTTAAAAACATTTTCACTAAAGGGGGGGGGGGGCGCTAGTTCCTCTCATATGGAGGGGGAGGGCGCAACGTCCTGACAAAAGGGGTGTTATGGAGTGTGTGTGTTTCCTAGGCGGCAGTAAGAAGAGGTTAGACTCGAGAAAAATATTTAGCGCTGAGTTGATCCTTTGTTGGATAAATTTGCAGGCAACTCTGAATCTGTGTATGTCAGATGATTGTGGATACAATGCACATCTATCCAAATACAATCTTGATAATTATTATGAAAGTATACTGAACATTGAAAAATTTCCACCTCAACAGATTTTGTATTTCGAGCTTCTTTTTTTTTTCGGCTTATGCTTTTATTTACAATGACAAGCAAGTGAACATATCCTAACACTGTGGAGCAGTCAAAGAAATTGTATATAGATCATTATCACTTACACTGTGATAGGGCACATACCTGGCGCAGCTCATCCATTATAATAGTCGTAAATACAGGAGCATAATCGAGTAGTCAGAACGAGATCAGTTTTATTCATGTTTATCACAAAGAACCAAGATGTCAGGTTTCTGAATGTACGTAGATCTAAATCCGGCATTGTTCCTTGTGCATGATTCACAGTTGTACTTGAGGGGTACAACAACGGTGCGAATATGAAAGGAAAAAATGGAATGGTCTACAAAAAATACATTGAAATCAAAGGGCTCTTTTGAAACAGTGTCCAGCTCAGTCTTAATGGAATTTTTTTTCTAGTAAAAAAGGAGGGCGGCATTTTTTAATTTCCACAACCCTCGCTGCGGCCCTGGTAGGTACTGTGGAAGTCTTGGTACTGTGGAAGTCTCGGTACTGTGTAAGTTTTGGTACTGTGGAAGTTTTGGTACTGTGTAAGTCTAGGTACTGTGGAAGTCTTGGTACTGTGGAAGTCTAGGTACTGTGGAAGTCTTGGTACTATGGAAGTCTTGGTACTGTGGAAGTTTTGGTACTGTGGAAGTCTAGGTACTGTGGAAGTCTTGGTACTGTGGAAGTCTTGGTACTGTGGAAGTCTAGGTACTGTGGAAGTCTTGGTACTGTGGAAGTCTTGGTATTGTGGAAGTCTAGGTACTGTGGAAGTCTTGGTACTATGGAAGTCTAGGTACTATGGAAGTCTTGGTACTGTGGACGTTTTGGTACTGTGTAAGTCTAGGTACTGTAGAAGTCTTGGTACTGTGGAAGTCTTGGTACTGTGTAAGTCTAGGTACTGTGGAAGTCTTGGTACTGTGGAAGTCTTGGTACTGTGGAAGTTTTGGTACTGTGGAAGTCTAGGTACTGTGGAAGTCTTGGTACTGTGGAAGTCTAGGTACTGTGGAAGTCTTGGTACTGTGGAAGTCTAGGTACTGTGGAAGTTTTGGTACTGTGGAAGTCTTGGTACTATGGAAGTCTAGGTACTATGGAAGTCTTGGTACTGTGGAAGTTTTGGTACTGTGTAAGTCTAGGTACTGTAGAAGTCTTGGTACTGTGGAAGTCTTGGTACTGTGTAAGTCTAGGTACTGTGGAAGTCTTGGTACTGTGGAAGTCTTGGTACTGTGGAAGTTTTGGTACTGTGGAAGTCTAGGTACTGTGGAAGTCTTGGTACTGTGGAAGTTTTGGTACTGTGTACGTCTAGGTACTGTGGAAGTCTTGGTACTGTGGAAGTCTAGGTACTGTGGAAGTTTTGGTACTGTGTAAGTCTAGGTACTGTAGAATTCTTGGTACTGTGGAAGTCTTGGTACTGTGTAAGTCTAGGTACTGTGGAAGTCTTGGTACTGTGGAAGTCTAGGTACTGTGGAAGTCTTGGTAATATGGAAGTCTTGGTACTGTGGAAGTCTAGGTACTGTGGAAGTCTTGGTACTATGGAAGTCTATGTACTATGGAAGTCTTGGTGCTGTGGAAGTTTTGGTACTGTGTAAGTCTAGGTACTGTAGAAGTCTTGGTACTGTGGAAGTCTTGGTACTGTGGAAGTCTAGGTACTGTGGAAGTCTTGGTGCTGTGGAAGTCTTGGTACTGTGGAAGTCTAGGTACTGTGGAAGTCTTGGTACTAAGGAAGTCTTGGTACTGTGGAAGTCTTGGTACTGTGGAAGTCTATGTACTGTGGAAGTCTTGGTACTATGGAAGTCTTGGTACTGTGGAAGTCTTGGTACTGTGGAAGTCTAGGTACTGTGGAAGTCTTGGTACTGTGGAAGTCTTGGTAGCCTACTAAGGAAGTCTTGGTACTGTGGAAGTCTATGTACTGTGGAAGTCTTGGTACTATGGAAGTCTTGGTACTGTGGAAGTCTTGGTACTGTGGAAGTCTAGGTACTGTGGAAGTCTTGGTACTGTGGAAGTCTTGGTAGCCTACTAAGGAAGTCTTGGTACTGTGGAAGTCTAGGTACTGTGGAAGTCTTGGTACTGTGGAAGTCTTAGTAGCCTACTAAGGAAGTCTAGGTACCGTGGAAGTCTTGGTACTGTGGAAGTCTAGGTACTGTGGAAGTCTTGGTAGCCTACTAAGGAAGTCTTGGTACTGTGGTTCCTTTTCCGATTTTGCCATTCCATTTCCTCTCTTGAATGTTTCCACCGCGATGGGGGTCATGAAAAAAAAAAGACCCTCGTTTTAAAAGGCAAGATCATCTTGCTCTTACTGACATAGGGGAAAACGCCTTCTGAAAAAGACTGCCGTAGGAACAAGACATAAAGGTTTTAGAACCATTGTGGTGGCCGGACAATAGAAATTCGATGTATAGACTTTAAATGTCATTAGATTTAGTGCCAACCATATCCCCATTTCTCACTGCACGTCTAAAGACAAAATGTCTCCCGGTAGGTCCAGTCCTCCTGATGCCAGGCAATATGTTCATTAATTCACTCCAGCAATTAGTCAGAGTATGAGCGCCAATAAAATGTTCTCTATTTGCGCTGTCTCCGTCGTATTTTAAACACTTCATAGCAAGAACACGAAACACCATTGAAATTTGATTCCGAAAAGATTTTTATTCCTATGGTGTATCCAAATACTTGGCTTATCAATGTTTTGTATTCTGTACACTCGCAGGTACACACAAATCCTGCTATTGGTGGATTAGCCTCCACCTCTGAGCAACTCCACTGGATGAGATATGGAATTAGTGTTCTGGACGAAAGATGGACATAAGAAATGTGGGAAAAAAATTCAATAGTGCTTAAGTTTGGCTATTCATCTTCTGTAGATTTTTTAGTTGATGCTGACACAGCTGAGCTGTGAAGGCCTTACTCTCTCTCTCTCTCTCTATCTGTCTGTCTTTCTCTCTCTTTCTTTTCCAATCATTTGATAAACTAATGATGTAAGAAGCTTAAATCTGACCAATGATGGAGTTACCGGAAGCTCTTATCGATTTTCGTATCGATACGAAAGTAATCATCGTCGCGGCTCCATAATGTTCTGATCTATGACGCTTTCTGTCGCTATGACAACAATTGGTGTTCCTTTTCTTTACCCGTACTTCCTGTCCTACGTAAGGAGTTCAATGACAACAATAGCGACTGGAAGGGGGAGCAGATAGGAGCAAGATGATTCACGAGAAATTCGGGTCGAATTAGGTTGTGAAACGTATAATAAAAGTCTGAAAAATATTGTATTTGTAGGGTCTATCTCTGGTTAACTAGTTTCCATGGTCGTTATCACACTGTTGTCTACTAGCCGCGAGTTCGAACACCAGAATAGCCTTTACATAGAGAGTTTATTTTTTTAAATAAAATGATCGAAGACTATGTTGCTGGTCCCTTTGTTCACCTACGTATATGAAAGTATTAGTTAGTATTTCTCTTCTGAGTCTCTCATTCTACTTAGCATCTCTATGGACGTCTTGTGTCTTACTTTGACAAGAGTTCTAATAGCTGTGTTCCACACCTAAATGTCCAGATATTCGCCACCGAGTGGTGTGTAAATAAGACGCAATCTGTAGGTGCCGTAGAAAAATGTAATATTTCAAAATAGGATGCGCTATTTTTACTACAAGGAAAGTAGAAAAGAGCATAAATCTATGTTGTAGCTTTCAATCAGTTCAAAGTCATGACAAGAGCAACATCTTGGAGGGAAAATATATTGCTATTTAAAAAAGAAAGAACACATACATATCAATATGCTATTTAAAAAAGAAAGAACACATACATATCAATATGCTATTTAAAAAAGAAAGAACACATACATATCAATATTGCTCTTTAAAAAAGAAAGAACACATACATATCAATATTGCTCTTTAAAAAAGAAAGAACACATACATATCAATATGCTATTCATAATTATTTTATATAACGCAAATAAAAACTATTTTAACCTCCCTTTCTTCCACTAGATTATCTTCCCTGGTCTATGCAATTCTTTCTTTAGGCATGTCGTGTAAGTAGGCTATTACTCAGTCTCTGTTTCTCCCCCCCCCCCCACTTCCCTAGCCTTACAAGTTCCCTGGTCTAGACCATCAATATTCACCAATTAAAGCCTGCACTTACCTGTTCTAGCATGCCAATACCTGAGACGGCCGGCTGTCATGGCAATAGACAGTAAATCGATATTACCAACAACTGATTTTCTTTTTTATATGAAACCAAAAAAAAAGGTAAAGTGAAATGTGCGGGGGTGAGCCTCGGTTCAAGTACAAAGGAGCAGAAGGTCTGCGTCTAGAATTATTTTGTAAAGAGAACGATCTCGTCTCGCGCTTGTTGCTGTACGCTCAAGGCCCACAATCGGCTAGAAATAATTGATTTCCTCAACTGCGTGGTGACTACATCCGGGTATTTCCCTTTAGTTGTTTTGTCCATTTCTATCCATAGTGACAATGACATAATATTATAGACAATCAAGGCCAGGAGTGTCAGAGTGAGTCCCATGTGTCAAATGATGCATGAGTTAGTACAATGCACCGCCAAACATAGTATCGACTGTTCAAGTGTTAAGCGCATTTAAAGCTGTTTCATTTTGAAAATTCATGCCGTCTGCTAAATGTTGGCTTGTCAGGAACAGAAGTAAATGTGTCAGTTAAAAATTTAAATGTTTTATATTGTTATTATGTGCTGATGGTGTCTGCCTAGAGGTGGTGAAAGATTCTAAGAAGGCAGCTGTTTAAAAAAATTGCACTTTTCTATTGACAGAGTCTTAAATGTTCTGTACGTTCGGCCCAATATGGTGAAATGGTTTTAACATTTAGTGTTGTCTAGGAAAGTTCTCTTATGTATTCCCAAATATTATAATGCACCTAACTAAGGTGTATTTTAAAAATGTACAAACTACGACCCGAGGACCATCCTGTGATGCTTTGCGATTCGGTCCTTCAAAACTTCTGTGTAATGAAGCCACATGTGGCTATTGGTGGCGACCTTTTATCGCAGTGATGCGGTCCTTGAGACATGTGTCGGGACTTTAGGCTCACGGGCTAAGGTGGTTGGATATCCAGGGCCGGGTTTTAGTAAGTTAAGCCCCTCCCTTATACTGTGGGTAATCACTGATTCTTAAAATTTTATGAAAAAGTTTTTAATAACATTCAATTTGAAAAAACTGAATCGATGTTTGTTCTAGCTGTAGTGTGGTCAATGTGCAGACAGTGGACTTGTCGTCTGCACCAAAGGTTTACATCTATTAGAAAGAACAATTGATGATGTAAGTTACATCATGTAACAGCTTGTCACTGACGTAACTTGGTGGGGGGGGGGAGAGAGGGGGAAATGACTGATGGGTGCTGGAGGTACCAATTAGGTCATCCGCTTGGCCACTAATGAAGATAGCCACATGTCCCGTCACGAACATAAGGGAGATAATAACAACGTCACCTATTACAAGCAGAAGTGGCACGGGGGCGAAGGGGTGGGGGGCGAGGCTAGCGTGTAGCGGGAAAACTTGTGGTGGAATTGAAAAAGGTAAATTGGTGTTTATGGCTGTAGACTCTGTTGGAAAAAAAAAAACGCGTTGCGATCATTTTCAAAGGGTTGCAAGTTTGGAGGGGGGTAGAGGGGGTGGTCTCAAACTACACTGGGCGTGTAGACGCATATCATTAGCTTGCAGAAAACGTATTCTCGTGTCCCACCAAGAGCAGGACACAGCATGATAGGAGAACCGTTGAATGAACATGTTGCCTGGACACAACCGGAGAAAACTTATTGCTGTAATAATAGGAGGAAAGTTAGTGACCCTGACGAGGAGGAGGAGGAGGAGGGAGGATACTGAGGTCTCGGAAAGTGAAATGAGACGCGTGGTTGGATTTGAGAAAATACTTGGGTTTGAAGGAGGTTATTGAATCTCGTGAGTCAATCAAAGGATTTTTTTTTTATTAATTTGTTTCATTAAAAAAAAAACAGGTACCGGTAGGATAGAGGAAATATATATGTTTGCATATATATATATAATTATACTTCAGATAGAAATATGATACAAGCATGAAATAGAACGGCGGTGTTGAGAATATGAAACAGTCACACTCTTTTGCGGCCCTTACGGACACTTTTAGAAAACAAAGAAATATTTCTACACCCTTAGAAGTTTTAGTTTAAATGTACATAGATACTCATGTTAGATACTAATACCGGGTACTCATGTTTACTTAGATAAAAAAAAGGCATTATTTAAGTAGACTACAAGTCGACATTGCAACTAGTGGCGTAGCTATGGATTTGGTGGGCCAGAAGGCTTGACCTTTTTAGGGGGCCCCTTCATTTTGACATTCGACATCACGACGTGAGATAATGTACTTAATAAATATATGTCTTAATTGCGATTGGTACAGTATGTCAGTAAAATTTAAAAAAAAAAATCATTAAGACTGTTTTATTGAATAATACCGTTGTTTATAGGCGAGATATTGCTCATGTGACAAATCTCAATTCATATCTCCTCACGAGGTGCTTTCTGTCCAGCAAAGGTCATCTTTAACATCAATACTTTAGATCAATACTATCGAGCATTTTTGACTACAGTGACATTAAAGCCATGCCAAGTCTTTCTTGCGTCACTGTGCTCCTGAGATCCTGTCCTGAGAGTTTTTGATTGAGTTCTAAGAATGATCTCTCACATGACGCAATGGAAGTGGCCTGAGTTAGCGGTATTCGGATGGAGGTTTCAAGGTTTGAGCACACATCATAACCATAAGAAGCCAGCTGCCTCAATATGTCAATTTGTGATTGTGGTATTAGTTTGTTGATGAAAAGTGCTAGTGCATCATTGACATCATTAAAGAAGCGATTTGCCGTATGTCATCAATAACAGGGAAAAGTAACTCAGTTTTTCATCAGCATGTCATCATCCATAGACTCCAAGAAGTGTCTTGGTTCAAGAAGAAACCAAAAGGTGTCCACATGGCTTTCCAGCCTTTGAAATCTGTCCTTCATCTCCATATGAAGTCTGTCCAACACTTCTGTTGAAACACGTTTGAATTGCAGTTCTGTTGACAGTCCTCATTAGGAACTTGGCTAACTTAGTATGAACCATGGACCATTAGGGACTAATAGAATAGCCCACTGCTGTCAGCAATGCACCAGACAGAGAATGACCGGGTCAATTGTCAACACTATCTATCCAGCTCCATGTGTTATTAGATCTATTTGTTGCACTTTAACCGCCGTGTCATTCAGTACATATATGATCAGCCCTCTTTGGGTGACGCCGTGTCATTCAGTACATACATGATCAGCTCTCTTTAGGTGACGCCGTGTCATTCAGTACATACATGATCAGCTCTCTTTGGGTGACGCCTACTTATTAACGTTAAGCTGATTTAACCAACAAGACTTCTTGAAATAAATAGTTCCTTAAAGCTAGTTTTGTAGTAGGGCCTACTAGAAATACAATATGTAATAGGCCTACTTAGGATCTAGCAGGGTCGGCCTTAGGCATAGTTAAACTAGGCAGCCGTCTATGGCCTCCCATTCGTGTGTGTGTGTGTGTGGGGGGGGGGGCGTTAGTAAAGTTATCAAAGAAATCTTTTTTTTGATAAAACATTGCGAAACATGGTTCAAATCTATCAGAAAGAACTCTATTGCTCTATGTCTAATAGCCTCGCTTTAAGTATCTACCATGATTGAAGGTTTATTCGCGAATGTTTAGACCTACTTGTTAGACTACATATGTTAGAAGAACATTCCTTCTATTTTGGTGAAATGTGGAAACGTTATTTGTAGTCTGGTGATCATGAATCGTCCATGAAGCACATTAGTGTTATCGGACGGTATGTTGAGTATTTTTCGGTCTTAATTTGTTTGTTTTTTCTATTTTATTTGGGGGGGGGGGGGCGACCAAATTCGTTCCGCCTACTGCTCGCTTTACCTAGTGCCTCCAGTTACCTAAGCCGACCTGCACACAGCGTCACTAAGTTTGAGAGGTAGGGGGTGGGAATGGGGAAGCTTAAAAGTGCATGACCAGTCATAGTTTCAAGACCGACAAGAAGTCGTGATATAGTTAGGTCATTGTCCATTGGACATAAAGAAAATATAATGCTGTGTTCAAGACTGACTTTGGTCCTATGCAATCTAAAAAAAAACAAAGATAGTGGTCATTTTATTTTGGTCCTATTCAGTCTAAAAACAAGATAGTGGTCACTTTGGTTCTGCAGGTATCAGTCTGAATTTTATTTAATTGCCGGGAGGGGGGGGGTAAGGAAGTTTAAAAAGCAACAAACGTCTTGGTGTTAAACCCGCTCTGGTTCAAGACATTCCTCTGGTTGAAGACATTCCGATTGATCTTTAAAACATTGGTTCAAACACAGCAAGCATGTTAGTCAAGTATCCACGTATTTTTGTTTGTTTTCAAATGAATTACAGTAACGATGCTATTTACATAATTATCCGACAGTTCTTAATCAAGTAATAGTAATGTAAGATACACGGGTAACATCTTGATACACAGGTCATGTTGACGTTATATGCTTATCGTGTTGCTATTTTGGTGTCAAGTTTCATTTTGTCACATTCAGAGGTCAAGATGACGTCAGCACACAAGAAGTGTAAGTCTATTTCTATCTACCAACAAACAAACAACTTAGTTCAGTAAGTAGGCCCGATTGGTTTTGTGGTATACATTCCTCCGTTTCCACGATGCTGCCACCATTTGCAGAGGTTTGGGACATGAGTTTCTACTCCTTTCTGAAGAAGATAAACATTAACTATACAGAGATTGGAACATTTGAATATCAACATTCCTTTGAAACGTTTTGTTCCAAATGTATTTAACATCTGAATAATTAATTTTCTAATAAACTAATTACTAGTCAATCATAACATTCAATTTCACTGCCAGTATTTCAAATGCGATTTGTCCTCTACTAGAAATATATAGTAGTTGATAAGAGCTTAAGCACAGTTGGTTTCAACATGTTACTGTTACCATTGAACAAAAACTAAAGATTTGTTTTATCGCTAAACTAGCAAACATATACCTAAACTGATGATACTTTTTATCTTGACCAATGATTACACATATGTAAATGTAGGGAGGTTTTCTTTAATCTGAAAACATTTTGTTATAGAGTAATGTTTGACAGCCACTTTATGGTGTACAAATATGAAGCAGATTTCGGTGTTAAGGGATGATTGCTACATTTTCAAGATGCGTTGAATTTCAATTTCCTAATCCCCAATCCATTTGTCTATATGAACTTGTATTCTTTCTCGACAACGAACACCCTACATAAGCGGCCATGGTAGATCAATTTAAGTAGCGCAATGGTTGCATGAAGAAGAAGAAACTTTCTATATTTAAGTACAGGTAACCACTCTGCAACTGATAAGCATACCACCGAACATGCTGTGGACAATGTGGCTTCATACCGACCATAATATTTCACTGTCAAGTCATAATAATTTGAAAACAATAAAAAAAAAAAAAGATTAACCACAAAACAGACACATCGACACTGGAAAAACATAACAAAGAGATTCTGTCAAATTAATGTCATAGAGAGACCATTAATAATTTGATGGTCTCTCTATATTTTTTTTTATTTCTTTTCTTTTTCTTTTAAATTTAATGACAAAAATATCAATACTACAAAAATAAGTGTCATTCTGACATCAATTCTTACAGACCACACGTCAGACATCAACATAGAAATTGTATTGATCCTTTGAGCTTCTCATGCCTCAACATTCACACTTCCTCACCAGGTGACACATACACACTAAAAAAACATGTTTCTTGGCATCTGAAGACACCTTATGTTAATAAATTAAATGTGTATGGTATTTTTATGTACACATATTGTGTAGATAGTTTATGTACATTTAGAAGTAGCTGCAGAGCATTAGCACTCAAGGCTAATTGTTTAGTGTACAAAAAAAAAAAAAAAACACCAATAAAACCTTACACTTGATAAAAATTTTCTATATTACAGTAGTTACAAGTTAAGAGTAAAAATGTATTTTTGCTGATAACTAACTTAACAATTGTAAATGATAACTAAAATTTTGTTTTGTATAGTGGAACTCAAAAAGTAAATAAAAAAAAAAAAAAAAAAGTACAAAAAAAAGTACAAAATATGTTAGCAAGAATTTTTTTTTTTGTTATGGAAATTAAAGGCTACCCCACTTATGTTTTTAACACATGT
The DNA here is from genome assembly GCF_947242115.1 of Biomphalaria glabrata. Classification (NCBI taxonomy): domain Eukaryota; kingdom Metazoa; phylum Mollusca; class Gastropoda; family Planorbidae; genus Biomphalaria; species Biomphalaria glabrata. The sequence continues at coordinate 38,380,200 of NC_074716.1, forward strand.
TTAATTTTGTTATAACTTTCTGAACATAATTCTTAGTACAAAAATTAAACCACCTAATTACTTGCTTGCAACAGATAAAAAAAAAGGTTATCAATTTAAAGACGCACACTTAATTTCCTTGATGTGGGCACTTGTTTGGTAACAGTGAAAATATCGTCATACAATACAATACCTTTTTATCAAGCAAACCATCTTTAAAATACAAAATTGAATAGGTTTCATCCATGCATCAAACACGTATAGCTTCCTTGAGTGTAAGCCAGTTGGAAATAATTGCAATACAAAATAACATGATACAACTTAAATCATAAATTTATCTTAAATGAGATGAAACAGACACACAGTTTCATTTAAAAAAATGCCAATCTCAGAAACTGCAGATGATAAGAACCAAACTTTGGGTGAGCACATACATTGTGATAATAAATAAATGAAAAGGAATGATAAGACACACGGTTAGTTGCAAGACCCAGCAACTAGTTAGATTCAATGTTTTTATGTCAAGTAAAACTTATGGGAAAATAATATTATTTGCTACTGAAGCTTATTATAAAATCCTGTTATCATCAAGAAATATACTAAGAGCTTATTACAATGAAATTTAACTGATAACTCCTTCCTTCTTAGAAGTAATGGGTGAAATTTTAAATGTTATAGCAGGTTCAAAGACTGCCGCCTACTTTAGAAAAAAATAATTTCTATCTTACTGTAAAGAGAATTGGGAGATTACACAATTTCTGTAAGAGACGCGGATGACGAGGATCAACAAATCATCCCAATACAATACAGTTTGTGCAAGCAAAATTAATGACTTGGCTAGCATTTCACCATCTTCTATCTCACCCTTAAGATCAACAGAAGGCTGTGTCTGCTTGTAAATGTCTACATTTTGATCTGTCTCACTCTAAGGGTCAACAGAACCAAAATCAGACGCTCACAAGCAAATAAACTGATATACATCTTTTTTTTTATTGAATCTTTCAGGTATTGTATAATTTCTTTTTAATTATTATTTAAATGGTTTTTAAAGAGAATGAAATCAAGGGGATAAGCCTACAGATACAAATCTAATATTACTTTTAAAAATTTGCATAAATTCTCTCTCTATAATAATGGATTTACAAATAAATAAGAGATCAATGTACAAACATATGAACTATAACACAAGGTGGCTGCCAGCAAGACACTCCACTACATGCTAGCCAAGCAATAAAATAAATACAAAGAAATTTAGAAGAAGCATTCACACATTTACAAACATCTATCTAAAAGGTGAACACACCTTGATAAGAAAAAAAAAAGAAGCTCAAAATAACAGTGTCACTTCATTTTGATGCTATGCTCCCATGTATGCCAACGTTAATGAATGCCAAATAAAATACAAATGCTGAAATGCATCAACATAAATATTAACCTTTCCATTCTAGCAATTAACATTTTCCACCAACAATAGATCTACATTTACTTTATCAACTAACAATCACTTAGTAAACAAACAAAAAAATGGTAGACCAGAATTAAAACAAAAAAGTAATAACAAATGACTTCTTACTATTTAAACAGAATGCGAGCCTAGCTACTATTTAAACACAGAATGTGAGCCTAGCTCTGATGTAAAATAAAAGGCACTCCCCTAACATGTTAAAATAAGTCCAAACAGAGAAACATCAATCAACAGTATATCATATGTAGATTTGTAGCGCTGACTCCAAAATATTAGCTTTTATATTTCCTTGAAAGAAGATGGACACATCCTGCTTGTTATATGTTCAAATAGTTTGTTTTTTTTCCAACCAAAAAAAAAAGTGTGTGGTCACCCAGACCGCCAGGACATGTCCAGAAGATATTGCAGCAGTCCCATAAGTCACCATCACAGTCTGTTTGGTTTGTAGGTCATCAGTCACTGGACACCTACAGCCATACACAATAAGTAGAATAGACTGTACAAAAAAAAAAACAATCTGAAAAGAAAAATAGTAAAAAAAAAAGTTAACATTTTTCTCTTTAAAAATCTTAAAATGTATCAGATACAAAGATAAAAGTACATTTCTTATTCCATATGCTAGGACATTCTGATAAGTGCTTTTTTTTTCCCTTAGTGTCAGGAAAATCAGGAATTAGTAGAAAGTTTAAAGTACCTAAATATCAAATTTAATATGCGCAATTAGACTGACTGACAACGCGTAGGACGTTATTTTCTTCCTGTCGTCTGTAAATTGTAAGATATGTTAAAACTTGAATAATTTTCTAAACCCTAATGCAATTTAATTTAGAAATAAAAAGATCCATTTTTGTATAAAGGGCCTGTATAATGTGTAAAAAAAACAACAGAAAAAAGAGTGAGAGTCGGGATGTAAGCGCGATGTGTTTCAAAGCCAAGCCAAGCGTGGTCTATTTTTAGACACAGAAAACACGGCAAGGCCAAAAAACCTCGCAACACGCGAGATATACCCTACGATGACCTACTTTGCCGCGGCGGGAACTGGGCTAGGACGCGTCGTCGTGGAAGGTGTGTAACATTAGCGTAGTTTTTTTCCCCCCTTAAGTTGAAATGTAAAAAAAAAACAAAAGAAAAATGCATTGGCCACTTAATTTCTTATTCTGCCTTACGTTACTACAAACATACCCCCCACTCCTCTCTCTCTCCCACATTTTCCCAGCTATCCCGGTTTACGTGTAACCTTGAAGCTGGAGTTCCCAAATAAGGTCATGGATGGGGAGTTAGAGCTAGGCTAGCTAAATACTGGATGCAATGCGCAAATAGTTTTATTAACAGTATTATTTTTAGTCATGCTGAAAAGTGGATGCAAATCTTTCATTAAAATTTACGACTAAAACGTGTAAACAATAAGCAAACCTTTCTGTGACCGACTTACGCTATTACTAGTATTTGAGCTTTTAAAAAAATAAATCTAGGTCAAATACGCCTCGGACTACAATATACAATGCCCCCTAGTCTGGCAATTGTAGGTTATGTTAATGGAGTATCCCGCACTAAATGCAGTACTGCAACAAAGCTAAAGGACAAAATAATATTTTAAAAAAATGGTTTACCTTAACTAGGTCTATGCTGAGTATTTTTCTGATCAGAATTTTGCCGTCTCTTTTTGGCTGGCATAAAATCTGTTTAAAAATAAAATTTAAAACAAAAAAACGTCAATTATTTTGCTTAGAAATTAAATCAAGAGTATAAATACACTGAAAAGCAACCTTTATATATATAGACATACAGCCAAGATAATTTAAAACAAAGCGTATTGATCATAATATTTGTTACTGAAAAAAAAAGAAAGGGAGGGGAGGTAAACAGAATAGTTCATGAAGGGACAATGTACAAACAAAACAAGGCCATGTCCCAATGTGTACAGACTCGAGACAGGCCAAAGCGGCAAAAGCACCGAGAACTAGATCTAGACTAGTTACAATGGAGCCTAAGTGACGCATGTATCGATCAGTACTAGTAGGGGAGCATGCAGGTACAGGGCTACATCGATACGTTTGTTTTGTTGGACTGTGCACATTGTACAAGATCGAACTAAACTGGTCTGGCGATGGGTATAAATGTATCCATTTAGTGAACGACTTTCTGTTATATAAACTGGCATCATTTCAATAGTCTATAGACTAAAGGTATAGAGAGCCCAACTGAAATGTTTTTTAGGGCTAGTTTAGAACTGGTCTCAACAGTAAGCAAGCAGGTTTAAATTTGTAGTATCGTAATGCATGTCCAATCATGCCAAGACCAAAAAAGAAATACGCTGGTAAGAGCTAGATCAAGATGTCTGTAGATTTTTTTTAAACGAAGTTAAAAAAATTGTAGACCTATTATATTTCTTTCCAAAAATTCAAATATCTACATAAAAAAAAAAAATAGAACTAGATTTAGATCTAGACTGAACAAGAAATGTAAATAAATGAGATATTGTGTGCTATGGGTAGGTCGAGAGTTCTAAACAATAAAGTCCTTCAGAAAATAATCCCCCCCCCATACCGCTTTCTTGTTTTGTGTTATACAAAGAGACTATGGTTATTTCACAATAAGATTGGGCCTACTGTCATATACGTCTTACTCTTACAGTGTTGGTAATAAATTCTAGATATTTTTTTAAACACACAATTTTATGCAAGGCAAGGTAAACAACACATGACCCAATTCAGATTATTTTGTGGGTTTTTTTTTTACTAGATTTATGTCAATTTAAGGCACTAGGACATTGTCTGCTTAACCCATAAAATACGCTGCTCTAAAAAAAAAAACTAATTTTCTAGACATTAAGACATCATGACGTGGATTTTGGAATTTATAATATAATAGATTCTAGATGGAAACCAAACATGATTGGATCTGCAACTCAATTTAATTATAATTATACTATTACACATCTAGACAATCTAGTGAATCTAGATAGTATGGCCCATAATATCTTCCCTGATTGACTAGTTTTAATTGCAGAATACTGGTAAATATTTAGACTACATATTTAGTCTTAGTCTGAAGTTAAGGTTGACTAGATCTAGACATTTAGATTATATTAATTATAATCTACTTAGAGTCTAGATACAGATTTCTAGATCAGATGATATTTCATAGAATAGATTTCAAAACTAGGTTCTAGATCTAGATTCTAGATCTATAGGTAGAGAGTCTATAGGTATATATTTTTTTGTTAGGTCAGTAAGTAAGATCCAAGAGATATTCTAAATTCTAGAGTCTAGACCAATATTCAAAGTATAGAATTATAGTTTATAGAGTCTAGATCTAGATTCTTAAGGCTAAGGTCTGTTAGTCTAAATCCTATAATGAACGTGAGCCTACCTGTAATATAGCTCTGTTTGCTTTGTGGGGGTGGAGTGACGAACTCAGAACTGACCATTTCAACCAGTTCGGGATTTGAGCAGCTCCTTAATCCAAATGGCAACTCTGTGGCACAAGGAACCGATGGTTTGGAGATGCTGTCCGAGCCTGCGGACAAGGTCACCGTTTCTCCCTTAGAGGGAACACGTGTGTTATTCAAGTTGCTATCCGTACTGACCACTTCGGCCTTGTTATCGGTCTCAAAATCGCTATAGTTTAATTTTCTTTTCGCGGCCGAAGTTCGGCCGGTGATTCTGCTGGGCTTTCGTGAGTTATCCGATACATGAACGTATTTTTTAGTGTAGAAGGCTGGAATATTTTCCGTGGACACTACAAGTTCCCAGTCGTACTTTCCACCAGCGGTGCTTTTTTCCGTAACAGGATCGAAGTTCCATTTCTCCATGAACAGTCGGGTGCTATCCTCGAAAAAACTTTCTTGCTTTACTAAATCTTGGTGTCTTGTCTCTTGGTCGGCCACGCCGAACAAGTTTCGGACGAAGTTTTTCTTCTTGTCGTTGGGCAGCATGATCATTTCTGCAAGTGCAGTATACATAACGTAGATATTAAACAAACAAAATAAACAACTGAATAGATGAATCAATAGATAAACTATTGCAACAGTTTGTTTTCAAAAATATGTCCCCGGTGGAAATATAAACTCCAAGTTGCACATACTAACAAGGTGAAATAAAGCCAAACAAAAAAACTCTAGATCACAACAAAGAACTATCACTTGGGCTGGCAACACAACATTTGAATCGCTACACACCGAGACGCTATACTAAATACCCACGAGAAGTGGTCGACCAGGACGAATAGGGGGGCAGGTCTTAAAGGGTCACGTGACTTGGTTCTCGCGTGTTCATTGGCTTAATTGTACGACGCGCGAGAATAAAAAAAATGATGCCGGCCAGGGAAGGGAGGCTAGGCCCTCGTCGCGTAGCAAGTTGAAACAGGCCTCGCTTTGCTTCGCGCACTTCCATCTAAACCAGGACAATTTGACTTAACCTTTTCATTGGAAAAGTTTCAATAGCAAAATAAATGATCATACGTAATGCTCTGGCAATACATTCACACGTAACGTAATCGACAGAAAAATAATTTTACAACGATTTTGATTCATGTTGCTAATATGTGATGATTGTCAACAATAACAAATGTATAAAAATTTAACCATTTTTCAATAAACATAATGTTGGTCATTATTAAAATTTGCCTAAGACCGACACTAAGAGCTAACTCGTGTTTGGTGTTTTAAATTCAGTGGGAACATTAATCTTTGCGTACTATCACTCAAGGACTTGAAGAAATAGATGTAAAAAAAAATCACATTTTCATTCATAGCTCTCATTCATTGATCAGCTGGCTGTTATTGGATTCTTTTACGCATGCGCAAATTCATTACTGGTATCGATTTGTTACATAGGCCTGATAAAATGACTTAGGAAACAGAACCACAGAGTCCGTGTCGTGGCTCTTTAAACAGAGTCAGCAGTGTTGAAGGTCAATTCTAGCGGAGCGGAAACAACAACATAGCTGTACTCATTTCAAAGTTGTTTAAATGCATCCTCCCCTCCGAATCATTTAATGGTAGCGTGCATGGGGTTTGAGAGTGGGGTTGACTAGGGTTTGAATCCTGACCGATGAAATAGTTATGGTAAGAAGGCTAGTGTTTTACTTCGCATGCAGCACAAGTAATCAGTTGTTGTTTTTTCCTTAACATGGCATACAGACTTAATTTGAAGATTTAAAACAAAACAATGAAAACTGTTGACGCACATGATTTTAAAAACAATGAATGTTATATCGTGAGACTTAGGAACATAGTCATCACTTTCTGTTTGTTTACATTGCCACTAGAAGCTATTTGTTTTCAGTGTACTAATCGAGCCAATCATTTCACCGCACAGATATTATGCTATTCTCTCTTTCAGACACGAAGGGCTTACTATATTGTTTCTACTCAAACGTCAATAGGGTCGTGACCTATCTCCATTTTTTTTCTCATCTATAATATCCCTCCACTTCGCTTCTATTAAAAAATGGTCATTCTACTGAACAGACGACCTTAAACATCATCTGCCCTGTAGATCGCAAGATCTGAACCGGGGGAACTTAACTTACTAGCCGCTTCACAAGTCTGCTAGACTATTTGGACTTAACACTTGAAGCTCCTAGTACTAGACGCTATCTGTGTGTGCGTACTCCAATTTACAGACAGAAATGACCTAGACCTTACGGTCGGTTAGGTATTTTTGTTTACGATGACCTAAATTTGATTGGTGACTAGATAGGCAAACGTTCATGTCAATAATGAAGCCATATTTTGATAGAAGTCACTCTACTTTCTAAAGCAATACGCGTCATCATCTTCAGAAAGCCGACACAAATGATAGTTCTAGATTTATATGCCTGTAAACAAAATATTTGGACCCCCTACTCAAGGCGTCCTACCGCTTTATTAATTAACCACACCAGGCAACAATGGAGATGTGCAGCTCACTTTTTGCAAGCCCTAGTATTATAGCCTCTAAAATGTGTTGCCTTGTGACGCCTGACCTTACCCTAGCTGTACAATAAATAAGATACGCCGACCGTGTACTACTTTGAAACTTGTTTTTATAGTCTCTGTCATCCTCTCCCGTTTTGCGGTTTTGAATAAATCTGAGCCACATATTTCTAGAAGTCTAAGAAGGAATGTCGGAATCACGGTAACCTAGACCTAGATAGAAATTCTAATGGGAAAAAATACATCATCTAAATCTAGATCTAGGTAGTTACTAATAGTCTAATACTACTTTCAATGACAATTAGGGCCTGCCTCTTTCTATAATTTCTAAAGACACACTCTTCACATAATCATTTTTTTTATCCTAGATCTAGACTAGATCACCTATACTATCTAGACTCTAGATCTAGATTAGATCTACCATTTAAAAAATACGTTTATAGAATATAGATAATAGATATAGAGAGTCAAGGTATCAAGCGTAAAACAAATCTTGAACCAACTGCTACACTTTCAACACATCCTAAAGAAAGAACAATCATAAACTAGATCTAGAAATGATTGCTTTGTTTACCAACAGAATGCACTGACCTAATTTATTTTGCGGTTGCTCACCCATTTTATTTTTCGCTGCAGGATTGTTATTGTAATCTTTACCGCGCGCATGTCGACATATCACTTATGCGCACAAAAACAAACAGAACCCAGGGTTTAAAAACAATGACTAGATTCTACATAGTTGGTACTAAATGTGTATACTGGCCATTACATAATTACTTACATTAATAACGGTAGCTCTGTTCAATTTGATCACATAAGTGTTAAAGAAGTGCCTAGAAATAATCCAAACAGAATTTACAAAACTAGATCCAGTCTATAAGTAAAGCGAATCTGACGTTGCCTTTTCCACTACCGCCCGCGCCCCCACACACACGAGATTCTGAAATCAGCGCCCAAAATAGAGCAGGAATGGCGATGTTTTGCATCTTTGTAAGTCTCGCGAGCAGGCTCAGCCAGCCAACCAGCGAGAGACTTCCGAAGTAAAAAAAAAACAAAAAAAAACACACACACACACACACACACGTATCAGTTGCCAAGGTCATATTCGTCCTTTTTTTTTTTAAGGCATAAGGTACTATTACTACTATACACGTAAGCAAAACATCAGATGCAAGGGTTCTCAAACTATAATTTAATCGAAAGCGAAAGGGAGCCGATAAGAGCAATTTAGCGTTATGTCATCGGGAAATTAGGTCACTGGTGTAGCATGTCCCTTGGTGTGGACATTCAGCTGTAGACACAGATCTACGGATTATATAGGACTTTAAAAAAGCGCGGGAAGCTGGTAGAGCATTGGCATCATCTTGTTCTAACTTTAAAACAAATCAAGTGTTAACGTAATGAGTTTTTTTTTTTAAATAAATAAATGAGATGGGCTCGTAGGGGGAAGATCTCCAATTGTAGAAAATAAAAGAAGTTCTGACATATGACGACCCATACAGACCCGTAAAACTATTTAGGGGCGTTACGAGCAGATAAGACTAGAATCATACACAAACTCCTATATACAGTAGATCATGGAGACTTTAATCTTGATTAACAAATAATATATCAATACCATAGACATAAATAAATATAGACTGGCCAATTAAAGAGTTTTATGAAACGAAAATTTGTGACTTGCAATTTTGTGTACTTTATTATAAAGCATTTATGAGCAGTATAAAAGTGCTTTTTTAACTTTGATACACACCTATATATATTGTATATAAGGAGGTAGTGTAGATTTGTTTAATCTCTAAGAATGAAGATCATGCAACTTTTCATAATTCGGAAATCCGAATACAATAGATATACATGTTTTCAAGTTACATGAAGTTACTTCCTTTTTCCAGTCTATATTTATTTATGTCTATGATCAATACTAAATTAATTTACATTACTCCATTCTTTGATCCTTTTTCTATCTTTTTAATTTCAACACGCATTCGCACCATTCCACATTCGCACTATGCTGCGCACGTAACAAGGGGAGACAGGCTAACTGGGGTGGAAAATCTGCTTCATTGGGCTCCCACAGCACATTCTAGTGAACAAGCAGTGCACGTGGGGAAGATGACAGAAAGTCCCCGCCACGCCGATTCACAACGGAATTCATAGCCAATGGTGAATGCTCTCTCACGGTTAATGGTTGTACATTTTAGAAATACGTTGGAACCCATCGAGGGCTCGGCCTCCGGCCTCGCTGGGATGGAGCAACTCAAGTGAGGTTCAAGGAGCCGTGTCTCACAACAACACATGTGATTACATGAGCATCTAGTTGATGGAAAGGGGGGGGGGAGACGAGGGTCTTCGAACAAAGGGATCCGTGAAAACCTACCTTGCAATCCTGGCATAAAATTCATCCTTTTGGTCAACAGTCAGTATAGAGCGCAAGCTCGAACCTTAACGGACACTCACGAGGTTCGAATCCTGGTTATTTATTTTGGCTTCTTGGGACGCTCCTGAGTGCAGTCAACTCTAATGGGTAAGAAAATACCATGTTGGTCGCTGTACTTGTCACGTGACCCATCGTCTGACACCCTCTTTAACCGTCGGTCACATTAACAGATGACATACACGTCATTGGCCCCATTTATCGCTGTGTCTACTTAACGTAGGAGTTGATGAAAAGGTATGTATCCTTTATAATCATTTCGATGGTTACTAATTAACTAATTAATGGTACGAATAAATGGTACAATTGTACAGTTGTTTGTAGAAATTGAGATTTCCCATAGCCTCTAAGTCTATCTGTTTGTAGAAATACAATACGTTAAAATGAGGCCAGACTAAACCCACTTAGGCAGCTTGCGTTCAGTTTTCGATGCATTATTAAAACTTAAATTATTTTGAGGGCAGGTCACAAAAGATGTACGTCGTATGGCAATCCATTTGTGGGCCGAATGGTATGGTAATGCCAGGGCCGATTTTGACACTTAGTCCGCCCCTGTTGGTAATCCATTCATTGAAGTCAAGCTTTATTCCTGCTTCACTTTACATGTCAAGTTCAATTTCACTTTTGTATTTTTTTTTATTTTGCCAATGCTGACTCAGAATCTATGTTGTCAACAAGGCTGTCTATCTCGTTCAGTCTTCCAACAGGTGTTTGGGACCGATTAGAGCAACTAAACAAATGTACAAGAACCATGCTTTAAAATCATGAGTTCTCAGTCTCTACCAACTGTGTCATTGTCATTTAGGAGTGGAGGCTTCGTTTCTTGAAGCTCCAGACCAGAGGAAGCTCTCCTCCAGCGGACTGAATCAAAACAATTTTTCTATAAGCAGATGCAGTTCCTTAACACGTTTTCGTTTCTTTACGGGACCTAATCCTAAGACACTCGCTTTAGAGGTTGAGGACGAAGGCGAGCACCCCGGGGAGACCCTCTCATTTTTCGTCTCTCTACCTCAGCTACCGTGCTGGTGTCGATGGGTTCCAACGTATTTCTAAAAATCTACAACGATTTGTGGATTGTGATGACGCTGTTTCCTGTTCCCGCCAGACCAATGAATTTATTTGCATTTCTCACGCTAACTGGGGTTCTGTTTTGCTTCCCTATTGTCTATTCGCCTCCTCTAATCACCAAGAGGATGTTTCTCAAGATACGTGGCACTGAGAAACGTAAACTTCTAGACTACCTGGAAGGTCTAGAGTTCGAATCCCGGCGGAGTTTTTAATTTCTAGATTTGACTCGAGCGGCGTTTGCTTAAAGCCTAGATCTAAGGGCAGGACGGAAACCTTCTCCCTCTTCCTATTTCTCTCTCCTCCAATCAAATGTTGGCATTCTTTCGGAACATTGACGACTCGATTTACAAAAGCAATACTAATAACCAACTGTAAATCCTTTTTTTTTAAAGCATAAACCAAATTTGTTTGCCATTTTTTTCTGTTCTCCAGTTAATGGACATGTTTATTTAGGCCCTCCACCACAGCCCCGCTAAAAGATACAAAATGTTTTTTAGTACTCCTACAAGATACTGCATGACCAGATGGGCATCGTGACAAGTTGACCTGAGGTTGTTTTTTTTTTACTAGCCAAACCACGCCTTAAACAAGAACTTTTTTCGTTCTGTTTCACATGTCTTAAGTAGTCGTCCTTGACCTTCTTCTTCATAAAATACACCAGTTCTTGTATCAACTACACATCGAATTCTCCAGAGACATTGTCTGGACAAAGTTTTTGTTTTTATGTCATCCTTTCGATAAAACAATAAACAACTTTTGTAGTTGTGTAAAATGAAAAGATGATTTTGAATATCGTTTAAATCTTGTATATGAGATGCTAATGTAATCTAGGTGTATACTTTCAGAGAACAAAAACATTTTCATCATTTCTTGCAGAACGTCATTGCAAATATTTTTTTCTAAATGCCAACACAAAGTCAATAAAACTAAAAGTAAACATTATTTTTGTGTATAGCTGTTGATGCTGGCCGGGGGGGGGGGTCCTATAACCAATCGTAATATGAAGTTCCATATATATCATATATTTAAAAGTAGTACTGATATCAAAGAAAATAACTTAGCTTTATTAGCAGTGCAAAAAGTGCACTTTTAAATCGAAAAAATACAATTTAAGCAGAATCTTTTTTCTTTCAGTGTGCACACTGTTATTAAATGTATCCATTATAATATGTCAAAATAACTCAACCGTTAAATAGGAACATACACACACACACACATTTGAAGGGCCCTCAGAAGAAAGGCTGCCCGTGAATCGAACAGTTAGTTCACTTTATAAGGAAACAAATCTGTAAGTAGAAAAATCGTAGCGGGGGGGGGGGGAGGGGTAAATACCGCAACTGAAGCCGTTGTATTGCATAGAGTACAAAACATGCGAACAAAGCAAAGCCACTAAAACATATTTGTAGAGAAGGTCATTCTGGCAGAAATAGCGCAGGCCTACAACTGGAGTACAAATATTGTTATATTTATCTGGGACAGGGTGAAGGTCAGAGGTTGAAGTGACATGGTGCCTGAATGTTATTTTTAGATGGCGCTGACGCATGCGCACACGTAGGCTTAATTAAAGTGCAGATGTACTTTAACAAACATTTAACTTGCTGTTTACACTCTGCCCTACTCTCCGCCATATGTTTTTTTTTTAAATCTCTCTCACTTTCTCTTCCCACTCTCTCGTCTCTTAGTGTTTCTTTCCATATCTCTCTCACTCTCTAGTTCTAGCTCACTCTCTTTCTCGCTCATTCTGTCTCTTGCTCACTTTCATAGACTCTCATTCGCGCGCTCATTCACTCACACTCACACGCTCTCACTCACTTTATCACTCAGTAATTCTCACTCACCCATTATTTCATCTCTCTCTCTTTCTTTGACTCACTACTCTCTTACTCTCCCCCCCCCCCCGTCGTCTCCCATTCAATGCTCCAATATCAACGTACATTTAGCGTACAACGAAAACACTAGCCCCTCCCCTCCCCAGCCGTTTGTTGGGGCAATGATCTTACACTACATTTTGGTTTAAGGAAGTTTATTTGCATCGTCACTCCACAATGACGTCACATAAGGTCAACAGTTCAACTTGAAACAAATTTCCTGTACTATAGGCATGCTCAAACCTTGAGTTGGAAGGGGAGCTTACCGAAACGTGCATCATGGAACGAACCAAAGAGTTGCTCTGCCTTTAGTATTTTATTTTGCTGATATGCCAATATCCTGCACTGTTGACAGAAGCTTGGTGAAGCTGATGGCCCACAGTCCATTGGACTTCACCGCCTCATGGGCTAGATATGGCCCCCGGTCCGTAAGTTGGACCTCACCGCCTCATGGGCTAGATATGGCCCACTTTCCGTAAGTTGGGCCTCACCGTTATAAAATATATGTAAACATTCCATATAACGTAGGGTCAACGCTGGACGGGGTGGGGGTAAAGGAATTTATACTGATACAAACACAACTGATACAAACACTTACTTACTTAGACTTAGGTCCTCCCGCGCCGTTCGGCGCATTGGGCGGCAAGCTGTCTCCATAATGATCTGTCACTGGCAATGTCTGAAGCCTCTTCCCATCTGGTGTCCACTGTTCTGAGGTCCTCCATGAAGGTGTGTCGCCAGGTAATACGAGGACGTCCCTGTTTGCGCTTTCCTCGTTTTGGCTTCCATGTTATCGCAACTCTTGGTGTGCGTAATTCATTTTGACGTAGAACATGTCCCGCAAACCTCATGCGACGCTCAGTCACAACCTCACTAAGTGTTCGACTCCCAGTTCGGCAAAGGATTTCCTTGTTTGAGATCCGGTCTGTGTATCTGACTCTTAAAATCCGTCTCAGCCATCTCTGTTGAGCCACATTTAGTCTTTTCTCAATTTTGACAGATGACTTCCACGTCTCACATGCATATGTAGCAGTTGGAATGACGATTGTGTTGAGAAGGTGTATTTTTGTCTCGAGTCCAATGGCTTGGCTAGCCCAAATAGGCTGCAGCCTTTGGAAAATGCTCCCTGCCTTTCCTATTCGGCACGCTACATCATGGTAAGCGTCTCCATCATTTGTTATGATGCTGCCAAGGTACGTGAACTTGTCCAGCTCTTCAAGCTTTGACTCGCCAAGTCTGACGGGGACACCCTTTGCCTTATATCCCACTCGCATAATTTTAGTCTTATCCAAGTTTATGCGGAGGCCAATTTTGGGTGCCTCTCTGTCTAGGCTCTCCGTCATTTCTTGAATGCATTTATTTGTAGCCCCGAGTAGTGCAACATCATCAGCAAAGTCCAAGTCCGTCAATCGGAGTTGTTCATGCCATGGAATACCAAAGGCAGTCTGGTTCATTGCTCTCCTCATTATGTAGTCGATGGCTAGGAGGAAAAGGAAGGGAGATAAGATGCACCCCTGTCTCACACCTGTCTCGATTGTAAAAAACTCTGTTGTTCCCTCTTCTGTTTTAATGCAGCAACTAGACTGACTGTAAAGGTGTCGTAGGATCTGGACGAATTTTTCTGGTATACCGTATTCTCTAACTATTTTCCATAGTGATTCTCGGTGGACACTATCAAACGCTTTTTTGAAGTCCACGAAACTGATCGTTAGCCGTTGTTGGTACTCAAAACTTTGTTCTATGATATTTCGTAAAACGAAAATCTGCTCTGTACATGATCTGCCTCTTCGAAGAGGCAGATACAAACACAACTGATACAAACACAACTGATACAACTGATACAAACACAACTGATACAAACACAAATGATACAAACACAAATGATACAAACACAACTGATACAAACAAAACTGCAAAATTATCTTTACGTCTGTCTATTATAAATGTACCTTCAGCACAGGACGTAGATATGACACAGAGCACATCAGAACAAATTAAGCTCCACGATGGAGAGAAAACCAATCAACGTTTAAACACTAAATGTCTTCATTTGTTATTTGCAGCCTATAAGGTGAAGGGTGAGCAAGGGAACTCCTTTCAGTCACTTAGGAGGAGGCAGCAACGCTCCCGATTACTGATACAGTTGAGCATGATATGACGTCACAACTTGCTTTCCGTCAAGGTTTCCATTGTCAAAATTGTCATTTTGGGGTGGCGTTCAATATGGAAAACGCCAATCCTACGCGCGATAAAAAAAAAACGGCATTATGCAATACCCGTAATTGTGGAATCTGTTGAAAGAAGCATCTCGCGCCTCAAACTAATGAAGAATTACTTGAGGTCAACAATTCTTGTAGGTAGATTGAAACATTTGGTAATTCTTGCTATTGAGTGTGATCTATGTAGGAAACAGTATTTTTATGCTGTACGACTTCGCTACACACAAGGCTCGTCAAGTAATTCTTTACGTAGAAAAGAATGATTAAAATGCAAAGACGAATTTATTTTCTAATACAAACTCTTAATATTCACTTATTATCCGTATCCCTACCCAAACTTGGCCCCGCGAAATCCGTTTCGCGAGGGCCCACAATGGTTAAGTCCGGCCCTGCTATTTAGTGACGGGTGAATACAGAGTATATTACTTGTTCTCTCCCCCCCCCCCTTTTTTTTCCTCTTTTCTTTTTCACCGCTTAAGTAACGTGGGGTTAAATCTAGTTCGACTTGCAGAAATACAAGAGTGATCTTTCCTTTACTTCTTGGTGTTCAAACTGTTGAGCCATGAAGAGAATTATATATATAGAAGATTCTGATCATTACCCAGTGGCGTAAAAAACAAGGGAATCATTGATCGCGGGCCTATATCTGACGGCCGCTTATAGGGGCCATTGACAGATACTTGTTTATTACTTTTTCAGAAGTACAAGCAATGAGTTCAAGATCTAGGTAAGACATGAACTTCAGATGCTTAAGAAGGATCTTAGCCATGGGATTAAGATCCTTTAGAAGGATCCTAGACATGGACTTCAGATGCAATAGAAGGATCCTAGACATAGACTTCAGATGCAATAGAAGGATCCTAGACATGGACTTCAGATGCAATAGAAGGATCCTAGACATGGACTT
This sequence comes from Biomphalaria glabrata, assembly GCF_947242115.1. Classification (NCBI taxonomy): domain Eukaryota; kingdom Metazoa; phylum Mollusca; class Gastropoda; family Planorbidae; genus Biomphalaria; species Biomphalaria glabrata. Next base: position 38,396,063 of record NC_074716.1, read on the forward strand.
CAGATGCTCTAGAAGGATCCTAGACATGGACTTCAGATGCACTAGAAGGATCCTGTATCGCCAACACGAGACCGAACCACGAATGATGAAATCCAAAGACAACTACAAAGGCAATTGTAAAAAAAAAAATTAAAAAAAAATTTAAACTACAACGGTATGTCACGAGATCCTCAGAACTCGCAAAGACCTTCCTACCAGAATGCGAATGAGAAAACATCTAAGAATGAACAGCCTGTCATTGAAACAGGCTCTAGTAAAAGCAAAAGACAGAGAGGAATGGAGAATGGGTCGACAGGTCATGTGTGGTGCCCCGAAAGTCTACGAAACTTATGGATAGGTGAAGATGAGGCACTGAGTGACACAATTACTTGTAAGAAGTTGTTACAGAATTGAGTATCTGACACTAGTTCTTGTAAAGTGTTGTACCTACAATGATTTTTTTTCCGTAAATGTACCGATACCTACAAAATGGCTCTGTTTTTTTTTCTTTGTCATGCTCTTCAGGTACAGGCGTACGTACTTAGATCCTCCAGCGCCGTTCGGCGCATTGGGCTTCAAGCTGTCTCCATAGCTATCAGTCCCCGGCAATGTCTGCAGCCTTATTATTTAATGCTTCACTGGTACCTTCGTGCTAGGCTACTAACTGACATTTTACCATTCGCCCCAAAGCTAACCTTTACCCTAATACTAACCTTTACCCCTATCCTAACGACATAACCCTATTCTAATCCATACCTTAACATACCATGAGCCTTACCCCAAAGCTAAACTTTGCCATAAGCCTAAACTTTACCTTAACTCTAAACTTTATAATATTGAACCGTCTAGTAGTGAATGTGTTGAAGCAATATATAAGTGCATGTTGCCAGTACAAATCAACTAGTTGAATTCACTCTCTTAACTCGATTACTTTTTTCTTTCGACATGTTTGACTTGTATGAAATGATTTGTTTGTTTACCCTCACGCTAACCTCGTTCTGAAAACGAGACAGGGTAGAAAGCCGATTACACTAATACCTACAAGCGACAGCGAAAAGCGTAGCTTACATTTTTTTTTAAAAATCTGTAATAGATCTCATACAATGAACTCACGTAATACCGGTAGATGTGTGTTGAATGTACACTTCCTGTCACTGCAGACAGGGTGTTCTCAACATCAAAGCACACCCGTTCCCCCAGGAACACACAGGTTCACAATTTCATTCAACTTAATAAAGCGGTGCAACTTCCGGCAGACGTCAACCCAGATGTATAGGTGGACTTCTTTTTTTTTTTTTAGTCGCGCGCTTGGGCCACACCTCCATTCTTCATCCTCTCTCCTTTGACTTTACATCCACTCATTAACAGATGGCTCTGTAGATTGCGTTGTGCTATTAACTAACCGTCCAAATACTCACACACCAGCTTTCTCTCACACACATTCACTGATTCACACACACTAGGGCTCTCAAGCACACATTCACACACACACACACACTAGGACTCTCTCAAATACAGTAACACACACACACACACACACACATTTACGCATGCACACAGTATCGTTTTAAGACACGCGCACTGGAGTGTACCATGACTGATAGATTATTAGTTGAAAACAGGGTTGTGGCGAAGATAACAATGCAGAACTTTTTAGAAGTGACCTCATACAGGTCAAGTCATTATTCTTAAAATTACAACCATTGAGGCCATGTGTTGCATGTGTGACGTCTGCATGACGTCTTTGTCATACATGTGTGATGTTTTTGTTACTGGTTGTGTGAAGGCTGTGTGGTGTCTTTTTGATGTCCATGTCTTTCTGTGGGGTCTTTATGTGATGTCTGTATGGGTGCTTTCTGATGTCTGTGATGTTTGTGTGGTGTCTCTGTAATGTCTGTGTGATGTCTTTGTCATGTCTGTGTGATGTCTTTATGATGTCTTTATCATGTCTTTGTGATGTCTGTGTGAGGTCTGTGTGATGTCTTTGTCATGTCTGTGTGGTGTCTCTGTGATGTCTGTATGGATGCTTTCTGATGTCTGTGATGTTTGTGTGGTGTCTCTGTAATGTCAGTGTGATGTCTTTGTCATGTCTGTGCGATGTCTTTATGATGTCTTTATCATGTCTCTGTGATATATGTGTGACGTCTTTGTGATGTCTCTGTGATGTCTTTGTAGAGGTTGTGTGAAGGCTGTGTGGAGTCTGTTTGATGTCTGTGTCTTTCTGTGTGGTCTTTATGTGATGTCTGTGTGAAGGATTTCTGATGTCTGCGAGATGTAGCCTATGTTTGGTGTCTCTGTGATATCTGTGTGACGTCTCTATCATGTCTGCGTGACGTCTTTGTGACGTCTGCTTGATGTCTTTGTCATGTCTACTTAAGGTCTTTGTCATGTATGCGTGACGTCTTTGTCATGTCTGTGTGAAGTCTGTGTGGTTTCTATGTGATGTCTTTGAGGTGGATTTGTGAAGACTGTGTGGAGTTTGTTTTATGTCTGTGTGGTTTTTGAGTGGCTTTTATATGATGTCTGTGTGAGTGGTTTGTCATGTCTGTGAAGTGTATGTCTGCGTGGTCTATGTGTGGTGTCTATTTTATGTTTGTGTGGTGTGTTTGTGATGCTTTTGTGTGATGTCTATGTGGTGTCTGTCTGATGTCTATGTGGTGTCTGTCTGATGTCTGTCTGATGTCTTGTGTTGTCAGTGTGATGCATGAATGATGTCATATAGTGTCAGTGTTATGTCATGGGGTATCCTTTTGGTTTATGTGTGGTCTCTGGGTGCAAGTGTGCCGATATGGAATGAATGCAGTACGGAACTAAAATCTGAATCTAAATATGTGCAGGCACCGGGGAAAGATTTGTGTGTGTGTGTTTCCCTTCCATTTTTGAAATCTTTATTGGTTGAATGAATTAATGAAACTTCTTTTTTTTAAAGCACGCTTTATTTTAAAAGAAAGAAATAGACTTCTTGTCAATTTAATATCATTTTCCTTTTTAAAACATATTTAATATGCATAGTTTAGTTTTTAAAAATGTATATTTTTGAGTTTGTGGTGAGTAAAGTCCCTTGGTAGGCACAACGGTTTCTGACCCGTCGAAATTCGGATATTTTTTTGTCTTTTTTGAGGAAACCCATTTTTTGTTTGTGTGGAGTCCCCTGCTTGTAGCTTCGCTTAAATCCGGCCCTGAGCACATGAGTAGATATTTCAATGTTTAGCTTATTATCTCAAGTTTCCTAACAGCACAAGCATCTACTCTAAAATGTTATTTACAAACGTTGGCTGTGTATGTGTGGATGTTTGTGTTTCACTTGAAGTGGAAGAAGTATGTCTTAGTATTTCTGAGGAGACAAATTCTAACAAGTTGCCAGAGATTGTTGTCTAGATGAAGGAAAAAAACTGAAATCTTATTGACGAAGTAAAATAACTTATTAAATGCAGGAGTTGAAATAAGGAAGAAATTCAGCACTATCTATTAACACACAATACAATCAATAGTAGGTTCACAAAAGTAGAGACTTAATGTGAATTGAAACAAACAAAAAATGTCCGTTTCCCGCCTTTTATTTACACAATTGCCAAAATAATTTCCTTTAACACTGAAACAGGAAAAAGAAACGTTGTTTTTTTTTTGTTTTTTTTTTAATGTATTTATTTTTTTTTTTAAATTTCTGAGCTATTTTTAGTACAATGGAAAATGAATTTGTCTATTTTTAGTACTATGAGAAATGTATAGAATTATCTCGAAACTATTTTCGTAGAAACCATCTTGTATACACAAAATACACATCACTCACCAGTACAGCAACGTTTACTAATTAACTTTAACATTGAAATAGAGAATTTAAAGTTAGAACGTCGCGTGATGTCTCCACATCTTCATACTCTGGTCTGTAACACTAGCGGATCCAGCACTTTAACTTTGGTGTGTGTGTGGGGGGGGGGCAATTTTTTTCCAAACCCTAACCCTAACGCCCTATCAACCCTAACCCTATGCATAAAAGCGCATACTGCATATACATATATTAGATAAAAAAAAAAAGCAGTGTTTCTCAACCTTCGTCGATGAACACACACACACTCTAATAGCCATGTTGAGACCTTTCTCTTGACAGCTAGGGAGTCTGGGAGAGCGCTGAAAGCTCCCCCAGTGGGGTCCGGGCCGAAGCCCCGATGCCAAAAGTGTTTTCTTCCATTCTTCACAGCAGAAACGCATTCTCCGGAAATCTACAGCTCATTATTTATCCTACTAAAAAAGGACCTTTTAAATAATATTTTACTTGAAAAATATTCTAATTCGAATTTACAGGCCCTTATTACATTGCAAATACAACCGATTTGTTCCTTGAAAAGATAAGATACCCAACATATTTAGATTAAGATCGCCGCGAAAATTTTTTTTATTAGAAAATAAAAATATTTGAAAAAAGATGTTCATTTGTAAGTGATATATTTTGTTCAATAGGCATGTTTGTAACTTTGTTTTGTTACAGAACTATAATTCAAAGCACTAAGCAAAAAATCTCGGAAGTGGGAGGAGAAATTAAGTGAACCAATTAGATTCTACTTATTTTTTTCGCATTTTTAGGATTCAAGCATATATTGTCAGTTATAGCGGCACCTTCGATATAAGTAATGAAAGTCACGGTTATATTCCCAAATTTTTATATAGCAGAACAATATCAGTATGAGTAAAGGTGGGAAAAAGATGGCTAGGAAAATAGTATTTGGGTTCAGAACTCATCTCAATTGTTACTCTTATAATGAAAAATTTCGTATGAATTCCAAATTTTCCAAAACAAAGTCTTACTTAAAATAACTAAGATAAATTCTTGTGCAATTACGTAAACTCTGTCGCCATTTTTGACTTGTCAGTTTTAAAACGACATGTTTTCGTCTGGAAAGGGGAGAGGGTGGTAGAGTGAAAACGTTAATAATCGCTCCTTTTTATAATTTCTGCTAATGATTGCAGTTGGCATTAAGGAATAGGGGATGGGGCGACTCGATAACAGAATTTAATTTATTTATTATAAATTATATTAGGACATTTTTTTTTTAATTTTGTAATTTCTTAACTAAAATACAAAAAGAAAAAAGTATTGGTTTGTCCGATGAGCCGAAACCTTTTTCAAACCAATTGGCTAACAGGGAAACGACATAATATAAAGATCGGTTAAAATAACAATAACAAGTCTTTTTTCATATAGATATTTAATTGATTCTGTTAACAAGCTGTGTTTTCTACAAATAAATGGACCGCCCCCCCCCATTCGAAAGTTTGTTCATTATAGCACTAGTTCCACACATCTCCCCATCCCACCAAATCGGCCAAAATACTAGAAGGGGGGGGGGCGAAATAATCTAAAAATAGGTTTAAAATATAAATAATCAGTATATATTATTAACATAACTAATAAATTCGTTTGCGAATTGTGTGATGTCTTTACTAAAATTCTTCTGCTCCCACCTTCGGGGGGAGGCGAGTGGACGGGGGGGGGGCTATTGCCCCTACCGCCCCCCCCCCCCCGGCTCCGCCAGTGGATACACGGAGGTATGTAGCTATGCTATAATGATTTATGTGTAAGCGTGTGTGTAACATAATGTGTGATTGACCCTGTAACACAAACTTCCTTATATTGAAACATATTGACATTTTTATGGAAAAGACATTTCCTTAGGAATAATGAAGCTTATTTTTGTAACTGCCATTAGCTGTGTTACCCACCAGAGGCCAGGTGTACTTGAAGCGAGCCTCCAACCTAACCATGACCAACTTTGGGTATCAACAGTTCAATCTACCAACTTCCGCACCCAGCTCCTCATTGTGCACGTACTGTACCGGGTGCCCTAGAGATTGGACAGCCCTCGCTGAAGTCAGACCCATTATAGCACTAGTTCCACACAGGCACTCGTTGGCACTCGGAGTCACGAGGTCACAGTCTACCCCCCCCTTTTTTTTTTTTTCTTTCAATGTAGTGCATTTGTTCGTTACATGATTAAGAACTGAATCGACCGAGCTCCTATATAGTAGTTTACGCACGTGTGATGTATATCTATGTTGTGTGTCTGTGTGTTACGTGTGTGTGTGTGTGTGTGAGGGTTGAGATGACTGTTTCAGTAACACGTTTTCTTGGACTCGGGACAATAAAGTTTTCAAAGTGGCCGGGATTATGTACTACGGTGCATCCCACTCAAATAGACACAGAATTACAAGCACGACCTTTTTAAAAAATGGTTTATGGGTATGTGCATACAATATGCATATTTTATTTCAAATACAGAGATGGGCGGGAACACTCTCCTATCACCATAGTTAGCTAGTGTACACATTTGAAAACGATAGTTTGTATGAGACCGTATTTTCCCATGTTTTTGTATATGTTATGTAGGTCAATATGGAACATGTTCTAGAAACATCATTTTATTCTTTAAACAAATTCGTTTTATAACAGGTGTATATTTTTAGTACAAATTTTGTATATTTAATATACGAAAACAAAAAGTTACACTTCAACAAGAGAACCAAAACTAAATCTGGTTCAAGCAAAAAGACAAAAGTATTTAATTTGATTTTTTTTTTCAATAGTGTATTTGTGTCTGGAAAAAAATAGTATGCGATTATTAATCATGCTTTTATTTTTGACGGACAGACGGTATGACAGACGAGGAAGGATAAAGAATTTTTTGTTCGTATTAGTAAGTAAGAAAAAGACTTTCCAAGGATACCAGATGCTTAGTCTTGATAATCTGACGGATGTAGCTACTTCTGCCGCGGAACATTCAGACTTCAGAAAGAAACTGTAAAAGCTAGGCACAGGTACAGAGCAGCTTATAGGATTGGACACACCTAACACACAAACACAAGCCAAATAGGACGTCAAGTCTGGAGGCACCACAATAACTGGCACCTCCCAGAGTGCAACAAACTGACATGCAAGTGAATCGAAGTTATTAAAAAAACAAATGAAAAAAAAATGCAACACTTGATTTGAAAGGATTATTATTACTAATATTTTCAGCCTTTTTTTCAAACCAGACAAATATTCAACCAACGGATGTGTATTTAAGAAACATTATAATGAACAGTTCTGTTTTTATAAAGTCAATATGCTAACACTTATCAGTTTCAATTAGAAAACGGATTGAACTTGGAAGAGACACATTTGAACAAAGAAAATACACATGTTGGGGATTTGATACTTCAATGTCTGGCAGACGTCTTACTGTACTTACTACTGGGGTAGACAGCACTCACTAGAACAGCCACTTATTGGTGCTTCTAAATGAGAGAAATAAGAATCTTTCTACAGAGAACAGGAAATACAACTCTTCCCAGTCCTTTAAAAAAAAAAGAGAGATTTCGATTACTTTGAAATCTGTGTTTGTTTTTCTTTTGTGTAGCCATGGTAACGGGAAAGTGTTACTCTTACATCCGGGGAACGAGTTTAAAATCACGTAATATTACAACGCTCACCCATAGACCTATCTTGAAGTCTAAACTCTGTGGACCTCGCTAGCCTCTACCTCAGTTCTGCCTCCCACCTCCCACCCCGTACTCTGTACCTCTAAAACCTTGTGTCTTCAGCTCAGAGCGAGCTTAATTGTCTAAGTGCAGCTCAATTGACTGCCTTCTTGAAAAAAAAAAAACAAAAAAAAAAACTATTTGGTGAAGGGATTGACTTGAGGTGGGGAGATTGACTTGTGAGTAATTCCCAGGGTCATGGTTAGCTTACTCCATCACCATGGCAACTTTTTTTTTTATTCTTAAGTACTCCGTTGACGTAGGCGGATGTGAAAATGGATGGGGATTCTGGGGTGATGAATGGCGCGTGCCTTGCTCGCGCAACGTTCGTCACAAGAACGGTTACTAACAGCAGGTAACTTTCAGACCTGGCCATGTGGCACTGCAAAGGAGGGAGCGAGGCACTTTGGATTTTTGTTTTGGGAAGGGGGGGGGATAATAAAGAAAAAGGTAAGTTAGCTGAAGAACAGATTACAGATCTATCTTGTGTGCGTGAGTGTACTTTTGGCCAAGCTGAAGTCTAGGTGAAGGTTCCTTACAAGTAAAATGATACACGCGTGCACCTGTGCCTTGAAGAACTTTTCCTTGTCTCGCAGGCTTGCGTCAACGTGCGCGCATGCGTTGCTGCCATGGCTGCTGATACCTACATCGCTGTTTAGTTGACCTTCTGAGATGTTGGAAGTGAAATAAAGGCAATTGTGACAGCAGATTTGTAGTTTCCACTGTTTGACTGGAATCTAAATTGAATGCCTAGTGTTGCCGAAGATGCTTGAATAGCTGATGCACATGAAATAATTCTTTTCGAACTAAAACACTTGAAAACTCCTAGAGGAAATCACTATTGATTATGAAATTATCCCTGGTCTATCAGACCATGAGATCATAAAAATACACAGTCAGATAAAACCAGTAGCCAATACAAAACCCAAAAGAAAAATCTTACTCTGGAATAAATGTAACCTAACACAACTGCACCAAGCTGCATTAAACTTTCAACAAACATTCTTATTAGAAAAAGACATTAACCAACCAGTCGATGACCTCTGGAATTTCATTAAAAACCATCTTAAAAGCATTTTAGAAAATCATATATCAACTAAATACATATCAAACAAAATAAATAAATGCTGGTTTAATAATAGACTAAAGAAACTTTGTAAACAGAAGGAAAACCTATATAGAAAATTTAAAGAAACTAATGCAGAAAGAGTTTACAAATAGTATATAAAAATTAAACACTTAACCCAAAAAGTAAGCAGACAGCTGCAGAGTGAATACATAAACAATGTAATATCTAAAGATAACAACAAAAACCTATGGTCATACATTAATTCTAAGAAAATGGAAACAACAGGCATAGCGCCATTAAAAGACGAACATAACATAATACATAATGATAATGAAACTAAAGCAAACATCCTAAACAAATACTTTGCATCAGCATTCTCAGCCCCAGGAGACAAAGACATATTACTGAATTTGAACCAAGTAAACAACATAGAAGATATAGTAGTACAAGAAAATGGAATTCAAAAACTATTAGCCAACACCAAACCAAATAAAGCTTCTGGACCTGATGGTATTCCAGCTAGATTACTCAAAGAGCTAAGTAATGAGCTAGCCCCAGTGTTCAAAATACTCTTTCAGGCTTCACTTAACCAGGGCAGAGTACCAAAGGACTGGAAGGAAGCTAATGTCACCCCCCTATTTAAAAAAGGAGAAAAATCTGACCCAGGAAACTACAGACCAGTATCACTTACCAGCATCACATGTAAAATCCTAGAACACATAATATGTAGCAACATCATAAACCACTTAGACAAACATAATGTCCTCACACCATGCCAACATGGCTTTAGGAAATATAGATCATGTGAAACACAACTAATAGGACTAATAGATGATTTTTCAAAAGGTTTAGATAATAGTGAACAAATAGATGCTATCTTACTAGATTTTTCTAAGGCTTTTGACAAAGTTCACCACCATAGTTTGCTTAAAAAATTAAAATATTTCGGCATTAATGGTTCACTGCATCAGTGGATTAAAGATTTTCTGATAGGGAGAGAACAAACTGTAATAATAAATGGCTCTAAATCAACACCGATAACAGTAAACTCAGGTGTACCTCAAGGAACAGTTTTGGGTCCACTACTATTTTTAATTTACATAAATGATTTACCAAATTGCATTACCTCAGAAACAAAAGTCAGATTATTTGCAGACGATTGCATAATATATAGAACAATAAAAACAACACAGGACACAGATATTTTACAAAGAGAATTAGATGAATTACAGAAATGGGAATCAAATTGGAGCATGTCTTTCCACCCAGAAAAATGTCAGTTGTTAAGAGTAACAAAAAAACTAAAACAAATTAATTCCACTTATCTTATTCATGGCAAACCAGTAACACAGACTAAAAACGCAAAATACCTAGATGTTATAATAAATGAAAAACTGTCATGGAATCCACATATTGATGAAACTACAAAAAAATCAAACAAAGCATTAGGATTTATTAAAAGAAATTTCTATAAATCAAATAAGAACATAAAACTAAAATGTTATTTAACCTTGGTTAGGCCAATAATAGAATATGCATCCTCCGTTTGGGACCCCTCAACTCAAGAAAACATTAAAAAACTGGAACAGACACAAAATAGAGCAGTGAGATTCATAACAAACGAATATTCACATTTGACTAGAGTAACACCTTTAGTAAAATCACTAAATTTAGAAAGCCTTCAGGACAGAAGGCTCAAAAGTAAAGTAGCAATCATACATAAAACACTGAACCATAATCTTCAAATACAAAAACAAAATTTAATAAAATACTCTGAAAGACACAAAGATAAAGGCACATTTCTCGTCCCATATGCTAGGACAAATTTGTACAAACACTCCTTCTTCCCTAGTGCTATTAGAGCATGGAATGGGTTGCCTGAGCTAGCCAGGAAAACCAGTGACTTGGCAGAATTTAAGTCATTGGTTAATATGCATGACTAAATTCATGACGCGTAGGACGTAATCATCTTCTTTTTTGAAGTAACGTCTGTATCATATAAGATAAGATTTAACACACGCGATATAGCTAAATTTAAATAAATTAACAATATTATTTGACATGAAGCTTGAAGCATATTTACTGAAGGACCCCCCCGATACAAGTTTGTCTCCCAATATATAGAAATTCTTTGATGAACTGGAACTCGACCACGCACAAACACACACACACGCACGAGCTTTGTGGGACGTGTCCTCCGACAGAATAAATAACGCATGCCTAGAGGTGCAATGACATGGAGGCCAATACGAGGAAAGTGCAAACAGGGACGTCCAGGTATAACTTGGCGCCACACTTTCATGGAGGACATCAGAGCACTGGATACCAGGTGGGAAGAGGCTTCAGACTTTGCCAGTGACAAATCTTCTTTGGAGACAGCTTGCCGCCCAATGCGCCGCGAATCTAAGTCTAAATCTAAGAATGGCTCCTTCTGTCTCGAAAGACAAGGGATGCGCCCAGATGAGTCACTGGCTTTGGTTTCGTCTCGAGATGCGGCAGAATCTAATGTGGCTAATAAAGCAGATTCTGGAGAGTTAGCCGCAGTTCTAGCATGTCTATGCATCTGTTTTGGAGCTAGCTGATAGGGCAGCTTTCTTTTCCTTTCTCTTGACTAAAACAGCTTCGTTTCTATTTGTTCTAATCGAGGATTCTAGCAGCACCCACAGTGTCTCAATGCTGTCCGGTCTTGGGCAATTTTCTCCCACATACTTTCATTAATATCCGTGGTTCTCGTGTCTCGCTTGCAGGCATCACTATAAGCTAGTCTTGGGCGGCCCTTGGGTCTGACTTCCTCCACAAGAACAGCATATAAAATATCTTTAGGGATTCTACCATCTGGCATGCGAGTGACATGTCAGAGCCACTGTAGTTTTCTCTGTGCCAGGAAAGCATAGAAGCTGTACATTTTGGCCAGTTTAAAACTTCCTGATTGGAGACATGATTCCTCAAGGAGATTCACATTATGCTTCACAGGCAGCGTAAGTGAAAGTTATTTAAACTATGCTCTTGATACATATAAGTTGTCCAGCTCTCGTTACCACAAAGAAGCATGCTCACAACACAGGAATTGTAGACTAGGATTTGGTGGCTGTGGCCAAATTGGCATTTACCCAGACGAAATTGGAGAGTTTTGCCATTGCTGCAGAGCCCCTTCCAATTCCTTTTGTCAGCTCGGTGTCTAAATCTAGATTGTTGGCGATTGTTTATCCCAAGAAGGTAAATTCCTGCACCACCGTAAGTCTAAGTATGTAGGTTTATAAATGGAATACAATAGAACAGGAAATAAAATATAAAATGTATATTGTCTAATTATTTCCCTTTCGTTCTTCTGTCTAACCAGTGTGCAAGTAAACATCCTGTTTTCACATATCCTAAGAGGGCAAGAGAATGAGACAAAGAAAGAGAGAGATACAGAATGAGAAAGAGACAGAGAGAGAGGGACAGAGAGAGCAACAGAGCGACAGAAAGAGTGACAGAGAAAAGACAAAGAGAGTGACAGATGGAGAGACAGAGAAAGAGAGAGAGAGACAGAGAGACAGAGAGAGGGAGAGAAACAGAGAGAGGGACAGAGGGGGATAGGGAGAGAGACAGAGAGAGACACACAGAGAGATATAAAAAGACAGAGAGAGAAACAGACACAGAGAGACAGGAAGAGACAGAGGGAGACAGAGAGAGACAGAGAGAGAAACAGAGAGAGAAACAGAGAGAGAGACAGAGGGACAAAGAGACAGAAAGAAGAAGAGAGGGAGAGAAACAGAGACAGAGAGAGAGAGACAGAGAGAGAGAGAGACAGAGAGAGACACAGAGAGAGAGAGACAGAGAGAGGGAGAGAAACAGAGACAGAGAGAGAGAGAGAGGGAGAGAGAGGGAGAGAAACAGAGAGAGAGAAACAGAGAGAGGGAGAGAGAGGGAGAGAAACAGAGAGAGAGAAACAGAGAGAGGGACAGAGAGAGATAGGGAGAGAGACAGAGAGAGACACACAGAGAGAGATAAAAAGACAGAGAGAGAAACAGACACAGAGAGACAGGAAGAGACAGAGGGAGACAGAGAGAGACAGAGAGAGAAACAGAGAGAGAAACAGAGAGAGAGAGACAGAGAGAGAGACAGAGAGACAGAAAGAAGAAGAGAGGGAGGGAAACAGAGACAGAGAGAGAGACAGAGAGAGAGAGAGACAGAGCGAGACAGAGAGAGAGAGAGACAGAGAGAGAGACAGAGAGAGGGAGAGAAACAGAGACAGAGAGAGAGAGAGAGGGAGAGAGACAGAGAGAGAGACAGAGAGAGGGAGAGAAACAGAGAGAGAGAGACAGAGAGAGGGAGAGAAACAGAGACAGAGAGAGAGAGACAGAGAGAGGGAGAGAAACAGAGAGAGGGACAGAGACAGAGAGAGGGAGAGAAACAGAGAGAGAGACAGAGAGAGGGAGAGAAACAGAGACAGAGAGAGAGACAGAGAGAGGGAGAGAAACAGAGAGAGGGACAGAGGGGGACAGAGAGAGAGAGACAGAGAGAGAGACAGAGAGAGAGAGTGAGAGACAGAGAGAGAGACAGAGAGAGAGACAGAGAGAGAGACAGAGAGAGACAGAGAGAGAGACAGAGAGAGGGAGAGAAACAGAGACAGAGAGAGAGAGAAACAGAGAGAGGGAGAGAAACAGAGACAGAGAGAGAGACAGAGAGAGGGAGAGAAACAGAGAGAGAGACACACAGAGAGGGAGAGAAACAGAGACAGAGAGAGAGACAGAGAAAGGGAGAGAAACAGAGAGAGAGGGACAGAGGGGGACAGAGAGAGACACACAGAATGAGATAAAAAGACAGAGAGAGAAACAGAGAGAGAGAGACAGAGAGAGAGACATAGGGAGAAAGAGAGAGACAGAGAGAGAAACAGAGACAGAAAGAGGGAGAGAGAGACAGAGAGAGGGAGAGAAACAGAGACAGAGAGAGAGAGAGACAGAGAGAGAGAGACAGAGAGAGAGAGACAGAGAGAGAGACAGAGAGAGAGACAGAGAGAGACAGAGAGAGGGAGAGAAACAGAGAGAGAGAGAGGGAGAGAAACAGAGACAGAGAGAGAGAGAAACAGAGAGAGGGAGAGAAACAGAGAGAGACACACACACAGAGAGGGAGAGAAACAGAGACAGAGAGAGAGACAGAGAAAGGGAGAGAAACAGAGAGAGGGACAGAGGGGGACAGAGAGAGAGAGAAACAGAGAGAGGGACAGAGAGAGATAGGGAGAGAGACAGAGAGAGACACACAGAGAGAGATAAAAAGACAGAGAGAGAAACAGACAGAGAGAGACAGAGAGAGAAACAGAGACAGAAAGAGGGAGAGAGAGACAGAGAGAGCGACAGAGAGACAGAAAGAGAGACCAGAGAAAAAGACAAAGAGAGAGAAAGAGAAATAGAGACAGAGCGAGAGAGAGAAAGAGAAACAGAGAGGGGGACAGAGAGAAAGAGAGAAAGCTAGACAGAGAGAGAGAGACAGAGAGAGACAGAGTAACAGAGATACAGATAGAGACAGAGAAAGAGAAACGGAGAGAGGGAGACAGAGAGAGACAGACAGAGAGACAGAGATAGAGAGAGAGAGAGAGGAAGAGAGAGATAGAAAGAGTGAGGTGGATTCAGATAGAGACAGAGAGAGAGAGACAGACAGAGAGAGTGAGGAAGAGAGAGAGAAAGAAACAACTATAAAAAGAAATGTGGCGATGTAATGGAACTTAAAAAGACGTAAGTAAATAAAACTAAAGTTTGGGAGAGGTTGTAAACTAGACAAAGGTTTGGGAGAGGTTGTGAACTACACAAAAGTTTGGGAGAGGTTGTGAACTAGACAAAAGTTTGGGAGAGGTTGTGAACTAGACTAAAGTTTGGGAGAGGTTGTGAACTAGACAAAAGTTTGGGAGAGGTTATGTAATAGACAAAAGTTTGGGAGAGGTTGTGAACTAGACTAAAATTTGGTAGAGGTTGTGAACTAGACAAAAGTTTGGGAGAGGTTGTTTAATAGACAAAAGTTTGGGAGAGGTTGTGAACTAGACAAAAGTTTGGGAGAGGTTGTGAAATAGACTAAAGTGTGGGAGAGGTTGTGAACTAGACAACATTTTGGGAGAGGTTGTGAACTAGACTAAAGTTTGGGAGAGGTTGTGAACTAGACAAAGGTTTGGGAGAGGTTTCTGAACTAGACTAAAGTTTGGGAGAGGTTGTGAACTAGACAAAGGTTTGGGAGAGGTTTCTGAACTAGACTAAAGTTTGGGAGAGGTTGTGAACTAGACAAAAGTTTGGGAGAGGTTGTGAACTAGACACAAGTTTGGGAGAGGTTGTGAACTAGACTAAAGTTTGGGAGAGGTTGTGAACTAGACACAAGTTTGGGAGAGGTTGTGAACTAGACTAAAGTTTGGGAGAGGTTGTGAACTAGACAAAGGTTTATGAGAGGTTTCTGAACTAGACTAAAGTGTGGGAGAGATTGTGAAATAGACAAAAGTTTGGGAGCGGTTGTGAACTAGACACAAGTTTGGGAGAGGTTGTGAACTAGACAAAAGTTTGGGAGAGGTTATGAACTAGACAAAGGTTTGGGAGAGGTTGTAAACTAGACTAAAGTTTGGGAGAGGTTGTGAACTAGACACAAGTTTGGAAGAGGTTGTGAACTAGAGTAAAGTTTGGGAGAGGTTGTGAACTAGACACAAGTTTGGAAGAGGTTGTGAACTAGACTAAAGTTTGGGAGAGGTTGTGAACTAGACAAAAGTTTGGGAGAGGTTGTGAACTAGACAAAAGTTTGGGAGCGGTTGTGAACTAGACAAAAGTTTGGGAGCGGTTGTGAACTAGACTAAAGTTTGGGAGCGGTTGTGAACTAGACACAAGTTTGGGAGAGGTTGTGAAATAGACTAAAGTTTGGGAGAGGTTGTGAACTAAACAAAGGTTTGGGAGAGGTTGTAAACTAGACAAATTTTGGGAGAGGTTGTGAACTAGACTAAAGTTTGTTAAGGACGACCTATTGACTGTTACCAACTAAACACTACAAATGACTTTGTGCTTCAAGCAAAAGTTAGACATTATATTATACAGTCAGGGAAGTGCACACACATGTATTGTATTATTGATACAAAGACTTGACTGTATATGTCTAGTTCAAAATTTCTTTAGGTTTCATACGACAGACAATGTCAAGACTAAACTGTTTCTGTGAATCTGAGAGTTGCCCCCCCCCCCATTTCTAAATGGAATGATCCAAGTCTAATTCACTTTGAGAAGAAGATAAACAAAAAAAGTTTTTTTAAAAATCCTAGCTTATAGAAGGGAAAGGATTGCACAATTAAAGCCATATATTTCAATACTGTAATAGTTATTACTAATCAACTATTACTAATTAATTAATTATTTGGTTGGTTTTTTAATTGATTTGTGTTTTGTTTAGAACAATAAATAAAAGTTTCAACTTTATCCGACAATGAGAAGTGAGAGAAATAACGTGTACACAATTTGTACCAGACAGACAGACAAACAGACATAGTGAGTTGATATAAGCCTTGTAAATAGAGTTGAAAGAAGTCTGGACAGACAGAGTGAGTTGAAAGAAGTCTGGACAGACACAGTGAGTTGAAATAAACTTGGTCAATAGAGTTGAAAGAAGTCTTTGTATATTTTCTGGTGAACCTCTCCCCTGTACAAATATTTAGCCACTTGTAAGTCAAAAATATCTTACTGATAACATGGACAATATTCTATAAATAACATTCTATCCGAAGCTTTTCTAAGTGTTTAAATATAGAACAGAAAGTGTCTATCTTGAAGGCTAGTCAACAAAACATTTTACATGTGAACTAGTCGTTGTTTCAGCGATTTTCTCTCTGTCTCTCTCTGTCTCTCTCTCGCTCTCTCTCTCTCTCTCCTTCTCTCTTTTTCCTTGATACACGCCTAAAAACTTTAAAACACATAAATATGTACACTCTGTTGATTGGTGGATATTTTTAGATACTTGAAAGTTTTCAGTAACAACGACCACATAACTCAATCTCTCTTTGATTTGATACATCACATGAATTTGAAGCAATGGTGGACATTTACAATATCAATGAAAAAAACACTGGTCATTCGGAACAATAGAAGACATTTGAAAAAAAAAAACAGCGGACATTTGGAACAGCTGGGGACATTCTTCAGTGGTTCACAAAGTTGGTGATACAAAGTTATCGGTCTAAAAACACCAACACCTTAAAAACAACAACAACATAAAACAAACTTGATTTTGATGCTGTTAATGATAAAATGTTGATGTTGTTGTTTTTGATAGTTTTGTTGTTGGTCTTGTTGACTGTGGCGTTGTTGAGTTTTTTGTTGTTGCTGATGATGTTGTCGATGATTCTTGTTATTAGTGTTGTTGATGTTGTCATTGATGTTGTTAATATAGGTTAATAATTATTTTTTTACAAAGCTTATTTTAACTCACCCAGTCTGTCTGTCTATCTGTCTGTCTGTGTGGAATGTTATACACTTTATTTAACTCACTTAAGTATTCTCCCCTCATGTGATTGGACCATGGCGATATGAGTATGAAAGATGCATTAAACAAAAAATATTAATAACAAGGTTACATGTGTTACAAAGATAAGTTGTGTGGAAACTCAAAATCGGCCCCGAAGCGGTCCGCTCAGAAGGGTAAAAAGTATTTTCAGAATGAATATCAGAAACTATGAACTTACAAACTATCAACAACTACAACCCTATCTCCTATCAACAACTACAACCCTATCTCCTATCAACAACTACAACCCTATCTCCTATCAACAACTACAACCCTATCTCCTATCAACAACTACAACCCTATCTCCTATCAACAACTACAACCCTATCTCCTATCAACTACAACCCTATCTCCTATCAACTACAACCCTATCTCCTATCAACAACTACAACCCTATCTCCTAACAACTACAACCCTATCTCCTATCAACAACTACAACCCTATCTCCTATCAACAACTACAACCCTATCTCCTATCAACAACTACAACCCTATCTCCTATCAACAACTACAACCCTATCTCCTATCAACAACTACAACACTATCTCCTATCAACAACTACAACCCTATCTCCTAACAACTACAACCCTATCTCCTATCAACAACCACAACCCTATCTCCTAACAACTACAACCCTATCTCCTAACAACTACAACCCTATCTCCTAACAACTACAACCCTATCTCCTATCAACAACTACAACCCTATCTCCTATCAACAACTACAACCCTATCTCCGTCGATACAAAAAGAAGAGATACACACGTGTCGAAAGTGTTGCCGATACTGTTGAATTATTAGTTCGACTAACGACTTGATACCACAGGTTACGGAGATTTATTAATTTTATTATTATTACATTGTTAATATTTATATGTATTCAATGAACTGATGATAGAGAGGATATGGTTCAATGTGAACCTGGCCTAACTGATGTTACTGAATGATTATCTAATTCATTTAATTGTTTTGTAAAGGGCCAATATCTCATTCAAAGCCTCAACAAAAAGGGGCCTCTGTGTATTTGTGTGTGCATCTCCCTGTTTGTGAGTGTCGACTGACGTGTATCATATGAAGCATTACTTATTAATTGCTGTTTTAAAATATATTCGACATATATGCATACTTTGTATTTTTGTCTCTTAAAAGAAATACAAATTAATACTATTTGCATAATTCTGTTATTATCGTATCTCATACCGAAGTATATTTCCGTGTATTTACCATTAATGGTGATTAGTTGTAACAAGGGTATAGTTTTTATGAAATAACTGCTTGCATAATTGATTTGTAAATGTAATTTTTTTTTTTGGCTTGCAGAAAAAAAAAAAAGTAGCCGTTGCATCAGAACTTTGAATGATCTAAAATATTATATCAAAGTATTAATATCTGTTCCAGTTTATAAGATCTAAACGGACGGATGGACAGACCACACAAAACAAATAGCGGCTATTCTTCTTTTGGGGGACGCTAAAAATATTTCCAATCATTCAAATGTACTTTTTATTTTCTTCATTTATTAAAAATTTATTACATGATTGGTTCAAAATAAGTAATGCTATTTTACTTCATGTAAGTGGTATTTTGGGTTATATATATATATATATATATATTTATTTATTTATTTATTTATTTATTTTTATTTGTTTCTCAAGTCAAACCAAATCCCGCAGTCTGAAAAGTACAAAGTTTGAAATACTACTAATACTATAAACGACCTAAGAATAAACATTTATCAATTACTTGTGAGATGAACTAAGTCAGAAATTACAATGACCTAAGCCTCTAGCTGGCCTGTGCACTTCTCAGGTTATTAAATCTTGTTTTCTGTTTGGTAAATATTCCTTGGTCCACTTTAGAACAAATAAACGTGACAACTGACCATACTTGGTCAGTCACAGTGACATCAGACAGCTGATTCTGACTACCGTGGACAAAGAGAATAGGTTGTGCTGGTTGACCGTTCCGCTACTCCCCCCCCCATTCCCCTCAAACTGCCCAAACGTGTGGACAGTCGGTAGTTAGAGGAAACTCGCATTTTGCATTAAGGGTCTTAGCTTTAAGTATCGCCGTGTGACCAATCTACTGTTACACGAGGTGTTAGAGCTATTGGTTTGGGAGGGGGACAGGAAAAACTTGAGAATCCGAACTTAAGTATTGAAAATGATAAGTGACCACTGTCCGATAATGACCCTCTTTCCATTATCCTGAACTTGGGCCCAAGGTCTCGGTACCAAGTGCAACAAAGAGAGTCACACAAAGAAAGTCTGAGTCACAGAGAGTCTGGCGCGGTCCAAGCGAGACAAAGGACCTTCGTCTGGAACGGTCTCAGTCCGTGGAGCTCGCTGCAATGACACGTGACGTGAGCAAAAAACTGGAACACGACTAGTACTCACCACTGATTGGGAAATACATTGTTTCCTCAATTCAAAATCTGATTCGTTGAATTACTTTCATATGTTAGAACTTTCTTCAAAATGTATTCTGTTAAATGTTACGGGTTTAAAATTCTTGCGAAATCTGTCCCCAAGTTCAATGCGTAATAAACAGTTTTAGTTGGATTGAATGATTTCTTGGATTGATTGAAAGGTTACCTCCCTTGCTTTCCCTCAACAAAACGTAGTGGTCGAGTGCTACAGCGTTTGGCTTCCCAACCAGGGATCTCGGTTTCCAATTCGTTGGACAGAGTTTGAAATTCGGAATTTATAAGGCGGCCCTGAATCTACCAGCATTAGTTGGGGAAAGTAAAGGCAATTGGTCTTTAACAGTGGACCATAGAAACAGATGACCAGTACATCATCTGCCCCATAGATTGTTAGGCCATAGTTCGTGTAGGCCTACTACAAAGTAGTCTAATATCAGAAGGAGAGTGTTTAATTAGTTTCCCTTTGTGTGTTTGTTTCAGTGTGTTTGTGTCACAGTATGTCAGTGTGAGTGTGTCAGTGTATTGTGTCTCTAGTATCTAAGAGTGAGCATGATTCGACTCACTATTTTTTTTTTAAGTTGAAATTTTCTACTTTTTTTGGTTGTATTTTTATAACGATTTTTTACTTTCTTCTCTCTTTAATCTCCACATAATATCGAGGACCTCCATTAACATTCCACCCTTCTCCGCCTTTGTTCTTCAAGTATATGTCTGACCCAAACCATACATCTCTAAAGTACACTGCTTCAACCCCCCTCTTCCCTTTCCTTTCTTTTTATACGACTCCCCCCCTCCCCCCCCCAAATAGATCTACCTATCTACCTCATTCTTCGACCTTCTATCATTGTCTTGCACGTTGTTTTTTTTCATTCTCCGCTCACCTTCTCGAAAGCACATAATCTTTTTTTTTTTTTTAAATGAGTTTTCAGACCGTGAGAAAGTTCCAGGAATGTCTACCTGAACCAATTTGCCAGCACTCCCGGGGGACTCTTTCTCCCCATACACTCACACATATCACACACCCCCCTCTCCACCGAGCTCCCCTCTGACATTGTTACCTGAGCGTACCTATAGGCGCTCACCCAGCAACTACGAGGCCAGGTCCAGGACGTCTGGAAGTACTCACATTACAGACTGAGCTGGAAGACAAAGCTTGGAAACTAATGGTACATAGACTAGTACCTAGGCAGCGGATGATGTATTGGTGTTTGAAACTAATGGTACATAGACTAGTACCTAGGCAGCGGATGATGTATTGGTGTTTGAAACTAATGGTACATAGACTAGTACCTAGGCAGCGGATGATGTATTGGTGTTTGAAACTAATGGTACATAAACTAGTACCTAGGCAGCGGATGATGTATTGGTGTTTGAAACTAATGGTACATAGACTAGTACCTAGGCAGCGGATGATGCATTGGTGTTTGAAACTAATGGTACATAGACTAGTACCTAGGCAGCGGATGATGCATTGGTGTTTGAAACTAATGGTACATAGACTAGTACCTAGGCAGCGGATGATGCATTGGTGTTTGAAACTAATGGTACATAGACTAGTACCTAGGCAGCGGATGATGCATTGGTGTTTGAAACTAATGGTACATAGACTAGTACCTAGGCAGCGGATGATGCATTGGTGTTTGAAACTAATGGTACATAGACTAGTACCTAGGCAGCGGATGATGCATTGGTGTTTGAAACTAATGGTACATAGACTAGTACCTAGGCAGCGGATGATGCATTGGTGTTTGAAACTAATGGTACATAGACTAGTACCTAGGCAGCGGATGATGCATTGGTGTTTGAAACTAATGGTACATAGACTAGTACCTAGGCAGCGGATGATGCATTGGTGTTTGAAACTAATGGTACATAGACTAGTACCTAGGCAGCGGATGATGCATTGGTGTTTGAAACTAATGGTACATAGACTAGTACCTAGGCAGCGGATGATGTATTGGTGTTTGAAACTAATGGTACATAGACTAGTACCTAGGCAGCGGATGATGTATTGGTGTTTGAAACTAATGGTACATAGACTAGTACCTAGGTAGCGGATGATGTATTGGTGTTTGAAACTAATGGTACATAGACTAGTACCTAGGCAGCGGATGATGTATTGGTGTTTGAAACTAATGGTACATAGACTAGTACCTAGGCAGCGGATGATGTATTGGTGTTTGAAACTAATGGTACATAGACTAGTACCTAGGCAGCGGATGATGTATTGGTGTTTGAAACTAATGGTACATAGACTAGTACCTAGGCAGCGGATGATGTATTGGTGTTTGAAACTAATGGTACATAGACTAGTACCTAGGCAGCGGATGATGTATTGGTGTTTGAAACTAATGGTACATAGACTAGTACCTAGGCAGCGGATGATGTATTGGTGTTTGAAACTAATGGTACATAGACTAGTACCTAGGCAGCGGATGATGTATTGGTGTTTGAAACTAATGGTACATAGACTAGTACCTAGGCAGCGGATGATGTATTGGTGTTTGAAACTAATGGTACATAGACTAGTACCTAGGCAGCGGATGATGTATTGGTGTTTGAAACTAATGGTACATAGACTAGTACCTAGGCAGCGGATGATGTATTGGTGTTTGAAACTAATGGTACATAGACTAGTACCTAGGCAGCGGATGATGTATTGGTGTTTGAAACTAATGGTACATAGACTAGTACCTAGGCAGCGGATGATGTATTGGTGTTTGAAACTAATGGTACATAGACTAGTACCTAGGCAGCGGATGATGTATTGGTGTTTGAAACTAATGGTACATAGACTAGTACCTAGGCAGCGGATGATGTATTGGTGTTTGAAACTAATGGTACATAGACTAGTACCTAGGCAGCGGATGATGTATTGGTGTTTGAAACTAATGGTACATAGACTAGTACCTAGGCAGCGGATGATGTATTGGTGTTTGAAACTAATGGTACATAGACTAGTACCTAGGCAGCGGATGATGTATTGGTGTTTGAAACTAATGGTACATAGACTAGTACCTAGGCAGCGGATGATGTATTGGTGTTTGAAACTAATGGTACATAGACTAGTACCTAGGCAGCGGATGATGTATTGGTGTTTGAAACTAATGGTACATAGACTAGTACCTAGGCAGCGGATGATGTATTGGTGTTTGAAACTAATGGTACATAGACTAGTACCTAGGCAGCGGATGATGTATTGGTGTTTGAAACTAATGGTACATAGACTAGTACCTAGGCAGCGGATGATGTATTGGTGTTTGAAACTAATGGTACATAGACTAGTACCTAGGCAGCGGATGATGCATTGGTGTTTGAAACTAATGGTACATAGACTAGTACCTAGGCAGCGGATGATGTATTGGTGTTTGAAACTAATGGTACATAGACTAGTACCTAGGCAGCGGATGATGTATTGGTGTTTGAAACTAATGGTACATAGACTAGTACCTAGGCAGCGGATGATGTATTGGTGTTTGAAACTAATGGTACATAGACTAGTACCTAGGCAGCGGATGATGTATTGGTGTTTGAAACTAATGGTACATAGACTAGTACCTAGGCAGCGGATGATGTATTGGTGTTTGAAACTAATGGTACATAGACTAGTACCTAGGCAGCGGATGATGTATTGGTGTTTGAAACTAATGGTACATAGACTAGTACCTAGGCAGCGGATGATGTATTGGTGTTTGAAACTAATGGTACATAGACTAGTACCTAGGCAGCGGATGATGTATTGGTGTTTGAAACTAATGGTACATAGACTAGTACCTAGGCAGCGGATGATGTATTGGTGTTTGAAACTAATGGTACATAGACTAGTACCTAGGCAGCGGATGATGTATTGGTGTTTGAAACTAATGGTACATAGACTAGTACCTAGGCAGCGGATGATGTATTGGTGTTTGAAACTAATGGTACATAGACTAGTACCTAGGCAGCGGATGATGTATTGGTGTTTGAAACTAATGGTACATAGACTAGTACCTAGGCAGCGGATGATGTATTGGTGTTTGAAACTAATGGTACATAGACTAGTACCTAGGCAGCGGATGATGTATTGGTGTTTGAAACTAATGGTACATAGACTAGTACCTAGGCAGCGGATGATGTATTGGTGTTTGAAACTAATGGTACATAGACTAGTACCTAGGCAGCGGATGATGTATTGGTGTTTGAAACTAATGGTACATAGACTAGTACCTAGGCAGCGGATGATGTATTGGTGTTTGAAACTAATGGTACATAGACTAGTACCTAGGCAGCGGATGATGTATTGGTGTTTGAAACTAATGGTACATAGACTAGTACCTAGGCAGCGGATGATGTATTGGTGTTTGAAACTAATGGTACATAGACTAGTACCTAGGCAGCGGATGATGTATTGGTGTTTGAAACTAATGGTACATAGACTAGTACCTAGGCAGCGGATGATGTATTGGTGTTTGAAACTAATGGTACATAGACTAGTACCTAGGCAGCGGATGATGTATTGGTGTTTGAAACTAATGGTACATAGACTAGTACCTAGGCAGCGGATGATGTATTGGTGTTTGAAACTAATGGTACATAGACTAGTACCTAGGCAGCGGATGATGTATTGGTGTTTGAAACTAATGGTACATAGACTAGTACCTAGGCAGCGGATGATGTATTGGTGTTTGAAACTAATGGTACATAGACTAGTACCTAGGCAGCGGATGATGTATTGGTGTTTGAAACTAATGGTACATAGACTAGTACCTAGGCAGCGGATGATGTATTGGTGTTTGAAACTAATGGTACATAGACTAGTACCTAGGCAGCGGATGATGTATTGGTGTTTGAAACTAATGGTACATAGACTAGTACCTAGGCAGCGGATGATGTATTGGTGTTTGAAACTAATGGTACATAGACTAGTACCTAGGCAGCGGATGATGTATTGGTGTTTGAAACTAATGGTACATAGACTAGTACCTAGGCAGCGGATGATGTATTGGTGTTTGAAACTAATGGTACATAGACTAGTACCTAGGCAGCGGATGATGTATTGGTGTTTGAAACTAATGGTACATAGACTAGTACCTAGGCAGCGGATGATGTATTGGTGTTTGAAACTAATGGTACATAGACTAGTACCTAGGCAGCGGATGATGTATTGGTGTTTGAAACTAATGGTACATAGACTAGTACCTAGGCAGCGGATGATGTATTGGTGTTTGAAACTAATGGTACATAGACTAGTACCTAGGCAGCGGATGATGTATTGGTGTTTGAAACTAATGGTACATAGACTAGTACCTAGGCAGCGGATGATGTATTGGTGTTTGAAACTAATGGTACATAGACTAGTACCTAGGCAGCGGATGATGTATTGGTGTTTGAAACTAATGGTACATAGACTAGTACCTAGGCAGCGGATGATGTATTGGTGTTTGAAACTAATGGTACATAGACTAGTACCTAGGCAGCGGATGATGTATTGGTGTTTGAAACTAATGGTACATAGACTAGTACCTAGGCAGCGGATGATGTATTGGTGTTTGAAACTAATGGTACATAGACTAGTACCTAGGCAGCGGATGATGTATTGGTGTTTGAAACTAATGGTACATAGACTAGTACCTAGGCAGCGGATGATGTATTGGTGTTTGAAACTAATGGTACATAGACTAGTACCTAGGCAGCGGATGATGTATTGGTGTTTGAAACTAATGGTACATAGACTAGTACCTAGGCTGCGGATGATGTATTGGTGTTTGAAACTAATGGTACATAGACTAGTACCTAGGCAGCGGATGATGTATTGGTGTTTGAAACTAATGGTACATAGACTAGTACCTAGGCAGCGGATGATGTATTGGTGTTTGAAACTAATGGTACATAGACTAGTACCTAGGCAGCGGATGATGTATTGGTGTTTGAAACTAATGGTACATAGACTAGTACCTAGGCAGCGGATGATGTATTGGTGTTTGAAACTAATGGTACATAGACTAGTACCTAGGCAGCGGATGATGTATTGGTGTTTGAAACTAATGGTACATAGACTAGTACCTAGGCAGCGGATGATGTATTGGTGTTTGAAACTAATGGTACATAGACTAGTACCTAGGCAGCGGATGATGTATTGGTGTTTGAAACTAATGGTACATAGACTAGTACCTAGGCAGCGGATGATGTATTGGTGTTTGAAACTAATGGTACATAGACTAGTACCTAGGCTGCGGATGATGTATTGGTGTTTGAAACTAATGGTACATAGACTAGTACCTAGGCAGCGGATGATGTATTGGTGTTTGAAACTAATGGTACATAGACTAGTACCTAGGCTGCGGATGATGTATTGGTGTTTGAAACTAATGGTACATAGACTAGTACCTAGGCAGCGGATGATGTATTGGTGTTTGAAACTAATGGTACATAGACTAGTACCTAGGCAGCGGATGATGTATTGGTGTTTGAAACTAATGGTACATAGACTAGTACCTAGGCAGCGGATGATGTATTGGTGTTTGAAACTAATGGTACATAGACTAGTACCTAGGCAGCGGATGATGTATTGGTGTTTGAAACTAATGGTACATAGACTAGTACCTAGGCAGCGGATGATGTATTGGTGTTTGAAACTAATGGTACATAGACTAGTACCTAGGCAGCGGATGATGTATTGGTGTTTGAAACTAATGGTACATAGACTAGTACCTAGGCAGCGGATGATGTATTGGTGTTTGAAACTAATGGTACATAGACTAGTACCTAGGCAGCGGATGATGTATTGGTGTTTGAAACTAATGGTACATAGACTAGTACCTAGGCAGCGGATGATGTATTGGTGTTTGAAACTAATGGTACATAGACTAGTACCTAGGCAGCGGATGATGTATTGGTGTTTGAAACTAATGGTACATAGACTAGTACCTAGGCAGCGGATGATGTATTGGTGTTCAACGGAGGTGGCGGCATGGGGTACAATTAAAAATCTACAAAGACTCAACTTTATCTTTCCAATATGCCAGACACTGTATTGGCCGTTTGGTCATCGCATTGCATATCCTTGGCCTAACACACTTCATTTAAGTCTTCATTTAATATAGAAAATATAATAAGACACAGCACACCCACTGTCGTAGCAAGGTACCTGTGGGCCGGATTCAAAAATATGTTTGTAAAATGTTTTACATGTTTCAAACGGGGGATGGCAGCAGGCAGGGTATGTACTAGGAGCCCAGGACCATAGAGAAATCCGAACGACAATCCAGAGCGCATACCGCACAACCAGGTAGCCCCAACCCCATAGGACAAACTTAGTGTGTGACACAGTAGTCTGTGTATCGGTACATTTACCAAAAGACATTCCAATGCAAGTAGTGTACCTTTTTAAAAAAACAAGTAACGTCGTTTTTGTTTGAGTCACTTATTACTCCTAAGTATGACCAACCACCTTTACTTTCCCCAACTTAAATCAGGTACCCATTTGGGTAGACTCAGGAGCGCCACGAAAATTTCGAAATTTAAAATCCCAGTCTTCACGGAGATTCGAACCTAGTACCCCCTGGTTCTGAAGCCAAGCGCTAAACCACTAAGCCACCGCGCCCCAATACCGGTACTAATAGTGTCTTTAACTTAATGTTTGTACAACTTCTTAATTGACTTCAGAGTATTAAACGACTAAAAGGCGTCTCAAGTCAACAAATAAATGTTTCATTATGTCTTTGTCCCATTATAATTAAAACGTTTCTGTACATTCCGATAAACATTTGTGTTTGAAACATTAATATAAACTAGAATCTAGTTCTACCGGTATTGATCCTATTTTTTTTTACTAAAATTTAATTTTTCTTTCCTGAGTAACAAAATCTAAATGTATCTAGCATTCTAGGCTCAGAGTCCACGGACATTTGTGTTGGCGATGTATGAGTCAATGATCTTATAGTAACAAGACGTGGTGGCTGAGTGGTTAAGAGCTTGGCTTCCGAACCTGGGCTCTTGGGCTCGAATCTCGATGAAGATTGGTCTTTTGAATTTCATAACTTTTAGGCTCTAACTCGAAGGGTACCTGACAGCTGTAGGGGAAAGTAAAGGTGGTTGGTCGTTGTGCTGGCCACATGACACCCTGCTCATTAACAGTTGACCGAAATTTGCAATTTTCAACAGTATTTCCATTCAACAGTCTCTCCATCATAGAAATGAGTTTTCAGTTGGATGATCATTTCTGAGCTGATGGTGCGCATGTATAGAAATATGGGCGTAGTTTTAGAAGTGTGTTCTTTTGTGTGTCAATGATTGTGTCTATGCGTGTGAGTGTTTGTACGTGACTGGATGTGTGTGTGTGAGTGGATGTATGTGTGTGATCGTGAAACGTACCGTATTTCAAATGTCAGAACGGTGTAGCGTGTTCAGACACTGGGGTCTGGCCCTAACAAAAGACTAAACACAAATACAGACGTATTTTCGTTATGCGGGTGTATCAATAGGACTGCGTCATCCAGCATTAAACTGCAGTCTTAGCGTAATTTTGAACCAAGTCAAAGGGTGGGGTCATATAGACGCGTGTTGTTTTTTTTTTATCTTGATTTAGGAGAAATAATAATGTGCTATATGAACAATTCTTCAAAATGTAACTATTTAATGGTGTTTGACCAAGTCTTAAATATAACGTACCATATTGAATAATAAGAAACTCTTATAAGCACATAGTAAACACACACACATAAATTATTAACTTCGAAAACTTTAGAAACTACTAGATTCTTAGAAATTGGAAACAGGAAGTAACTTGTATACTGACACTTCCGGGTTGTTGCCAAGGCTCTTGTCTATATACAAGACCTGACAAGACTAAGTAAACATATCCAGTGATGGCACAGCTGGGTATTTTCTACTAGATCTTTTTTGTTTTCTTCTTTTGTTGTTGATTTAAATTGCTTGATTTTTTAAATGTATTTTTGCATTTTCAAATATTGATAAAATATTCACAAAAAAGGAAACGAAGACGCATTAATGAGGTTCAAAATTTAAAAAAAAAATGATAAGAAATAAATTATTAGATTTTTGAAAACTTTCGAGCTAGACATGATAGATAGATAGATAGATAGATAGATAGATAGATAGATAGATAGATAGATAGATAGATAGATAGATAGATAGATAGACAGTGAGAGAGAGAGAGAGAGAAAGAAGGAAGGAGTATTAAGGAATGGAGAAGATCAGTTAAAAAAGGGAGATAAACAAAAGGATAACTGAGTATCACATTGTTTAAAAAAAAAAGATAACAATTAAAGTCGAGGAATTTCACCAGACATTAAAAAACGTATTCTGTCCACCAATACGCTTCCTTTCCCCTAGACCTTTTATCCTATCAGGCAATGTTCTCCTTAGTTCTGCATGATTTGTGACTTGTCTTTATAGTTCGTTATCATTTCTACCACAGGCGTTTTCTTTTTTTAATGTTTGTATTATAAAAGTTTGAAAATGTTTTATGTTCAGAACCCCTCATTAAAATCTGTGAGGGGAGAATTCTTTCTTTTCTCTGGTGGGTTTCACTTTTTTTTTCTTTCTTTTTATCGTATCTAGAAGCGAAATTCTGGTGGTAATAATCGAGAACTTATCTCCCCTTGTCAGCACAGCACGTGCGAGAGCAATGGCTGAGGAGAGACGTCTGCCAGGAGTGTGAGAGGGGCGGGCTGGGAAAGGTGTGCATGTGGAGGGGGAGGGGTAGATTTGGGGGAATAGAGGTGAGTCGCGTGGCAGAGCTATCAAGCTAACTAATTTACACGAAAAGACAACTCTTGGGTGACGTCCAGAATGCGCAAACCAAAGTTAGGAGATATGAGATAAATATTTATTTCATTTTTTTAAAAATTATTTTGTAAAACAAAATGGTGAACTGAAGAGTTGTATCAAAAAGTTGGCTGCTCTGGGGATTCTCTTTGCGAAACTTTTCAGTCAATAAATAAAATACCCAGGGGATTTGCTTTTAGTGTATGGTGTGTGTTTAAAGATATATATATATATAAAGAGAGAGAGAGAGAGAGAGAGAGAGAGAGATAGAGAGAGAGAGAGAGAGAGAGAGAGAATGTTGGATTGGGGGTCTACAAGAAAAACAAACAAACTGAAAAACTAGTAGAAAAATAGAGAATGCTGAACAAAAGACCAAAGAAAGGAACCATCAATGAGAATGTAGAGAAACAGATAAAAAAAAAGAGAGACAGACAAAGAGAGAGAAAGAAAAAGAGATAGAAAGAGAGAAAAAAAATGGAGAGCATAAACTTACAAACACTAATTGACTAAATTCTTTCTTTCTGATTGCTGAGGGAATAGGCGACAGGATTAATGTTGATAATCGGTCTTTGGTTTGTAACTTTAAATGATTGATGTTGATAAACATGTCTTTGGTTTGTAACTTTAAATGGTTGATGTTGATAATCGGTCTTTGGTTTGTAACTTTAAATGGTTGATGTTGATAAACATGTCTTTGGTTTGTAACTTTAAATGATTGATGTTGATAAACATGTCTTTGGTTTGTAGCTTTAAATGGTTGATGTTGATAATCGGTCTTTGGTTTGTAACTTTAAATGGTTGATGTTGATAATATGTCTTTGGTTTGTAACTTTAAATGGTTGATGTTGATAATCGGTCTTTGGTTTGTAGCTTTAAATGGTTGATGTTGATAATATGTCTTTGGTTTGTAACTTTAAATGGTTGATGTTGATAATCGGTCTTTGGTTTGTAACTTTAAATGATTGATGTTGATAAACATGTCTTTGGTTTGTAACTTTAAATGGTTGATGTTGATAATCGGTCTTTGGTTTGTAACTTTAAATGGTTGATGTTGATAAACATGTCTTTGGTTTGTAACTTTAAATGATTGATGTTGATAAACATGTCTTTGGTTTGTAGCTTTAAATGGTTGATGTTGATAATCGGTCTTTGGTTTGTAACTTTAAATGGTTGATGTTGATAATATGTCTTTGGTTTGTAACTTTAAATGGTTGATGTTGATAATCGGTCTTTGGTTTGTAGCTTTAAATGGTTGATGTTGATAATATGTCTTTGGTTTGTAACTTTAAATGGTTGATGTTGATAATCGGTCTTTGGTTTGTAACTTTAAATGGTTGATGTTGATAATATGTCTTTGGTTTGTAACTTTAAATGGTTGATGTTGATAATCGGTCTTTGGTTTGTAACTTTAAATGGTTGATGTTGATAATCGGTCTTTGGTTTGTAACTTTAAATGGTTGATGTTGATAATCGGTCTTTGGTTTGTAACTTTAAATGGTTGATGGTGATAATATGTCTTTGGTTTGTAACTTTAAATGGTTGATGTTGATAATCGGTCTTTGGTTTGTAGCTTTAAATGGTTGATGTTGATAATATGTCTTTGGTTTGTAACTTTAAATGGTTGATGTTGATAATCGGTCTTTGGTTTGTAACTTTAAATGGTTGATGTTGATAATCGGTCTTTGGTTTGTAGCTTTAAATGGTTGATGTTGATAATATGTCTTTGGTTTGTAACTTTAAATGGTTGATGTTGATAATCGGTCTTTGGTTTGTAACTTTAAATGGTTGATGTTGATAATATGTCTTTGGTTTGTAACTTTAAATGGTTGATGTTGATAATCGGTCTTTGGTTTGTAGCTTTAAATGGTTGATGTTGATAATATGTCTTTGGTTTGTAACTTTAAATGGTTGATGTTGATAATCGGTCTTTGGTTTGTAACTTTAAATGATTGATGTTGATAAACATGTCTTTGGTTTGTAACTTTAAATGGTTGATGTTGATAATCGGTCTTTGGTTTGTAACTTTAAATGGTTGATGTTGATAAACATGTCTTTGGTTTGTAACTTTAAATGATTGATGTTGATAAACATGTCTTTGGTTTGTAGCTTTAAATGGTTGATGTTGATAATCGGTCTTTGGTTTGTAACTTTAAATGGTTGATGTTGATAATATGTCTTTGGTTTGTAACTTTAAATGGTTGATGTTGATAATCGGTCTTTGGTTTGTAGCTTTAAATGGTTGATGTTGATAATATGTCTTTGGTTTGTAACTTTAAATGGTTGATGTTGATAATCGGTCTTTGGTTTGTAACTTTAAATGGTTGATGTTGATAATATGTCTTTGGTTTGTAACTTTAAATGGTTGATGTTGATAATCGGTCTTTGGTTTGTAACTTTAAATGGTTGATGTTGATAATCGGTCTTTGGTTTGTAACTTTAAATGGTTGATGTTGATAATCGGTCTTTGGTTTGTAACTTTAAATGGTTGATGGTGATAATATGTCTTTGGTTTGTAACTTTAAATGGTTGATGTTGATAATCGGTCTTTGGTTTGTAGCTTTAAATGGTTGATGTTGATAATATGTCTTTGGTTTGTAACTTTAAATGGTTGATGTTGATAATCGGTCTTTGGTTTGTAACTTTAAATGGTTGATGTTGATAATCGGTCTTTGGTTTGTAGCTTTAAATGGTTGATGTTGATAATATGTCTTTGGTTTGTAACTTTAAATGGTTGATGTTGATAATCGGTCTTTGGTTTGTAACTTTAAATGGTTGATGTTGATAATCGGTCTTTAGTTTGTAACTTTAAATGGTTGATGTTGATAATCGGTCTTTTGTTTGTAACTTTAAATGGTTGATGTTGATAATCGGTCTTTGGTTTGTAACTTTAAATGATTGATGTTGATAATCGGTCTTTGGTTTGTAACTTTAAATGGTTGATGTTGATAATCGGTCTTTGGTTTGTAACTTTAAATGGTTGATGTTGATAATCGGTCTTTGGTTTGTAACTTTAAATGGTTGATGTTGATAATCGGTTTTTGGTTTGTAACTTTAAATGGTTGATGTTGATAATATGACTTTGGTTTGTAACTTTAAATGGTTGATGTTGATAATCGGTCTTTGGTTTGTAACTTTAAATGGTTGATGTTGATAATCGGTCTTTGGTTTGTAACTTTAAATGGTTGATGTTGATAATCGGTCTTTGGTTTGTAACTTTAAATGGTTGATGTTGATAATATGTCTTTGGTTTGTAACTTTAAATGGTTGATGTTGATAATCGGTCTTTGGTTTGTAACTTTAAATGGTTGATGTTGATAATCGGTCTTTGGTTTGTAACTTTAAATGGTTGATGGTGATAATATGTCTTTGGTTTGTAACTTTAAATGGTTGATGTTGATAATCGGTCTTTGGTTTGTAGCTTTAAATGGTTGATGTTGATAATATGTCTTTGGTTTGTAACTTTAAATGGTTGATGTTGATAATCGGTCTTTGGTTTGTAACTTTAAATGGTTGATGTTGATAATCGGTCTTTGGTTTGTAGCTTTAAATGGTTGATGTTGATAATATGTCTTTGGTTTGTAACTTTAAATGGTTGATGTTGATAATCGGTCTTTGGTTTGTAACTTTAAATGGTTGATGTTGATAATCGGTCTTTGGTTTGTAACTTTAAATGGTTGATGTTGATAATCGGTCTTTTGTTTGTAACTTTAAATGGTTGATGTTGATAATCGGTCTTTGGTTTGTAACTTTAAATGATTGATGTTGATAATCGGTCTTTGGTTTGTAACTTTAAATGGTTGATGTTGATAATCGGTCTTTGGTTTGTAACTTTAAATGGTTGATGTTGATAATCGGTCTTTGGTTTGTAACTTTAAATGGTTGATGTTGATAATCGGTTTTTGGTTTGTAACTTTAAATGGTTGATGTTGATAATATGACTTTGGTTTGTAACTTTAAATGGTTGATGTTGATAATCGGTCTTTGGTTTGTAACTTTAAATGGTTGATGTTGATAATCGGTCTTTGGTTTGTAACTTTAAATGGTTGATGTTGATAATCGGTCTTTGGTTTGTAACTTTAAATGGTTGATGTTGATAATATGTCTTTGGTTTGTAACTTTAAATGGTTGATGTTGATAATCGGTCTTTGGTTTGTAACTTTAAATGGTTGATGTTGATAATATGTCTTTGGTTTGTAACTTTAAATGGTTGATGTTGATAATCGGTCTTTGGTTTGTAACTTTAAATGGTTGATGTTGATAATCGGTCTTTGGTTTGTAACTTTAAATGGTTGATGGTGATAATATGTCTTTAGTTTGTAACTTTAAATGGTTGATGTTGATAATCGGTCTTTGGTTTGTAGCTTTAAATGGTTGATGTTGATAATATGTCTTTGGTTTGTAACTTTAAATGGTTGATGTTGATAATCGGTCTTTGGTTTGTAACTTTAAATGGTTGATGTTGATAATCGGTCTTTGGTTTGTAGCTTTAAATGGTTGATGTTGATAATATGTCTTTGGTTTGTAACTTTAAATGGTTGATGTTGATAATCGGTCTTTGGTTTGTAACTTTAAATGGTTGATGTTGATAATCGGTCTTTGGTTTGTAACTTTAAATGGTTGATGTTGATAATCGGTCTTTTGTTTGTAACTTTAAATGGTTGATGTTGATAATCGGTCTTTGGTTTGTAACTTTAAATGATTGATGTTGATAATCGGTCTTTGGTTTGTAACTTTAAATGGTTGATGTTGATAATCGGTCTTTGGTTTGTAACTTTAAATGGTTGATGTTGATAATCGGTCTTTGGTTTGTAACTTTAAATGGTTGATGTTGATAATCGGTTTTTGGTTTGTAACTTTAAATGGTTGATGTTGATAATATGACTTTGGTTTGTAACTTTAAATGGTTGATGTTGATAATCGGTCTTTGGTTTGTAACTTTAAATGGTTGATGTTGATAATCGGTCTTTGGTTTGTAACTTTAAATGGTTGATGTTGATAATCGGTCTTTGGTTTGTAACTTTAAATGGTTGATGTTGATAATATGTCTTTGGTTTGTAACTTTAAATGGTTGATGTTGATAATCGGTCTTTGGTTTGTAACTTTAAATGGTTGATGTTGATAATATGTCTTTGGTTTGTAACTTTAAATGGTTGATGTTGATAATCGGTCTTTGGTTTGTAACTTTAAATGGTTGATGTTGATAATCGGTCTTTGGTTTGTAACTTTAAATGGTTGATGGTGATAATATGTCTTTGGTTTGTAACTTTAAATGGTTGATGTTGATAATCGGTCTTTGGTTTGTAGCTTTAAATGGTTGATGTTGATAATATGTCTTTGGTTTGTAACTTTAAATGGTTGATGTTGATAATCGGTCTTTGGTTTGTAACTTTAAATGGTTGATGTTGATAATCGGTCTTTGGTTTGTAGCTTTAAATGGTTGATGTTGATAATATGTCTTTGGTTTGTAACTTTAAATGGTTGATGTTGATAATCGGTCTTTGGTTTGTAACTTTAAATGGTTGATGTTGATAATCGGTCTTTGGTTTGTAACTTTAAATGGTTGATGTTGATAATCGGTCTTTTGTTTGTAACTTTAAATGGTTGATGTTGATAATCGGTCTTTGGTTTGTAACTTTAAATGATTGATGTTGATAATCGGTCTTTGGTTTGTAACTTTAAATGGTTGATGTTGATAATCGGTCTTTGGTTTGTAACTTTAAATGGTTGATGTTGATAATCGGTCTTTGGTTTGTAACTTTAAATGGTTGATGTTGATAATCGGTCTTTGGTTTGTAACTTTAAATGGTTGATGTTGATAATATGTCTTTGGTTTGTAACTTTAAATGGTTGATGTTGATAATCGGTCTTTGGTTTGTAACTTTAAATGGTTGATGTTGATAATATGTCTTTGGTTTGTAACTTTAAATGGTTGATGTTGATAATCGGTCTTTGGTTTGTAACTTAAAATGGTTGATGTTGATAATCGGTCTTTGGTTTGTAACTTTAGATGGTTGATGTTGATAATCGGTCTTTGGTTTGTAACTTTAAATGGTTGATGTTGATAATCGGTCTTGGTTTGTAACTTTAAATGGTTGATGTTGATAATCGGTCTTTGGTTTGTAACTTTAAATGGTTGATGTTGATAATCGGTCTTTGGTTTGTAACTTTAAATGGTTGATGTTGATAATCGGTCTTTGGTTTGTAACTTTAAATGGTTGATGTTGTACCTTATAATTGGACGCTTTGAAATCCTCAATGTAAAACTTGTAATAAACATGAATAAGCTTTAAACAAAATGGATAAAACTTTTGTTTCTGAATTTACACAGATTCAACTTGACAGTAGATTTGTGTAGAAACACAAATCAAACAATAATTTTAAAATCTCTTCCTGTGGTCCCGTGGGGGGCACTGACAAGCAAGCAGCTTCCTCCAGGCGGTTCAGGGCAAGTCTCTCGAACTGTTCCCCCATCTTGCCCATCTTCATTGTATCTGCTTCCAAATCGTGGCGCCATGTATTTCTAGGCCTCTTCCTTTTTTCTTGGGGGTTCCAGGTGAGGGCTTGCCCTGTGATGTTGGATCCTGCCTCACATCTGCTGGTCAGACAAGATCTCGGATGAGGAACTTTTGGCAAAGAACAACGTATCAACCAATTGAAGTAGATATCCTTTAGAGACGCTGGAAATGGATCACATTCCTAAGTGAGATGGGTAGGCCAAACCATTCGCAAGCCTGCATTCAACAAACAAGTTATGACTCACCAAAAATCTATGTCTTGCTTTCTACACGTCTGTCGCTTATCTTCCCCTCTTCAACGTTACCACCAGTATTTGTTACCTTGAATTACGACAGACCGCCTCGTGGTTTCATTAGAAACTCGTCAGACCCTACTGAGGCCCTACTCAACCAAAACATCAGCCCTCATGTCCTCATGGTTAGTAGAGAAAGACTTTATACAAAAATGGACAGACCCCATTTCATTGTTCTCTGACCACTGTCCGTTTAGATCTGTGAGGACGCTTTGTGTGGGTCTATAATGGTAACTCCCTTGGTCTATGTATTATTTTTACCATAACAATAGAATAATTGACCTCTCAAACCGGTCCTTGAAGCTACACTTTCTGACTGCATCTACAAGTTAGACTGTATCTACCTGCCAGGACATTTTGAAAAACTGCAACTGTTTACATCTCCTTTCTTTTTAATTGTTCGGTCTGTTTTTCGTTTGTTTGACATGTTCCTACAGATAACAGCTGAACAGGGGAGGGCAGGGCAAATGATATGGGGACTTGGGGGGGGGGGGAGGGGGAGGGTCAACACCGTTGGTTTCCTTGAACACATTGAACACTTCAGTCTGCGCGTGTTGGCTGCTGGTGAGTGATGCTGCTGGTTATTAGTGCTCACGTACGTAGTATACAAAGTATTATGGAAACATTGATAATGAATTTACACTTTTTTTGTTGTTCGATGAGGAATTTTATTTCCGAGTCTTTTTTGAAACCATGACTCTAAACCTCAAAAGTACCGCTGTATTTGAGACATTTTTATCTAGTGCTCTAGCTTCAGTCCAACATTAAAACCAGCTTCAATCAAGCATTACCTCCAGCTTTATTCCAGAATTCTAGCTCTTCTAATCAAGCTTCTATCCAGCTTTACCCCAGCATCATCTCCAGAGTTGCCCCAGCATCATCTCCAGAGTTACCCCAGCATCATCTCCAGAGTTGCCCCAGCATCATCTCCAGAGTTACCCCAGCATCATCTCCAGAGTTGCCCCAGCATCATCTCCAGAGTTACCCCAGCATCATCTCCAGAGTTGCCCCAGCATCATCTCCAGAGTTACCCCAGCATTCATTCCAGCTGCACCCCTTCAAAAAGATTTCACCCAGACTTAAAAATTATTTTGTGCGAGAAATCGACTGTATGTCTGTCTGTCATAGACATTTGTATACATGGTGTTTATGGAGATATCGCGTGACAGATAGTGGAAGGGCTTGCGTCTCATGATTGAAACGAAAGAAGTCTTATTTAGTCTGTTCCCACCTGTCCACCAACGTTTTTGTTATTATAATTTCAGTCTATCTTACCTGTAACTAAATGTATGGAGATAGACCAGAGACTTTTGGTCACTGTAAGACTTGCGATCTTACCTGTAACTAAATGTATGGAGATAGACCAGAGACTTTTGGTCACTGTAAGACTTGCGATCTTACCTGTAACTAAATGTATGGAGATAGCCCCTGCAAGACTTGCGATAGACTTTCTCACTTTCTTACATGCTCGTGGGCGCCGCGCCCCAGCGTGAGTGAGAACAAACACACGATTAACTGGAGAACATAGTTTGACCTCGAGGTGACCATAGCCGTGCCATCTATTTAAACGGCTCTGACGCTCACAAAAAAAAAAAGAGGTTGCTCGCGCCAGGCGTTAATTGCCCAGATCTCAAAACGTTGCGCTTTCCCCCCAAATTTTGTTGGTATTCTTTTGAGCCCTAATCACCCCACGACACGCGATACTGCACCCGGTAAAAAAAAAAAGGAGTGCGGGTGGGGGATGAAACAGCAACGATCCTTTGCAGATCAGCGCCCCGGGGGTGTATGTGACGAGATAATCTTCTACAGCGTGAACAATAAGTAGGGCGTTTGAAGTAGGGCGCGCTTCTGTCGTGGAAAGACCGAAATTATTTGATGTTTGCTCACTCTGTGACCCCCTGCACTTCTTAAAGTGTCCAAAGACGCTCACGAGCACTTGGGGGAAGAAAATGTGGGCAAGGAACTCGGCACTGTGTCCAACTAAGTGGCTCTCTTTTTTTTTTTTACATTTCGCTAAATATTTGCTCATTTTTGTTGACAAATTTGAATTTTAGGAGGGGGTGATAAGGGGGTGTGGGGTTAAGGGTGATGACCAACTGGGGGTGGGGAGCAGGTGGTTGTCTCGAATTATCGTACTCTCTTTCTTCCCCCTCGTCAACATTCTCTGATCCCTGAACTCACTTAATCCAGACTGCTCACCTCATTAGAGTGAGGGCTTACCAGGCAGGAATAAGACGCAAGTGCTGCAGGAGAATAAGCTGCTCACCACGTGACCTGGCTCCAAGTGAAACGAACATTGTAGAGA
Source organism: Biomphalaria glabrata (assembly GCF_947242115.1). Taxonomy (NCBI): domain Eukaryota; kingdom Metazoa; phylum Mollusca; class Gastropoda; family Planorbidae; genus Biomphalaria; species Biomphalaria glabrata. The sequence continues at coordinate 38,434,429 of NC_074716.1, forward strand.
AACAACAAGAGTGAGTTGTTGCTAGTGCGAATTGGTCAGTCTGTCAAAGGGAACTAAAGTTGGGGGGTGGTGGGGGTGAATTTCTGAAACACCTCTCCATGGTTTCATTAACAAGTATTATCGAGGTATAATAAATAATACCTGGTATATCTTGCTCTATCACCCTCTGTGGGGGACATTCAATTACATTGTGTAGATTATACTAGGGGAAGTTTCCCCTCTCTCTGAACTTCTTATTCTCTTTGTTTCTCTTTCGCTTCTCTCTCTCTCTCTCTCTCTCTCTGTATGTCTTTGGTTTTTTCCTCTCAATTTGTTTATCTCTTTCTCTCTCTTTCAGCTTCCATATCTCCCTCTTTCTCCCGCCCTCTCTCTTTCCCTCTCTTTCAGCTTCCATATCTCCCTCTTTCTCCCGCCCTCTCTCTTTCTCTCTTTTTTGTCACTTATCTCTCTCTCATTGTTTTTCTCTCTCTTTATTGGTTTCTATTTTCTCTTTCTACTCTCTTTCTCTTTACTTCTCTTTCTTCATTTCTTTCTTTCTTGTCACTGACTCATTTATTTATTTTCTCTCCTTGCTGAGTTGTGTTCCGTGCGTGTTTCCAATTTGTTTCAAGCTTTGTTTTCTTCTCCCTCTCTGACTTTCTGTTTCTTTTCTCTAGGATCAAACAATTCTCTTAAGAAAGATCTCCGCAGATTTGTACCGGTATATGTTTTCTTTAATTACAGGTCAGACTAGAATGTCAAGATGACCTCGTTAAAAAAAAAAAGATTAAGGACAAGTAAAATATCTGACAATGTTTTGATTGACAAGCACTTAATGGATCTGACAGCCTTTTGGTAGGAGGTGGCCAGATGACAAAGACACAGTGTTAGATTGATTACAACGGCTTGAAAGATGAGCCAAATTGCAGGGCGATAATTGTTGTTTCATTAAGTTCTGGCCGCTGACGGAGACGATGGAGAAAAAAAAAGCTTAGTCGGCAGAATGTGTACCTGGCCACATTATCTAGGTCAGTGATGGATGTCCTCCCTGGGCTGTTTGGCCTTGACTTGCTTCTACAATTAAAAGAGAAGGTAAAAGATTCTTCACAGATCCAACGAAAATAATAATAATGTACTAAACAAGGGCGTAGCCAGGATTTTTTTCGTGGGGGGGGGGGGAGTCACTAGTGGACCCAGACCTTTGGCATAAAAGCGAATTAACGCGAGAATAAAAAAAAAAAAAGCAGTGTTTCTCAACAAACAAAAACAAAAAAACAAGCCATGTTTCTCCTGACGTCTACAGCTCATTATTCATCCTATTAAAAAAGGAACTTTTGAATAATGTTTTACTTGAAAAATATTCTAATATGAATTTATAGGCCCTGACTACATTGCAAATACAAACGATTTGTTCCTTGAAAAGATAAGATAACCCACATATTTAGATTAAGAAAATAAAATTGGTTTAAAAAGCTTATTCGTAAGGGATACATTTTGTTCAATAGGCATGTTTGTAACTTTGTTTTGTTACAGTATAATAATCCAAAGCTCTAAACAAACATCTTGGAAGTGGGAGGAGAAATTAGTAGACCAATTAGATTCTACTGTATTTTGTATTTTCATTTTTTAGGATCCAATCATCTATCGTGAGTTATAGTCCCAAATTTATTTATACAACAGAAAAATATCAGTGTGAGTAAAGTTTGGAAAGAGGTGACTAGGAAAATAATATTTGGGTTCAGAACTCATCTCAATGGTTACTCTTATAATGAAAAATTTCGTATGAATTCTAAATTTTCAAAAAAAAAAATTCTTAAAGAAATTTAAACAAAGTCTTACTTATTCTTCTTCTTCTTCTAGCCAGCTTTATTGCTGCTGAGCTGTGAGCTCTTTCGCAGACTGTGCCAAGGAAAAAAAGTGTGCTGTTTTCTTCAGTTGTTCAGCACTGCCGTACATGGTGTTGGTTATGTTGGGCTGTAGTGGAAGTAGGGTCTGCCTAAGGTGGATTAGGGAGGGGCATTCAAAGAGGATATAGTTTACGGTTTCAAAGGGGTTAGGGTTATAATGAAAAATTTTGTATGAATTCTAAATTTTCCAAACCAAAGTCTTACTTAAAATAACTAAGATAAATTCGTGTGCAATTACGTAAACTCTGTCGCCGTATTTGACTATTTTGTTTTAAAACGTCATGTTTTCGTCTGGAAAGGGGAGAGGGCGGTAGAGTGAAAACGATTAATTCTCGTTTCTTCTTATAGTTTCCGCTAATGATTGCATTCGTCATTAAAGAATAGAGGTGGGGCGACTCGATATGAGAATTTAATTTATAGCATATATAAATTATATTAGTGAAAGTTTTTTTTTTAAATTTTGTAATTTATTAACTTAAAAACAAAAAAAAAGTATTGGTTTGTCCGATGGGCGGAGTGAGAGTGCATGTATCGCCCTTCCCACCTGGTACAACTCTTTTTCATTTAACTAATGATAAAATTTGAGATTAGAGTGAGTGTGCGACATAATATACAAGGGGTTCACATATCAATACGTAGCTTATATTATATAGGTATTCAACTAATTGTGTTCACAAAGTATGATTTCTCCTTTAAAAATAGGACCGCCCCCCCCAACACTCAGAGGGATAGAGTGGGGAGGGCAGTAGAAGCATCTCCCCCCCCCGCCTGACCGAATCGACCAAGATACCAGAAGGGAAGCGACATAATATAAAAACGATATAGTAATTCAACTAATTTTGTTCACAAACTATGATTTTTTTCATAAAAGTAGGACCCCCCCCCACTCAAAGGGTTTAGGTGGGCAGTGCAGCAAATGTATTTGCCCCCCCCCCACACTAAATCGGCCAACAGGGGAACGACATAAAGATCGGTTAAAATATTAATAACAACTTATAATCCTATAGATATTCTGTTAACAGGATGTGATTTCTACAAATAAATTGGATCGCCCCCCCACTCGAAAGTTTAGGTTGGGGGGGGGGGGGCTGGATTGATGCCATCGCCACCTCCCACCCCACCCAATCGGCCAACATACAAAAGAAGGCGAATAAATCTAAAAATTGATTGAAATATAAATGATTTAAATGATATATAAATATAAATGATTGGTATATATTATTAACATAACTAAGAAATTCGTATACACATTGTGTGATTTCTTTACTAAAATTCGTCCGCCCCCACTTCAGGGGAGGGTCGGCTCCTTTTCTTGTCCCTTCTTGGTAAATAGTCTCACTTGGTGTTGATATCAAAAGAAGACAATTCAAAATGATCCAGAAAAGATGCACACATAACAAATCAAGGTAATGTATAGTTCCAAGCTTGTTAAATAACTGTCAATTATTACCTCTGAATGACTTACTATTGGTTGGGGTTCTAGCTGTGAGAACTTGGCTCTATCTGAATGACTTGCTATTTCAAAATGTGGAACAGTTGAAGACATTAAACCAGAACACAATTTACATCGTCACAAACTCTGGTCCCAATGACATGAATTGCTTTCAAAGAGTTTTGTATGACAAATACATTCACCACTCCGTGTGTGTGTGTGTGTGTGTGTCGCTTTTCACATTTGCGTCAATTTATAAACTAAATTTGACAACATCTTCAATTCAAATCAACTCTAATGGAACCGAGGCACAATTGACCTCTTTCACACACTCATATAGCAGCATGCACACACATAGACACTTTCTTAGACACACACACATACACAAACATGACAGAATTTCAAACAGAAACTCGCGAGTTCCATAGGCAGAAAAAAAAAGCACTATGGAATCAGGTCAACAGAAAAATCAGTAGAGCAAATTTAACTTGAAAATATTTGTTGATTTTTTTTCTTAAGTGGAAATGAATGTGTCAGGGTGTTAGTGTGGGGTAGGTAGGGTGGGGTATGCAATAACTAATCATGTTCAGCGCCCACTTCTAATGAGTTATGGCGGCACGCCGGAAATTGTCTGTCGGACCTTCCGCGGCGTGTGTTGAAGTCGCAGGAGTGCCAATGGGGGCGACGGGGCGCATGTACACACAGATCGTGTGTCCTCAGTAGCCAGCACGAGCGGCAAGACTCGCCCTACAGATCTGGGCCGTTCTTGGGAGGGACAGTTTCAAAGAGAAGTAGAGAAAAGGGGGGGGGGAGGTCCAATTAACAGGAAGGCGATAGTAAACATAAGAAACAGGAGCCTCCCTGTGGGGATTAATTGATTTGTTTCAATCAATTGTAGCCTCCTTCCCTAACTGGATGCTGCTAGTTGAATGTCTTCATCCCATCTAGGGTACCTTGGCAGGGGCGTCGAAAAGAGGTCAAACAAAGACCTCACTTTGTTGGGAAAGCTAAAGGAAATGGAAAGGGTGCAAGGAAAGAACTAACTTCCGGTTGTTGAGTTCAATGAGAAAAACGAAAGAGGAGAACGAGAGAGAGAGAGAGAGAGAGAGAGAGAGAGAAGGCAAAAAATTGACTAAATAAAAAGCATTTTTTTTATTGGAGATTTTTACCAAGATCTATGCAATGCCAAGGACGCTAAATTAAACTATACTTTTGAAAACTAAATAAAATTGAAACACTTTTATACTACAAACGGAAGAGCTTACAGAGAGAGAGAGAGGCAGACAGACAGACAGACAGACAGACAGACAGAGCAGGGGCGTAGCTAGGAATTTGCCATCATTTGGGGGCCCGGTAGCTTGACCTCTTTGGGTGCCCCTGCATTTTCATTAATATTTAATATTTAATGTATACAAAAACACTTATTTATAGAGATACAGATAAACAGAGAGGGAGAGATATAGAGAGAGAAATAGAGAGATAGAGACAGATTTTAGGTTGACACTTAGTTAAATTGCTGCTATGTTCCAATGGTTGCTGATTGTCTGGAACCGAAAATCTTGAGATTTTTAAAAAGAGATTTGTAATGTGGGTGGGACTATTGAAAGTCTGTAAAACACATTTGTTGTTGTTTTGTTTTTTTTTCCTGACAAATCGTTCGGTCTGTCAGACTATGCAACACACTATCAGCTGGCCAGTGCCTTCTATAAGTTGCAGTTCGGAAGTATTTCTCAACACGCTCATTTGCAGATGTTGTCTTTCCATAGGTTCTATGGATCACATTCTCTTGTTTTTGGAACAGTCCAGAGTTAATTGCTACGTGAAGAGGAAGTCTCTGAGTTACCGTTCTTTGTCAAACTTTAGTTCAAGTTTCATTTTCATTGACAGTATAGAGATCTAGGCTGCTACGTGTACACAAAGTTTCAATGTCAGAAGAGAAGCCATTCACAATGTTGGACACGGGTTACACTACAGTAGTCAAACACTGAGACAAATAAACTACAATGTTACGAGTATACTCACTTATACGTACAGACACACACAAACATTTTGTACATACACACACACACAAATCGTCCACGCAACAATAAAGTCGAACCGATACTTAAAGAGATGGCTTGTTAGATGAAAACGGGTAACCGCCCGCTATTTAGTTAGAACCGAAAAGACTTGATGACAGGCCTGGGGGTTCAAAGCCTTGAGTATCAGGTTAACTTTAAACACAGATAGTTAGATATCATCTTTAAGAGAGACAAGATGTAAGAGAAAGGGGCGGGGAGGTCTGTAAGGTCAGATTTATCTGTATTGTCTCCAGGGCCAGATGTACATATAGTACTAGACATAGTACTATCTCAATGTGTTTGTCTAAGTGTGTGTGTGTGTGTGTGTAATAACGTACTTTGTACTCCGTCGTTGCGGCAAGGTAAAAGAGAGGGGAGGGGTAACAGCCACTTAGTTCATCCACAGCTTGTCCGTTATCTTAATGTCATCTTTTTGATTTGTCCACGCTCCCGATTGAACTGAGTTGTTTTCAAGTCTACTGTAAGGGGCCTTTACCCCCGTGCCCATACCGCCCCCCCCTTTTCCCATGATACTTAAGCCCAATGCGCTTGAAGTAATGCTTCGAAAAGATTAGGAAGTCTGTCTGTCTATACGTCTGTTTGTTATCTAGTTATCCCCCTGTTACTAAGTATTTATCTAACACTGACCACTGACCTACATCCTCCACTGTCTCAGCCATTAGCCTTTCGTTTTTCTTTTCAATGATGAAACCATCCGATAGAAGATGCAAGACACTGGTCAGTAAGATGGACTCTTTGGTTCTCTAGCCATCAAATCATTTCAATACAATCCATCGGTGTCATGTTGAAGTGAAAATAGTATCTATCTTTAGAATATTTTGTTATGTGTATAATATTACTGCCCTCAAGGATAATACAAATGTTATTATAGTTATTTGTATTATTATAACAGCTGCTAAATATCGCGAATATTAACACCGTTTATCATTGTCAAATATGTATTCATCATATCTATTGCATGGGCGTAGCCAGGATTTTTTTCGGGGGGTGGGAGGGGGTTGGTGGGAAATTTTTCTATGTATGTGTGTGTACATAAAAATTTTTTATTACATTCTGACCCTTCATTCTTTCGGAAGATGTTTACGTAGGTTGTTCCTGGAGTTAGTGGGAAAATTGTAGACTCCCCGCCCTTGCCAACATGGCGGTCTGGGGGGAGAGCTGTGAGCATCCCTAGTGAGGTTTGGGACGGAGCCCCGCCGCCAATCACTATTTCCGGTATTGAAAGCCAACAAAATGCATATTCTGAGGTATCTGCAGTGCATTATCCTGCTGTTAATACGTTTTATTTCAAAAACCTAATCTGCTATTCTTACTTACTTGGATCATCCCGCGCCGTTCTACGCATTGGGCGGTAAGCTGCTTCCACAAAAATCTGTCACTGGCAACGTCTGAAGCATCCTCCCACCTGCTCTGAGGACCTCCATGAAAGTGTGGCGCCAAGTTGTCCCTGTTTGCGCTTTCCTCGTAATGGCCTCTATGTCATCGCAACTCTTAGAATGCGTATTTCATTTTGTCGCAGAGCATGTCCCGCAAACGTCATTCGACGCTATGTCACAACCTTCTTAAGGGGTCGACTCCCACTTCGGCATAGAATTTCCTTGACCCGATCTCTATAACTGACTCCTAAAATCAGTCTAAGCCATCTTTGTTGAGCCACATTTAGTCTTTTTAAAATTTCGGCAGATGACTATTCACTGCACTTTATTAATACTGCTAGAAATTTGTAATCTCTCTTGGCTACGCTCGTGGAATTAGGTGACTGTAGTTTGCTTTAGATTTTATATCGAAAAGGGAAGTTTTATCGTCAAAATCATCTGTTGGGGGTGTTTAAAATATATATATATATATATATATATATATATATATATATATATATATATATATATATATATATATATATATATATATATATATATTTACATTAGAATTTAGAATAATATTGAAGAGAGAAGTTTTAAACCTCATAACTCTTTGTAGGGGGATTTTAACTCAAAACCATCTGGAGGGTTTTTAAATTTTTTAAAAAGTTCTCTGGAGGAGGGGAGTTTAAACTCAACCCCCGCCTTTGGATTGGCTACGCTCATGATCTATTGTCTTCAATCCTGTAGTGTCTAAATGCCATGAAATAGATATGTATCATTCTATCCAATATATATAATAAAATAAAAATATATGGTGTGTGGCAAAATTTTTTTCGCGCCAAATCTCACCACGTCAAAACATACCTCGCCAAAACGGCTACGCCAAAACGTCCTGGTTAAGTTTTCTTTGTGTTTAGGACATTGACCATGACAAAAAAAATTAATGTTCCCCATTTAGACCCTGCGATCTATATGGTAGATGATTTGAAGGTCGTCTGTTTGTGTGGCACACGGTTAACGAGGGTGTCATGTGGCCAGCAAAATGTCCAACCGCCTTTAGTCTTCCGCAACTAATATCAGGTACCCAAGAGAGCTGGGTGGACTCAGAGGAGCCCTAAAGATCCCGAAATAAAAAAAAAATAAATCCCAGTCTTCAGTAGGATTCGAATCCGGGACCCCGGTTCGGAAACCTAACGCTTTACCATGACTTTTATACATTGAAAAAGATCAATGCAATACAATAGATAAGTAGATCTACATAGATCAGTGACTTCCTATGAAACTTGGCAGATCAAGTAAACACAGGTACACGTCACTGTCGCGTTTGAAACATTGCAATGAGAACAACTTTCTATCTCAGCTTATATTGAAGTGTCTTCTAGTTGACAATGACTAGATGTAAACTTTGGACAATTAGTTGAGTCATTAAGTCAAGAGTCACACGACGCAAGGTCAGGATTGGACTCCATGGTTTTCCCATCTTGACATAGAAACATAAATATCATGTTTGAGTTTTTTCAATATCACGTGACAAGGTATTCACATTGTCATTGGCTGAGAATCACGTGTCAAGTAACTCACTTTGTCATTGGCTGAGAATCACTTGGTATTTAAAAAAAAACAAAAACCGCCGAGTATAAAAAGGTGTCGAAGGAATGTGTCGCCTGATAAGAAAGAAAAGGTGGAGTTGTTTGTGTAGACCTAATTAACATTTTTCTCTGACTGTCATTGCTGTGATGAAAATGGATACTTTAGCAATTCCATTTTCTTGAAACAAATCTCAGGTCATTGTAGTTAGATGAAGTCTTAACACAGTGGCGTAGCTACGGTGGGGGGAAGAGGGGGAGAATTTTTAAAATCCCCCCTGGCCTCCACTTGAGGGCTTTTTACATTAAATATTAATTATTACGCAAAATGCACTGGCCCCCAAAGAGGTCAAGCCCCCTGGGCCCCCAAATGATGGGAAAGTCCTAGCTACGCCCCTGGCTTAACATCTACTTCGAATTTTTTTTTTAATGTTACATGTTACAGTCACTTAATTGACCATAGCTTATAGTGAAGTATATAGATTGAATATAATAAGAATATAACATTTCTGACTTTAATCCAGTTCCGCCCTGTTGAAGGTTTGGGTTAGGAGTTAATCACCTTTTATTCTAAAAGAACATCCGAACAAATAGTTCAAGATATGGACAAATGGGAGAACCTAATATATAATATAAAATATAACTTGAGTCTTAGTCTTGATCATAACCTGCAAGTAAACCACATCTTTATTTGACTGCGACATCTGCTTGGTGAACAGCGGGTGAACTAAAGAAAGCAACTAGTAAATCAACACTTTTAGCTTGCAGCACGTGACTTGTAAAGCGTTGGTTTTGTGTGTGTGTTTGTGGCTAGTAGGCTCCTAAATTCACAGGCTGAGAACTGGTCAGAATAGACAGAATTATTTTCATCTGTGTGTGTATGTTTGGTGTGTGTGGGGGTGGTACTAAACCTCAGAAGGTCATAGATCTGACATCAACCTGACCCAAAAATGCGTCATAACTACCGTTGGGTGTCGGTAATTTCAAGAGATTGATTTCTGCCCTTTGTCTTCAAGGCGCCCCCAATCCTCCATATGCCTCCATTTCTACGCCCTCCCTCCAAAACGTCTTCTACTCCTCCGACCTTTCTCCGCCACCATCCTTGCCCCACCTTCCACCTTCTGACACCCCCCCCCCCTTTATAAAAGTGTTATCTCCGTGACTAAAGATACCAAAGTGCACTTGGAGATACCACAATGATGACTGCGCCATGGACCTATTGAATACACATTGACTCTGTGTGATAATATAAAGAATTAGATTGTCCTACGAAGATATTTGTGCGTACTATGTCATGTAGACTAATTATGAAAGCTATTGTCAGACAGGGTCCATTGAGATACATGAAGCATACAGCTTTCTCTTCTTTTCGTATAACTATGTCTTATAGAGTTAATGGAAGGTGAAAAGCATTTAGAGTGCAAAATAAAAAAAAAATGTTTAAAACTAGATGCCCCCCCCCACACACACAAACCAAATTATATTTTTTTAGTCATAAGTTTTTTTAAAGTGTGAAAAAAGAAATCAGTTCGAGTTGATCCACTTCACTGTGTTGAATTTGGAATATTGAGGCATATCACAGATTGTCTTCTGACCAGTTTTCTCTTTTATCTTCCGGGAGACGCAGTGGCTGAGTAGGGTCCCGGGTTCGAGTCCAGGGATTTTTAATTTCGGAATCATTAGTTGGGAAAAGTAACGGTGATTGGTCGTTGTGCTGGCCACGTGACAACCTTGTTAATCGTGGGCCACAGAAACAGATGACGTTTACATCGCAAGGTCTGAAAGGGGAAACTTTTATTTTCAGACACCATTATCGTTTTATCTTAAGGTAAGGGAAATCAAATCTGGACGTGGTCTGGAGAAGTGCCCGGACATCTTACGAACGTTTTTTTTTTTTTGTGTATGCCCAATCAACATACTGGTCCAGGCCTTGGTGGTACTCCTTTAGTATGTCATAGCTAGAAGTCAAGTAAAGTTCCCCTTTCAGACCTTGTGATCTATAGTGCAGATCTGTCATCTGTTTCTGTGGCCTACAGTTTACGAGGATGTCATATGGCCAGCACAACGACCAACCAAGTCTTACCTAGTAACTTCATAGAACATCTCTCTGGCTTGAAATGTCCAACTCAGTTGAGTCCCAGACTTGCAAGTAAATATAAATGTGGACCCACCAAGAACCCAATCAGCTTGATCCTCTGTTTAATGATATTTCCAGGGAGGCCTTAAAGTTTGCCTTGGCGCTGCTGTAGCGGGGAGGGAGGCGGGGGAATCCATCGACAATGTTGATAAACAATTTCAAAAGTGGATTTGCATATTTCTACCTTCTTGTTGTCACATTGTGTCTTTGAATTAACTTTGAAAGTTATGGTCCAATCTTTTATCTTGGACAATCCTCTTAGTCGATCTTGAACTTAGACAGTTGTGTCAACAAATCATGACATTGGAATGATTGAGTAACAGGACATTTAGTCTAGGGAATGATTAGCGGGAACAGGGCTCGCGTAACAATATCTGATGTCTTCCCTAGACATGGTACGTAAGTAACCTTGACCTTTTCATTATGTAAAGAGATCTCTGACAGACTGTATTCGAAGATTTCGTTCAAACACAGACAAGGTGCATCATGGGAGTCTATGAAGACATGGGTTTTGTTCTGTCACAAATTTGGGTTTTGATTTATCCCGGATTTGGATTTTGAACTGTCCCGGATTTGGATTTAGAAGTGTCCCGGATTTACCCAGGCCACACAACGTAGGTCAAGTTTGACTTTTTTTTTCTTAAATAGGTTTTCAGTAGCCGAAAACATTTTTTTTCGAGATTACAATGTTACTAAAAAAAAATTCTGTCTCTGTCTGTCTCTCTCTCCCTCTCCTTATGTGTCTCTCTCTCTCTGTGTCTGTATCTTTCTCACTCTCTGTCTCTCTCTCTCTGTGTCTCACTCTCTCTCTCTCATTCTCTCTCTCTCTCTTTGTCTCAATCTCTCTCTCTCTGTGTTTCTTTCTCTGTCTCTTGAGAGAGATCTATTGAGAGAGATCTATTGAGAGAGACCTATTGAGGTAGACCTATTGAGGTAGACCTATTGAGGTAGATGGTTTCTTGGGTCTGATATTGTCAATAGAATGTTCAACACCTGAACCCGCTAGACGAAAGCATTATCTCACTGTTTGATTAGTGACTCCAATTTCTCCAATAGTTAAGTTAGAATAGTGGTGCCGAGAACACTGTCCGCGGGCCACATCTAACCAGTGATTATATACCGCCCGGCCTCTCTGCTCTTCTGTCCAAGTTCATTATGAGGCCGCAGAGGCTGCAGTTTGCTATAACTCCAAGGCCTATGACAGTAAATTAATACAGCATCTAGTGTTCAAATAAGTTGTTAGCAAGTGCGGAAATATTTTTCTTGTACCTAAGTAATGGGTTAATCAAGTTGACTACAAAATCAAACAGTTCAATGTATGTCTGCAATGTCTCTATATTTGACTACAAAATCAAACATTTGGTCCAGACAATTGTACTTCTAGATCATGTTTCAACAGGCAGCACTAGATCGAGACGAATTTAACATGTTCTGTAACTTACGTTTAACTAACACTCTGCCTATCTGAACAATTGATGGTCCTTCAAGTGGGTCCCAATAGATAATGTCACGAAGATAGACGCTACTTGATGTATACCTACTGGGTGTTATCAACAGCAAACTGTCGTTTCAATCTGCGGCATCGCGTCAGTGGCGGCACGTGGACTAGAAGGTTACATTGAAATAACAATGCAAAATACGTTTGAAGCTGAGACAAAAACACAAAACGTAAAGATCAGTGGCGTAGCTCGGTACCTGAGTGGGGTAGCAAGGTAACCAAGGGGGAAATGTTTTAGGATATAATGATGTCCCCCCCCCCACCCATTTGATACGCAAAAATGCAAAGTGTGAAGGAAATAACTGGATGCATCCTGTTTGAAGAAATACATTTACAAAAAAAACAAACAAAACATTCCAATGTATGTACCACGTTTTGCGAACGTTTCATGGCCCTCACTGCTTATAAGTCTTCTGAAAAGAAATACCTGATCATTTATGGGAACCTATTAGTTATGGTCCCGAGAGCAATAAACCCCTTCGCGTTAAGGTTGCTATGCCACTGTACATGATCTAGATATAGTCCTGATAACTTATTAAGTAAAACCAAATGAATACAAGCCAGAACCGGGCCTTTTGTGTGTGTGTGTGTGTGTGTGTATATTTTTAGCGGCCCCCGAAAGGGGAATAGACGCTATAAGTTATATGTGGTGTATCTGTCCGTCGGTCCGTCCATCTCATAAACTAGAAAATATTGAAAATCCGACATGATGACATTTTAGATCTTTCAAAATTCTGATGCAATAGCTACTTTTTTCTTTTCTGAAAGCAAAAAAAAAATTTATATTTAAAATAAACTATTCAAGTAGTTTAAAATAAAATAAATAAAACATTTTTACAACAATTCACTATTAATATTAATAAACTCTGGAGGCCACTTAGTAAGGGAGATACACATATACCATATTTTAACTAATTTATGCTAACCGTTTTTATTTTTCTGTCAATAAAAATATTATTTTTTCTTACTATTGTCTGCTAAGTTGAATAAGTTCTGTCATACTAACTAGTACTTTTACAAAAAGAAAAATTACTTTTATTTTAAAGAGAAAAAAAAAACTATATAGTATGGATATATGTGGAATATAATTTGAAAAAACAATTAATAAGTAGTTTTTCATATTATCGCGTGAACTGCATAGATTCAATACACCTATAGAACACGTCACTAAAGGATTTTTTTTCCCTCGAGGCTTTGAATAAGAGATTGACCCTTTCAAAACAATTAGATCAATTAGATAATCATTATATGTCATCAGTTAGACCAGGTTCACATTGAACTTCACCTTCACTTTCACCTAATCCTTGGTCTGCTGGACTGTTGGGGTACCATATACGATCTGTCAACCTTCTTTTTTTATTCTTCTCTGTCATTTGTCTTTGATAGAATTTCATTCTCATATTCTTTCTGAAAATATGGATACCTGGCTGAGTGGACCACTTCGGGGGCAAATTTTGAGTTTGTGTTTCCACACAAACTGTCTTTGTAACCTTGTTTAAATATTATTCCTATCTTCCACTTCTCACAGCCTGTCACTCAAAGCGCAAAGATTTATATTCAATGTTCAGATAAAGACTCTCCAAATGATTTGATAACACAACACCCCATATAAAAACACTTTCTTTGCGTTACAGATTAGATCAATTCTTTGACATACAGTTTCTGACTTTCTTTCCTTATACAAAACAATACAATAACTTCAAGTTAGCAGCCTGCCCACCCCTGCAATAATACAATAACTTCAAGTTAGCAGCCTGCCCACCCCTGCAATAATACAATAACTTCAAGTTAGCAGCCTGCCCACCCCTGCAATAATACAATAACTTCAAGTTAGCAGCCTGCCCACCCCTGCAATAATACAATAACTTCAAGTTAGCAGCCTGCCCACCCCTGCAATAATACAATAACTTTAAGTTAGCAGCCTGCCCACCCCTGCAATAATACAATAACTTCAAGTTAGCAGCCTGCCCACCCCTGCAATAATACAATAACTTCAAGTTAGCAGCCTGCCCACCCCTGTTTCTTGTATTGTAGACCATTCTAGAGTCAACTATTCTTGGAAAGTTGTGTGCATTCTTCATTGTCTTTATATACAGTTCAAAACTGGTATCCAGAGTAGCGTTCAATGAAGTCTATTGAAGTAGCAATCAAAGACAATGCCTTGTCCTTCCTCCGGGTTATCAAAGTCAAGTAAAGTTCCCCTTTCAGACCTGGTGGTCTATAGGGCAGATGATTTCTTGGCCAACGGTTAACGAGGGTGTCATGTGGCCAGCAAAACGACCAACCGCCTTTACTTTTTCCCAACTAATGTCAGGTACCCATTAGAGTTGGGTGGACTTAGAGGCGCCCAAAGAACACGTAATTAAAAATCCAAGTCTTCATCAGGATTCAACCCCTGGACCCCTGGTTCGGAAGTCAAGCGCCTTACCGCTCAGCCACCGCGACTCCTATTGATCAAAGAGTACTCCCATGAAAAATGGGTGTGAACCGGTTACCGGATCCTGTTCTACTCTGAAATCAAACTACACCTAGACACAGAGGACAAGAGTTATGTGACCGTGACACTATGATTGTGTGACCGTGACACTATGGTTGTGTGACCGTGACACTATCATTGTGTGACCGTGACACTATGATTGTGTGACCGCGATACTTATGGTTGTGTGACCGTGACACATATGGTTGTGTGACCGTGACACTATGATTGTGTGACCGTGACACTATGATTGTGTGACCGCGACACTTATGGTTGTGTGACCGTGACACATATGGTTGTGTGACCGTGACACTATGATTGTGTGACCGTGACACTATGATTGTGTGATCGTGAGCCTACGTTTGTATTGTCGTGACACTATGGTTGTGTGACCGTGGCCCTTTGATTGTGTGATCGTGACACTATAATTCTTTTGACCGTGACACTATGGTTATGTAAACGTTACACTTTGATTTTAAGGTCGTGACACTACGGTTACGTGATAGTGACACTATGGTTGTGTGAACGTGACATTATGATGTTGTGTGAAAATGATGCAGAAGTTTGTTGATTTCTCTTATTATAATCGACAATGCTGAGCTTGCTCGTAGATAATGGTTGATGGGTATCCTCTAGACAAAACACTAAATTAAATTTGACCTCTTCTACCAATGATTGAACAAAAAAAAAAACTTTAAAAAAAAAAAGATGAATTTATTAATTTCTCTCCTCTTTTTCGCCCGATATAAATCATCACCAGAATATCCAGTACCTTTTAATCAATCATCTTGCAGAAGTGAAGCTGGTTATCAGGGCCGGTCTTAGGGCACTGCAACATATGCGGCGCAGTGGGCCCCGCACTTTCATAGGCCCCGCACTAACACTAGTTGTAAATTATTAAATTAAACCATTATAATTTATAACAGTGTTTCCATGGCCTCCTCGTTCCATATGCTAGAAATAAATTTGTACAAAAGCTTCTTCTTCCTTCTTGCTGTTAGAGCATGGAATGGGTTGCCTGAGCTAGCCAGGAAAATCAGTGACTTAGCATGACGCGTAGGACGTAATCATCTTCTTTTTGAACGTCTGTATTATATAAGATGAAGAAGAAGAAATTGAAAAGTCATGAAAATCTCCTGAAATTATTACATTATCCTGAAAACTGATAAAAAATGTCCTTAAAAATAGACAACATTGTCATTTTGGGGTGTCATTAAATATGGAAAACGCCAATCCTAATCGCGTTTAAAAAAAAAACAAGAAAAAAAAACGGCATTGTCAAGTTTCATTTAATAAAAATAATAAGACGAATTTAAAACCAAAAGAGGAAGTTCCAATAGTTCATTTACTGTAAACGTCAATGGTATGTAAATATAGGTTCTAGATCTAAATCTGTCTTGATCTCTTAAAAGTAAATCTAAAAGACAGATGTGAATGTTTATCGACTTTTTGTTAGAAAACTACCTTCTGTTGTAGATGGCTCGTAATTTAATTTGACCGTGATTTTACACTTAGTAAAATATGAATAAAATGCAATTACGAATTTATTTTATTACAAAAATTCTTAATTTTCACTTATTATCCTTATTTCTACCCAGACTAGGAGCCGCGCTAGCTGTTTCGCATAGGGCCCCGCAATCAGTAGGACCGGCCCTGCTGATAATAGTTTACATTTTACTTTGTTACTAAATCTACTTTGGTTTCTGTTAGCCCTTACATTCGTTCAAAAGAATCACGAGTACACCTTGACCCTGCTAATGGAAACCTTCTTTTTTCATCTAGAATTCCCTGACCCCCAGTGTGACATTTACTGCGGCCTCAGGCTTCGTTTGATCCCTCATTTATTCTCTTTTTTTTTGTCCCCAATCCCCCTTTCCAAAGAACGTCCGAACTAGTATGACCTAATCAATCAAAGCAGGTAAATGGCCGCACACCCTCTCCTCCCTGTTTAGCCATTTGTTCTCCCCTCCACTCAAGATGACCATTGTAGTCTGGGCTATTTTATTGGATTTTCCTACGTAAGCGGGCGTTTCAATATTGAGTTTTGGCGTCGAGAAATGAGCCGAGCCGACGACAAAGCCTTAGAGTACATATTATTGGTCACACTGGTGTGTCAAATTGACCCGACCGTTACAAGGAAAATAGTTCTGCTCTGCGACAGCGCCTGGTCGTGCTAGCGGTGGTAGCTGCCCTTGTCAAAGGAACAGAGTTGGTAGAGAGCGAGATAATTGGCTGACCACACGGTGGTCTTTGGGTGTAATCATGTCTTGAGGTCACATTGTGCTGGCTGGAGCAGGTCTATTCATTGGAGCACCTCAAAAGTAAAAGTACTTTTAAGTGACGTGAAGACAGAGACAAAAAAAATGTGTGAATGAGGGAGGGGGGGGGGGGAGACATTTCTTGAACTGGAGGAAAGTATGGAATAAAATACAAGAGAAACATTCAAATAGTAAGAGAAGGAGAGACAGAGAACAGAGACACTAAAAAGACAAACATATAAAAAGAGAGACAGAGAGAAAGAGAAAGAGAGACAAACAGAAAAAGACAGAGAGAGAGAGAGAGAGAGATAGGCAAAGAGAGAAAGATAGAAAAAAACATAGTGAGAGAGAGAGAGATAAGGAGGGAGAGGCCAAGAGAGGCTGACAGACTCGGTAAACAATTAGTAAGACAGAAGATGGCAGAGAGAGAGAAGACAGTAAGTACATGTATGTGTGGACATGGCTGGATGGCTAAGAGGGTACCATGGCCGCCTTAGAATATGTTTGTAGATGAGATGTAAGCCCCCAGCCCAGTACTTTTTATAGCTCAAGTTGATTTTGTGTGAAACTTGTATTGAACACGCACTAACGATATTGAATACGCTGTCAGTTTATTGAACACGCCCTCATTATATTAACCACGCCCCCTGTATATTGAACACGCCCTCAGTATCCTTATTCAGCAAGCAAACATATAAAAAACGTACTCAGTAAACATGATAAGCAATACAATGCTCTCTCTGAAGTTACACTCTGCTTGTTGCAAGTTTCAAAACTCTAAACTGTTTCATAAGTAATGCATCCAAACATCTCACTTCCGTCAATGTACTAGGGTCAAGGCCACTTTCGAAAGCAACTGAAAGAGTGAAATCCAACGAGTTGGTGATTGAAGGCGCGAGAAGATTGTTTGGAGAAATACTTCTGCCTCATTGGGCTCTCCTGTGGAGAAAAAGTTCCGCTAGGCTGCTGGGGAACATTCGACTGTGATACCTAACAGTAATTTCACGGTCTGTCTCTAAATTAGTTAGGTGTGACTAGATGAGATAACTCTGCCTGCACCAAATGCGTTAAAAGATTACTTCTCTTCCACCCAGCCCTAATGAATGCTCACACCAAAGTCTTTAACAATAAAATGATATCCACAGGCCATATGTGTCGCCTAATGATGACAAAAGATATCATAAGACCGGAAACGCGTTTTATTAAGGACTAGACATATATTACCCCCGGCCCGCAGGTCTTAATTTGCGTATCATTGTCAATATAGTTACTGAGTGTGTTTTTGGAAACAATTGAACGAAATAATAATGCTATAAGAAAGCGAAAGTGTGAATTAAAAAAATAGTATGAATGGAGCTATCAAAATAGTTAATCGACCTAAATCCATTTTGTAAAATAAAAACATTTGCTTTTAGGTCTACATATATTTAGATCTAGATCTATATACTATTATAATAGACGTAGACCTACTATTATAAGAGTGAATTCAATGGCTCAAGAAGCTTATTAATTATTGTATGTTAGTATATTTAATATCCCCCATATAGAGCCTCATGTAGCCTGTCCAATCATAGTGTGTTTACATAGCGGTGTGCACGACACATGAATGGGACTATTAAAATGCATGTCAACATGGAAGCTAGAGCGAACGAATATATGAAAAAATGCTTTAGAAACAAAATTTGAGGGTTACTTTGATTAAAATATGAAATGAATGGACTTTACTTTGTATGTTAATGTGTTAAAGTATAAAGTAGATCTTTCCTCTTTGAATTAGATCTTGAATTAGAGTTAGATCTACACTGTCAATAGTCTAGACTTAGATGTCGATCCTTTCGATCTTTTCTCTTGTAAACATGGTAAACATGGCCTAGATTAATAAGATACTCATACCTTCATAGAGTTGGGCAACTTTTTTTTTTGGGTGTCTTAAGTTTGTTTTAGGGCTACTATACATATGTTACGGTTCCAGTTAGTACCCAAGGAACATTTCTGCCAAGTTTTATCAAGATTGGTCAAACGGTTTTGATCTTAATGCGGGACATACATACATACATACATACATACATACATACATACATACATACATACATACATACATACATACGCCTTATTTTCTACTTTATAGTATAAGATAGAGCCACGCTATGTAGCCAAAGTTCCAATGTTCAAACCTCTGGCTTACTCTCTCGACCACACAGTTTACTTCTTCATGTGGCAACTTGGGGTTAGATACAAACTGAACAAACAAAGTTTACATATGCATATAGCAGACGTCTAAATGTCTGTAGTCAACCGATTACTTATTATACTGGGATAGGCTTAATTAGACTGACAAAACAGTCAATTTTAATTGCCCCGATCTGCTGTTTATTGAAAAAAAAAAACAAAAAAAAAAAAAAAAGCTTAAATAATTGACATTGCCATCCAATAATATAAGGAAAACCAAAATGGAAAACAAAGAAATATGGGAACCTAGGCTTGGAGATTAAGAGGTAATGGAAGATGTCTAAAATAACAATATATTTTGTTGTTACATCAACTTAGGGGATAATGACAACTGACCTCTCAGACACCTTCAAGACCGTTAACATCTCTTAGAAGATTCTCGTTGCCCGTCCGAGGGCGATACTGCTGCAGACCTGCCACATCACCAGAAAGTTTCTCATTGAGTACCGTTAAAGGGAGACTACAAAGAATTTTGTTTCTCTCTAACGAAGCTCGACCCTGGCTGTGCCAGAGAAGGAATATTACTTCGTTTTAACATAAAAATGTTATGAAACGTAGTATATTTCTACAAAAATGTAGTTAAGTTGTTTGTAATCGAGCCCTCCGCGGCTTCATTGCACACTGTTGGCATACATTTGATGGTCAAGACAGCAGCTTGCCACGACATTGCACACGTCTAGAGTTTGAGTATCACTGAGTTCGAGCTTCACTTGATCACACTGAGCACAAGTTTTGTATGCACATAGCCTCGCCTCACGTGTCCAAATGATGTGAGGACTATGACCCCCAAACATTTCAAAACCTCAACATTGTTTGAACCGAACGGATCAAAGAACAAGATGACAAGACAAAAGATTCATGTCTCCCGAAGTATTTAAAGTTCCCCTTTCAGACCTTGCGATCTGTAGGGCAGATGCTGTAAAGCTCATCTGTTTCTGTGGCCCACGTTTAACGAGCAGGGTGTCATATGGCCAGCACAACGACCAACCGACTCTACTTTTCCCCAACTAATGTCAGAAGCACCCAAAGATCCCGAAATTAAAAATCCCAGTCTTCACCAGGATTCGAACCATGGACCCCGGTTCAGAAGCCAAGCGCTTTACCGTTCACTCACCGCACCTCCCTCCCGAAATATTACCCATTATTTAAAAAAAAAACAACAACTAGGACAACACATTTGACAATGTACGGCTTTGTGTTCATCAATTATAGCCAAAACATTTTTTTTTAATCAATTCAACTTTTTCAAAAGGAATGAGTCACGTGCTAGATGGACTGCAAGAATTATCCTTTAAAGCTTGACTAAATCCAGTGATCCTGAGATCGACCAGGCACCGCCATCATCCAAAAAGCATTCATCATCATCTCAAGTGATCTCATTCTATTTTTTTTCAGGTCATGCATTTCAGTGAAACGTTGGATTTGAAAATACAAATTTTTATGCTTTAAAACATTTGATTAAATATAATTTTGGATGGCTATTGTGATAACTTAAAATGAAGGCAAAGAAGTTTGGTGCTTTGAGTGATTAACACAAAATCGCACACTGTCAAAGTTAATCTAATTAAATTGACTAGCATATATTTCATGAAAAGACTTGAATTTCTTGATTCTTTATTGTTAGAGCTGTTCATTATATCTCTATGCCAACGATTGTGACAAAAATTCAATGTGCATACAGAATCTGACAACTTATTTAGAATTACATCAAATATGAACAGATCTTGTTGACAACATAGTTCAATACTATTAATCATAGTGGTTAATACTTTTTTGTATCTTTGTATGTGGATGGAGGTGCTGAATCCTGGTGAAGACTGGGATTTAAATTTCAGGATCTTTGGGCGCCTCATCCAGCTCTAATGGTTGGTCGTTGTGATGTGGGCCACAGAAACAGATGACCTTTACATCATCCGCCCCATAGATCTCATGGTCTAAAAGGGTCTAAAAGGGGAACTTTTTTGTTTGAGGGATATATTTTTGTATTGAGCCTACTCACGCGTACGAACTGAAGCGTTAATTTTATTTTTCAACTGAGCGATATTTTTGTTGGCTGTGGTGTGTATGAGTGTAGTTCTGTAGTTGGCATGTGATGTTTATGGGAATATAGTTTCTAAGCTTGTTGACAGTTAAATCTAAAATCAATATGAATCATTACAATAATTATGCAAATAAATAAAAGGAAAAATCATATTGTAAAAATGTTCCATAATGCATTGAGTGTTTACAAAGAACATATGTAATATCTACTTCACCTACAGATACGGAAGAAAAAAAGTCCTTTACTGCAGAAATGTTGCCATGTTATTTAACTTGATTTATTATTATTATTATTATTATTATTATTATTACTTCATAGAACACAAAACTAAAGAATTTTTTTTTTTACGGAAATGTTTTTTTCTTCAGGCTTTGAATTGACCCTTTACAAAAAATTAAATCAATTAGACACTCATTATCAGACATCAGTTAGCTCAGGTTCACATCTAACTTCACTTTCACTTTCACCTATCCCTTGGTCTGCTAGACCTTTGGGGCACCACACAGGATCTGTCAACCTTCTTTCTCCATTCTTTACTGTCATTTGCCGTTGATAGAATTTCATTATGATATTCTTTCTGAAAATATTGAAATCTGCCTTTTTACCTGCCTGGGTGGACCACTTCTGATAGAATTTAATACCGATATTCTTCTGAAAATGTTGAAACCTGCCTTTTTTCATGTCTGGGTGGACCACTTCGGGGGCCGATTTTGAGTTTGTGTTCCACACAAACTCTATTTGTAACCTTGTTGTTTTTTTTTAAACTATGAACATTTTAACAAAAATTACAGTGTTCCTATGAACTTACAATTTACCGTAAAGGAAAGACAACTCTAACAAAATTAATACGAATGATAGAGATTACCTCCTCTTTAAATTGGCCCTATCTCGGTCATTACACTCTGAAATGATATCTCCAGATCTTTTCAAAACATTTTTTGTTTTCACAATGCAATTTAATGTGCAGAACATAATTGTACAAATATTATTCAGTTGTGGATATTCTATACCCTTTTAATGCTGAAACCTAAATTGTTAAATGTAACAGTGCAGTGTACGCAGCATGTGATAGTGACGAAATAATTATACTGAGCATGGGTTGTAAATAAAAGATGTCTGTTATTCGATATATAATCCATATTGAGTCTATTGACTATATACTGGCCCCACTTAATGCCATGATCGCTGTCCCATTGTCACGTAACTAAACAACAGACGGCGCTTGTTACTAATAACAACGGAAGTTGTTCACTGACATTAGCGTCTGGGAAGCAATACTTTATTATAATAGAGCAAAGCTAAAAGTAACGAATACAACTCTTTTCCTTTCTTTAGTCTTTGTCTCATTCAAATTTAAAAAGAAAACAAGGTATTACAGAAGTTATCTCTAATTTAGAAGAAATAAAATTCAGGGCTTTCCTTTGCAAAATCACTGTGCTAGAAATTTTAGAAATGTACTTTTAAAAAAAAAGTTCTTAAAACACATCGATTAAGTGTGTGTGTGCGTGTGCGCGCTCACAGATTTAGTGCCAAAATACAAAGTTTAATTTTCTGATTGCAAGGTTTCCAAGCGACCTCTGGTGAATGCTCTTCAGTCTTCCTTGCTAGGCAAGTGCAGCAGAGGCAAGCAGGGGGTAGAGGGGTGTGTGCAGTAGTGAAACTGGGGAGCCTGTCAGGGGGTGTAGATTACTTTGAGGGGTGGGGGTGAGATGGAAGGTGGAGTTTAGGTTTGATGAAAGAAATGAAAGGGGGGGGGGGAAGAGGGGGGGATGAGTAAATAGCTGTTGCCCAGGCTGGACTGCAGTCCGACACATGTCAAAACTCTAATGATGGACAAGTGGCACGTGGCTACACTGCACGCGAAGCCAATTTTTCTTTTTTTGTTGTTCCTGCTTAATTTCAATCTGGGCTAGACCATTTGAACACTAGAACTAATTATCAAGGTAAATAAAGCTACCTGTTCATCTTGGCTTCAGTAGATCGCCTTACATCTTGTTTCTTTGTCCAATTCTGTCCCTTTTCACCGGCCACTATAAAACTGCAAATTACAGCTCCAATAGGCTTTCAGTTCTGATATCACTGATATTTGAATCGTATACTTTCACAGTTTAAAAGCGTTGTTAGCCTTGGGCCTAGTGTCAATGTCACCCGAGCAATGCCACTGCCGCTACCCAACTTTCCTTATTATTTTTATTCAAATGTTTTAACAAATCCTCATTAAGGACTCACTCTTCATAATAAGGGGCGTGGTAGTCTAGGTGGTAAAGTGCTTTGCTTCCGAACCTATGTGTCTCGAGATCGAGTCCCGTTGAAGACAGATTGGATGTGGGGATTTTTAAGAAGTCCTCCCCAACTTGAATGACTCTCTGGCTTAGGTTCCGAAAGCAAAGGAACTTGGTCGTTGTGCTGAGCACCAGGTCACGTGGCACCCTTGTTAATAATCAGCCATATAAAAACATATGACCTTATCATCATCTACTCAATAGATCTAAAAAGCTACCTTACCAACATAGTTACGAAATTAATACTGTTTTTATAGGGGGTATCTTAGTGATTGCTTTTTAATTGCATTTCTAAAAAAAAAAAATAATTTGTGAAAGACCTGAATTTGAAGTCGAGGGCTAAAGCCTTCTCTAGACTCCCTGTGCCTGGAAAGTGCCTATGAAAATAGAAGGTTTTATGTATAGTTACTTTTACATGTTTCCCTCTACAAAGTCTAAAGGGAACTAACCCAATGCATACCAGGTGATCAGTAAGGTACAGTATTTGTTTCCTAACATGTACAAACTTGTGAGCAGACAAAGTGTGGATAGAAGCTTCGTCAAAAGTAGAGAAAATTTTGCTGGATAAAAAACAAACGAGAACTTTTGGGCAATGTTTGTGTATTTCTTTATTTGTCTTCACATTTCAAGTTGTTGTGTTTGTGTATTTCTTTATGAGTCTTCACATTTCAAGTTGTTGTGTTTGTGTATTTCTTTATGAGTCTTCACATTTCAAGTTGTTGTGTTTGTGTATTTCTTTATGAGTCTTAACATTTCAAGTTGTTGTGTTTGTGTATTTCTTTATGAGTCTTCACATTTCAAGTTGTTGTGTTTGTGTATTTCTTTATGAGTCTTAACATTTCAAGTTGTTGTGTTTGTGTATTTCTTTATGAGTCTTCACATTTCAAGTTGTTGTGTTTGTGTATTTCTTTATGAGTCTTCACATTTCAAGTTGTTGTTTTTTTCTTCCTTTTGGCAGTAATTGGCTAAATCGAATTTTTCAAAACAGTCTTTGGGTTTCGGGATCAGTGTATGTGTTTGTGTGTGTCCTGGGAGGGGTGTGTTAAAACGTTGCTACTACCTGCGTGTTTAGAACATCAACTAACAGCTCATACAATTCCTGAAACGTGATCGTTACCTCCACCATCCCCCCTACCGGCTGTTATTTCTATATCCTCCCCCCCCCCAGCATAACTTAAGTTCATTAATACCTCTCACCAATCTGTCCGTAGATCAGGCTGCTCACTGACCGGCCAATAAAAAATGCTTTCACGGTCCGTAACTTCAATAGTGAAGACCAAAGAGATTCAACTGAGAAGGGGTGGGTGGGGATAAACAAAGCTGACCTCTGGTCAAGCACTGTTCCTGGTAATAAAGCCGCGAAATCGTCCGGACTCACTCGGTCCGGCGCAAGGTTTATTTTGAAAGGGGGTAGGGCTGGAACGAAATGGAAGCGGGGGGGGGGAGGGGGGTTAAGTGGAGGGGTGCAGAGAGAGAAGGCGAGGGAGGGAGAGAGGGGGTGGGGTGGGGAGAGTGTTGAGCTCACGACGGAACATCATTATTTTTATTTATAACTTTCTCGGTACTTAAGTCTGGATGGCTGATGTCTCTCTGTCAGAGAGATTCCAAGAGCGTGTGAGTACCAGAAGTTTCCTCGCTGTTTATCTCTGGTCAACACACAAATTACTTAAACAGCCGCCGAATAAGCACGTGCGGCCGTAATGGTGGGGCACTGCGAGGGGGAGGTACTGGACAAAACAATGTCTAACAAAAACAGATGATGAGCGACTGGCTCAATGAAGTGACTTGTAAATCAAAGCCCTGCCCAGCGGTCAAGTGGTCCACTACATCACAGCAGCTTACCACTATTTGTCATCGAAATGTCCTATTTCTAATTGGAATGATTCACTGACCAAGAAAACTTAGTTACAAATCTTATTGCAAGAAAGTCGCGAGACAGACTTAAGTACTGTATAATAAATATAACATAATAACAAGGCGAATGTTTACCAGTAGTTGGATTGAGAAGGAGTGTAGAAGGTCACGTGACTACACAACACCCCCCCCCCATTGCTGCGTTGGAATGTACTCAAGTAAAATGTGAATACTAAAAAGAAAAACAAATCAGGATTGAAACACTAAACCGTGAGAAGAAGCAGTAAGTTCTATCTATCAAGTGAAATCTGCACAGAAAAAGTTATTCTAACAAGTTTGTATTATCTACAAATTTAATAATTGGATGAACGCTAATAGGTAGATCTAAATACTTTGTTTTGTTTTAAGTCTGAAGTTAAAACAAATTACTCAACTAAATTTCAGAGTGGACGATGGCTATTTGGAAGTAATCTACATAATGTTAAAAAATAAGGAAACAACTTTTAGCGGCCTATTGATCTAAGACAAGGGCGTTGAGTTAAACATTCACTAAAGTTTAATTTTAATTTGGCTCAGTGGCGGCTTAAAGAATTGAACTTGTCGAGTTGTCCTAGATGAAAGGTAAAATGCTCAGAAATTATCTTGGAAGTGACCTCTAACCTTTTGCTGCGCTATTTTTATTTTCACTGGTCAGCGCTTTCTGAAGAACTCCAGCTGACCGGCTGTTACGTGCAAAGATTGGACATGGTCAGGAATTGCCCGGTCAGCCTTATCTTCAAAGTAATGTTGATTTTAAGTCTTCCCGCTTTGGCATGTGTTACACAAGAGTGGAGAGAGGGGATTGTTTACTTTCCGAGAGAGGTCTGTTACAGTCTTAGACTCAGTGTGGACATTCTGGCTGGACCTGGTCAGGGTAATTGGCTACGTCTAAGTGCACGGACTCTCAGATTGGAATCTATGACGTGCGTAGGATGAGTTCTTTATAGTGTCTAGCATGATAGCAAACAGATTCTTGGGGGTAGGGGAAGATATGGAAGTAAAAATGAATTTTATGAATAGATCGACAATTAATTGTGGCGATACGATACCCCACTGCTGGGTCTTAAATTACTCAACGAATGCATACACTTCATATTCGTTTCAAATAAGGTCTACGAATATGTGCATGATAACAGTGGGACTATAAACAAAAACTTAGTCAAGCAGCTTCTGTGGTAAGCTTCTTATGAAAAGTCAATTCTTAGCATTGCATTAGAAGCTGGGCTGCAGGATCTATAACAGCAAGATCAAGGTTCCATTTCTAATACTTTGTCAGTATTGAAATAGTTGCATGACTTTTAAATTCAAAACTTAAATGGCATGCAGTGTTGAGTTAGCCCATGTTTACAAGCTGGCGAGAACAAAGGAGTTCTTTCACATAGTAAGTATTCACCTATGTTCACCGTGTTTCAAACTTGGAAGAACAGGTACTGTAAACAAGGCTCTACCCCTCTAACTATAAAGGGAAATAAAGCCAGAAACATTTTCTGGAATGAGACAATTTTATTTATAATTTGAATAGTACGCTATAAGTATCAATCTACCATATCACACACTTTTAAATAACAGACACCTGGCAGTTATTTTTCAGCCAACTTGCTGGTCGTCCATCACTACCGATGCCATCCGCTGACCCGTGTCACTGACACGTCAGGACACCGAAGAACGCCTTGTCCCGCTGAGTCTGAGCGGCGCAGCACTGACTAATGGCAGGCGAGATGGGTAAAGTCAATGACTCCCTCGGGAGCGAACCTCCCGGCCTCTGAAACCTACATCGGTCTTCAATTTGTAGCAATTACCCGGCCATTACATCGTTCGTTGGACAGGCTTCATTAGATTGGAGGACTTAATGACCGAGTGTCATACACGTCTCTCACAGAGCTGAGCTACTGAGTCTTTCTGTTTCTTTTTTTCTCGCATAGTCTGTCAGGTTCTTGTATTCTTGTATTTATCAAATTATTATATATATTTCCAATGCAAATATTTATTAATATTAAATATTATTTCAATTTGTATTATTGTTATTATTTTCTGAACTTATAATATTTTGGCTCAAGTTCAGCCTGACAAGCACATCATACACATATAGTTGTAGATAAACTAATAAACTAAGTGTATGATGTAAATAACAATAAAATTTATTCTTGTGATATATTTACAAATGACTGATTCATGATGACTGATAATAATAGTATGAAGTATCAATATGTAATAATATGTAATCTACAATGATCCAGTTAGTCTTCTTAGATACAGAACATTCATATAATTATGAAACACATAGTATATTACCTTAACTATAATAAGTAGTTCAATGGATCACATAGTCCTTCAATCTCAAAACAACAACTGGTAATATATGTAGATCTAGCCTCTAGATCAGGTACTGTCCACTGACGACAATTCCAAAAAGTAGAAGTTCATAATTGACACTACACCATCAGGTCTGACCACTGCAACCCGCAGTCTGGAATCTTGAACCTCAGACTCATATACAAATTCACGTGCACACCAGACGACCAACTGAGAGAAAGACCTCAGTCCTGTAGACTGTAGACCTAAGGTTGTACTCTCAATATAGAACTGAGACTGAATAAACAAGTCTTGACACTGAGACTTGACACAGAGTCTAACATATAGACTTGACACTAATACTTGCAATAGAGTCTTCAACTGAGACTATGACTAAAACTTAGTCTTGACGCTAAAACCCTATAGAAGATAAAAGAAAGGATTCTTCTAATCATCTATATCTAGTCTAATTATAGACTTACAAATACGAACGAATTCAAATAGAAAAACTATACAATGAAAAATAAAACTCACCCTAAACAGGGGTCAAGATAATCCAACAAGAAAATGTCCAAGGCAAATGCTAAGGCTATCCAATAACAAAAACCAAGGAGAAATTCCAGAGCTCTCAACACACGTCTATCTTGGTTGTACAAAACAATGGAGAGACTGTACTAGACGATAAATGACGCAAATCACACACACACTAAATTTACGTCACTAGAAGTTGTGACAAGCAACAAAAGCTCAGTCCTCTAGTCTACACAGAAAATATTAATAATGTAATGACGTCATCAATATAGTGATCAACGCCGCACTATCAATTAGAGAACTAATTCTACTAAACAGTTACATAGATAACTGCGACATTCCCCCTCCTCAACGAACTGGCAATTTTGAAAAAAATTCCAGTTATCATAAAAACTGCAAGAAAATTCTCCAGAAAATCAACTTCACCAAGATCAATACTGCAAATACGTTTCCAAGAATTACAGAAAGAGACCTCAAAATCTCACTGAGAAAAACAACTGAGAAATCCTCAACAACCAATAATCATTATGATTACCTCAACAATAAAAAATCTTCATTATACACTTCAATAGACAAAATAATGTTTGTCTCAAAATTGTACAGTTAAAGTTACAACTGTTTGCATGTTACATAGTTACATTATCAAATTTGATCAATATCAAAATTAATATAACATAAGTACATGATTGCTCAAATGGATCAAAAAAAATTATACAAGTCTTGAGCATACATCAGCAAAAACATTTAATTCTCCCTTCAAATGGACAGAATCAAAACAATAATCCTGAAGTGCTAAACACCATCTAGTTATTCTTTTGTTACAATAATTACTATTTGTTATGAATGACAATGCCTTGTTATCGGTCTGGAGATGAAACTTCACTCCTGCCAAATAACGATCTAGCTTTTTGATCGACCATACAATGGCCAGTCCTTCCCGCTCAAGGATAGAGTATTTCTGTTCACGTGGCAACAACTTGCGACTGACAAACTTCACTGGATGTAACACACCATCTCTCATCTGACTAAGTATACCTGAAATGCCTTTATCTGATGCATCTGTCTGCAAAAAGAATGGAAGAGAAGGATCAGGCAATCTTAGAATAGGATATTCACACAAATAAGTTTGTATTCTTTTCAGTGCCACAATACACTCATTACTCCAATCAATTCTCACAGATTTCCCTTTCTTCAATAACTCTGTGAATGGAAACACCAAGTCTGAATAACAAGGTATAAATTTAGAGTAATAGTTAACCAACCCAATTAATGACCTTACTTCCTTCTTAGTACTGGGTGGTTTAAACTCCAGGATCTTCTGAACATTTCTACTATCTGGTTTCACTTCTCCCCGACCTACATTATGTCCCAGAAATTTAATGTTAGTAAAGCCAACCTCTAATTTAGATGGTTTTAGAGTAAATCCATGACTTTTCAATACACCGAAAACATTCTGTACATCTCTAACATGAGTCTCCCAACTTTCGCTAAATATACAGATGTCATCAAAATAAAACAATACATTCTCAATATCTCTTAAAATACTCTTTAAAACTCTATTAAAATGGTTAGGGGCACCACTTAAACCAAATGGTAAGTAATGAAACATGTAGTGTTCCCCCAGAACTCTAAAAGCTGTGTACTCCTTACATTCTTCACTTATAGGTATTTGCCAATACCCTTTAGTTAAATCAACTAAAGTAAAATACTTAGCCCTGTAGAGTTTATTGAATAGCTCTTCTTGATCTGGTATTAATTCAGCTGGTATTTGTGTAACACTGTTTAACTTACGGTAGTCAATGCATGGACGTAGTGTACCATCACGTTTCTTAATAACCACAACAGGAGCGGCATATGATGAATTTGTGGGTCCTATGATACCCAACTTCAACATACTATCAATTTCCTTAATTTCTCCTTCATATTTATTGGTACCGTATATGGCTTTAATGCTATAGGCTTAGTGTCCAACAACTTAATCCTAAATTCTTCCACATCTGCTTTACCCGGTATGTCTGATATTATATCTTTGAATTCATCCAGCACCTTCATTATTTCACATCTCTGATTACAGTTTAAATCTGGGTTGACCTTCAATTGTGATAAAATGGCTTCATTCGTCTGCTTCTTATTGTTGATTTCTAATGTCGGAATGCTTGGTAAAATATCTTCATTTGTCAAGTCTTCATCAAATTCCTCCTCATCATCCACAACAGACACCATATTAGCAGACAAAATACTGTTCTCATGTTCAATATTAATAACAGTTTCACTTGTATCATCTTTACTTCTGCTATGATATTTCATCAATCTATTGATATGGTAAAGTTTCAACTTATCTCCCTTCTTTACTAGAAAATTGAATCTTGATACCTTCCTTATAACTTTAAATGGTCCTTGCCAATATACAGATAATTTGTTTTCTCTTTGAGGTTTAAGTATCAATACACAATCACCTTCATCAATCTTGCGCAATGTAGAGTATCTATCATACTGAATTTTGTACTTTTGCTTTTTAACCTCACTATTTCTGTTGGCAATTGATGTCACATGAAATAACCTCTCCTTCAAATCCATTAAGTATGAGTAAACATTCCTGTATTCATCTTCCTCCTCTTTGTTTACAAATACTTGTTTCAGAATAGCCAATGGTCCTCTCATCTGTCTTCCATATACCATTTGAAATGGCGATATTCCTGTAGTTTCATTTGGGACCTCTCTATAAGCAAAAAGTGCAGCGCTAACCTTTCTATCCCAATCCTTTGGACTCTCTTGTGTAACCTTCCTTAGAAAACTTTTCAATGAAGAATTGAAACGTTCATTCATCCCATTCGACGAAGGGTGAAAAATAGTTGAGTGCACTATTTTAATATTGTAGAAGTTACACACTTCCTTGTATAAATCCGCAGTGAACTGACTTCCGTTATCACTTAGTACCTCGTGCGGTATACCAATTCTACTGAAGATTGTGTTTAATGCCTCAATCACAGTTTCTGTAGTAATATTTCTTAAAGGTATTGCCTCTGGCCATCTCGTAGCAATGTCAACAAGTGTTAAAATAAATCTGTTCTTGTTCTCGGTAACCTCCAACGGACCAACAATATCTATTGCCACTTTGTAAAATGGTGTTGTTACTATATTCATATTTCCAAGTTCAACTCTGTCACATCTTCGTGGCATTCTACACCGTTGACAAATATCACAACTCCTAATAAAGTCTTTAACATCTTTATCAACTCCTTGCCAAAAGAAATATTGGTATATTCTTGACTTTGTTTTCCTAACTGACAAATGACCTGCAAATATACTTTCATGTGCTGTTTTCAAAATTACTTCCCTTTTTGACACTGGAACCACGAGTTGTTTCTCTTCCTGACCTAATTGACCTTTGAATACACGATACAATAATCTATCGAATACCTTGAATCGAACACTTCCATTTGTCTTATTATCCACACTCTTCTCCTTCTGTCGATTCCATAATTCTTGTAATGTAGGATCACTCACTTGTTCTCTCAAGAAATCTTCACATGATCCAAATAACTTATAACAATCTTGAATAACTTCTGAATGTTTCATAATATCAGCCTCATTCTCTTTTTGTTTCATTGCTCTTGTAACAGCAGCACCAATATGTTCATTATGTTGTTCATCTTGTACATTCCCTATTATTAGATCAGCTACTGGATTTTCAAAACAAGCTACAATATATTTCCCTGTGATATAGTCTGAATTGATGTCAACACATGCCAGTGGATATTCCTTAATAGTACCATCAATCAATTTTAATTTGTAGCTACCTGGAATTTTGTCTTTGCATTCAATTAATGAACTTCTTACCCCAATAACACTAGATCCTGAATCACGCAATATAGACACTATTTTATTATTTAATAATCCTTCTTCAAAACGTAATTTCCCTACAGACTTTTTCCTCAATTTCTGATCAACAATAGACATAGTTTCTTTTCTACATGGAGTAAAATATTCTATTTCATCAGCCAGATTAGAATGACAACAACTTTGAATTTTACGTGAACAATTTAGTCATCTCTGCGTACCTGTGTTTTGCACTTTCTTTGACTTGTCTGTGTTTTTCTCCTTAGTATAATCAACACCTGAATAATTCCTTCTGTTATTTCCTCCACCATGGTTCACATCATTGTAAGCTCCTCTCCAATTCCCTCCATCCATTCTCCTTCCTCTAGTATCAAACTGCCTCCTGTAAGTTCCATATGACACATTCCTTGTGCCTGACACATGTCTTGGTCCATCCTTATTATATGTCACCTGCTTTGGTTTCACTCCGGCTCCACCCACATAACATTCCGTTGACCTGTGACCTACTTTTCCGCACCTAAAACAAGTTATGACTTTCCTGTCACTAGCATAATTCTGACTTGTGGCTTCAGCAGCTCCCATTACATACACATTTTCCTCTTTACATAATGATTTTGTTGAACTTGCAGTCTTAAAACTTTCAATTACCTGTAGCATGTCTTCTACATTATCACTTTTATTTAAGATAAGTTGACGATACACTTCTCCTGAAACACTCTCTAATAATCTGTCTGTCACAATCATATTTTTCATGCCTTCTATGGTCTCCTTTACCTCCGCCATCTTCATCCAATTGTCTAGTGCCCTTTTCAAATCGGCTACATATCCCCTGAAATCATTTTCTTTAGGTCTAATTTGGTGAAATTTCTTCCTACACGTTTCTCCATTTATATCAGCCTGTCTCATTAGCATAACCTTTACTTCATCATAATTTTCCTTCTTAAACAGATCATCTTGCAGCATAAAATTCTTGAGTTTCGACGTCAATTTGTACGATAACAACATAGCCCAACTTTTCTTATCAATACAACATCTTGTTGCCACCGCCTCAAATAGAGTCAAGAAACCAATCAAATCATCATCTTCCTTCATATTCTGAAAACTCTTGTCCAACTTATCAATTATATGTCTATGTTTATCCTGGATCTTAGGTTCTCCTTCTTTGTTTTCAGATTTACTTTCTTTCTGCAACTCCTTCTCCACAATTTTCTCCTGAAGTCTAGCCAATTCCAATTCTTCCTGCCTCTTTTTAGCTTCCACTACTTCCCTTTCTTTCCATCGTTCATGCTCCTCCTTCTTTATGCGTTCCTCCTCCGCCCTTTGTTCCTTCACATAGTTCTGCAAGTCAGCTCCTGTAAAACCCAATGCCTGCCCATCCGCTATAAATTGTGAATTTATAGAAAACCTAGTCTCCATCCTTAGAATTTCCAAACAATATAAGTTTAACAGGTCAAATCGGAAAAACTAATTAGAGCACAAGATATACTATTAGCAACCAAAAAAAAATACACTTAGCTGTGCTTTCTCCTGCGAAGATAGAATCTGCCTCAGCACCAGGAAGATAGAGTATTAATGACAAGGTACAGCCAGATACACCAGGACAACTTGAGAATCCCAACAAACAGATCACAGCTCCAATTTAGGTCCACCAATCAGTTTGGCATGTAACAAAATTATATCTTATTAGTATAAAATTAAAAAAAAAAATATTATATATAAGATACAATGTTAGCAATAACAATATGATACACTGGCACCAATAAAGTCTCACACAAAAAATGTATACGATGCCTTTCCTGAGTAATAAGGTACAATCACATAGTACCGTTATGAATAGTAATGTGACACAAACAAGTGTCTAGAATCTGAAAATATACTCTTACAAGTACAGAAATTTATTTAGCAAATATTCAACTGTCAATAATATAACAAATTATGACTGAGATAATCCCTCAAATAACTCCTTTAACAGTTTAGACGAGCCCCCAAAATACTTGTCAGGTTCTTGTATTCTTGTATTTATCAAATTATTATATATATTTCCAATGCAAATATTTATTAATATTAAATATTATTTCAATTTGTATTATTGTTATTATTTTCTGAACTTATAATATTTTGGCTCAAGTTCAGCCTGACAAGCACATCATACACATATAGTTGTAGATAAACTAATAAACTAAGTGTATGATGTAAATAACAATAAAATTTATTCTTGTGATATATTTACAAATGACTGATTCATGATGACTGATAATAATAGTATGAAGTATCAATATGTAATAATATGTAATCTACAATGATCCAGTTAGTCTTCTTAGATACAGAACATTCATATAATTATGAAACACATAGTATATTACCTTAACTATAATAAGTAGTTCAATGGATCACATAGTCCTTCAATCTCAAAACAACAACTGGTAATATATGTAGATCTAGCCTCTAGATCAGGTACTGTCCACTGACGACAATTCCAAAAAGTAGAAGTTCATAATTGACACTACACCATCAGGTCTGACCACTGCAACCCGCAGTCTGGAATCTTGAACCTCAGACTCATATACAAATTCACGTGCACACCAGACGACCAACTGAGAGAAAGACCTCAGTCCTGTAGACTGTAGACCTAAGGTTGTACTCTCAATATAGAACTGAGACTGAATAAACAAGTCTTGACACTGAGACTTGACACAGAGTCTAACATATAGACTTGACACTAATACTTGCAATAGAGTCTTCAACTGAGACTATGACTAAAACTTAGTCTTGACGCTAAAACCCTATAGAAGATAAAAGAAAGGATTCTTCTAATCATCTATATCTAGTCTAATTATAGACTTACAAATACGAACGAATTCAAATAGAAAAACTATACAATGAAAAATAAAACTCACCCTAAACAGGGGTCAAGATAATCCAACAAGAAAATGTCCAAGGCAAATGCTAAGGCTATCCAATAACAAAAACCAAGGAGAAATTCCAGAGCTCTCAACACACGTCTATCTTGGTTGTACAAAACAATGGAGAGACTGTACTAGACGATAAATGACGCAAATCACACACACACTAAATTTACGTCACTAGAAGTTGTGACAAGCAACAAAAGCTCAGTCCTCTAGTCTACACAGAAAATATTAATAATGTAATGACGTCATCAATATAGTGATCAACGCCGCACTATCAATTAGAGAACTAATTCTACTAAACAGTTACATAGATAACTGCGACATAGTCTCTCTATCTTCAATTTCGTCCCCTTTTATTTATTTCTTTCCTCTTTCACTTTATTCTCTTTTTCTATTTTTTTATGTCTTTTTCATTAACTTTTTAAAATTCTGTTCTTTCTATCTCTCTTTGTTTTTTAAAATGATTTTGTTGAGCAACGCAAATGGAACTACAGACCACGTAGAGTTCCTAAGTCCAAACGTCATACACATCGAGTTAAAGACTTAGTCCATTTTAGTGGTCCAGATGTTGTACTCAAGATTTCTTGAAATAAAAACCCTACACACAAGGGCATCGTCAACATATCAAGGTTCTGCATCCGTTTATTAAAGAGTTTCCTGCTTGTCAAATTTTGATACTTAATGAAATCAGTTTCAAGACATAAATACAATGTAGTCCCATTCTAAGGGTTTATCTTCGGACATGTTTACAGTCAGACTTTGTAGTATTGTAGATAATGGTATAATAATACCTGTCTGTTAAGCTCTAGGGTCGTTTTGTACATAATGACAAGAGGTAGCCTGTGACTTGTACAACAGGTAGCCTGTGACTTGTACAACAGGTAGCCTGTGACTTTGAATTAAGTCTCTAAATACATTGCATCATCAAGTTGTGTGTCAACCTTATCGTGTGATGTACGTATCTCGTCGGTAACGTTGGTAGCAACAAACTTTTTCGAGAAATTTAAAATATCAATAAAAGTGACTAAGTGGTACCAAGCCAGTCATCTACTTAGACATCTCATTAGAGGTGCACCAAGTCAGTCATCTACTAAAACATCTTGCTGTAGGTGCACCAAGTCAGTCATCTACTAAAACATCTTGCTGGAGGTGCACCAAGCCAGTCATCTACTAAAACATCTTGCTGGAGGTGCACCAAGCCAGTCATCTACTAAAACATCTCATTAGAGGTGCACCAAGTCAGTCATCTACTAAAACATCTTGCTGGAGGTGCACCAAGCCAGTCATCTACTAAAACATCTTGCTGGAGGTGCACTAAGCCAGTCATCTACTAAAACATCTCATTAGAGGTGCACCAAGTCAGTCATCTACTAAAACATCTTGCTGGAGGTGCACCAAGCCAGCCATCTACTAAAACATCTTGCTGGAGGTGCACCAAGCCAGTCATCTACTAAAACATCTTGCTGGAGGTGCACCAAGCCAGTCAACAACCTAAACATCTTGCTGGAGGTGCACCAAGCCAGTCATCTACTAAAACATCTTGCTGGAGATGCACCAAGCCAGTCATCTACTAAAACATCTTGCTGGAGGTGCACCAAGCCAGTCATCTACTAAAACATCTTGCTGGAGGTGCACCAAGCCAGTCATCTACTAAAACATCTTGCTGGAGGTGCACCAAGCCAGTCATCTACTAAATCATCTTGCTGGAGGTGCACTAGCCGATTTCGACTGTTTGCTCACACTCTGATAAATTGAGGGAGCACAGCGGTAGTATCAGTAGCATGGAACTGCCAACCATCTGGTGTTTTCGTTGGTTACTAACGCTATCAAGATATCTTAATCTTCCTATCACCACTACCTTACCCTCTCCCCCTCTCCAGGGCCCAAGTGTCCATTGATTTCCAGGTTTTCCCGCGTATTTGCACAAAAAGTGTGTGTGTGTGGGGGGGGGGGAGACTAAGTTTAAAAATACCATGCAGTGGGACCACAGTTGAACAAAGGTAGATAATAATCTGGCAGATGTATCAAGGGCAGATAATAATCTTGCAAACGAATAGTTGTCTCCCAGTCCAAAGTGAGCCTGGAGATAGGGCACACAACTCTGCCAGTACTTGTGTGAGTATACACTTGAGAAAATTTGGTGTACCAATGACTGAAATGTGTACAGGGCAGGCTGCTCCATTCGGACTGGCCCCAGACGATATCTGCTACTTGATTCTTAAAGACAGCGTCTGTGATTCAAACGGACTTCATTCAAAACTGTTACGTACACCGAATGTCGCAAAACAAACATATAATAAAATAAAATATATACTCATCTTGTAAGGCCCTTTACATTTATCCATATAGTAAATTGTCTAATAAAGTTGTTTCAATATATAGAGGTTTATGAAGAAAGTGAATACATTACCAGGGCTCACATATAAATACTATAACCATAAACAAAAACAAACAAAAAAAACGACCCGGCAGACAGGTGTTAGGTGGTTTGATAGCATTTTTCAATAGGCGAATAGGGTATATGTGCCAAAGGTGCCATAACCCCTTTGACCGTTGGAAAGTATTTTATCCTGGCGTGGACCGAGTTGCGACCATTACTGGAGTCGTACATAAAACATAGCGCACAGCGCTCCGGACCTTGGCCAGCTCTCTATAGGCCACCGAAGACTGCTCTAACCGCGGGGAATTTCTTCTTCCTGTTCTATAACCGCCCCACAAGATCATGTATTTCTGTTGCTCGCTCCCTTGTGGCGTAGCTACTGTTTGGAGCCACAAGTACCCAAAAAAAAAAAAAGTATGGGTCTCGCACTTAAAACAATCAGTTTAGCAGCTTAGTGTTCTACCAACTCGGCCACATTTTATCAGGACATCTTGTTAATATATTAACACATACAAAACATATAAATCCAAATGCAATGTTTTTTAAACAAGACTTCAATGACCTGACTATTGTAAGGAAGATTGAGACTATTACAACGAAGATTGAGACTATTACAAGGAAGATTGAGACTATTACAAACAAATTACTAATACAGCCACCAAATAAGCACAAACATTTACCAGACGATAGAGTGAGTTGATGCAAACTTTGTTAAAATCAAAATGTAAG
Source organism: Biomphalaria glabrata (assembly GCF_947242115.1). Lineage (NCBI taxonomy): Eukaryota > Metazoa > Mollusca > Gastropoda > Planorbidae > Biomphalaria > Biomphalaria glabrata. Next base: position 38,472,270 of record NC_074716.1, read on the forward strand.
CAAGCAGCAGATAACTGTAATTGACTTTTAGTGTAAACATCCTTAATATGAGAAAAATAAATGATGAGTTTTAAATCTCTAGGTATGTTCCTGTTTCTGACTTACAGCTTTCAACGAGTCAGAAATTAAACTCATTTTTTTTTCTTTAAATCCCCAGATGTTGTTAAGTAACTAAAAACGGGCATTTAACTATAACAGTGAATAGTAATATAGTAATATGTAGCCACTGATCCAAGCCACTCGTACTCGTCTATAGACGTAGTGATTAAGCCCAACAGATGTTGTCGAGGTACTGAAAGTTTGTTACGGAAAATTTAGCTGACTGCCTTGCGGTGTTACAAAAACGGATATAAAATCAATATGGCTTAAGATTCTATACCTCTTAGTTCAATTTATTTTCTTGATAGCCATGTATTATGTTTGTCCTCAAACGAGTATAAAAAATAAAATTTAAATGTTTACAGAAAGCAATAAAACATTGGAAACCAGTCTATTGATTTGGTAAAATAATAAACAGGTAAGCAAGATGAAACTTACAGGTCGCATTCTGCACATTAGGCATTTTTTTGACGCATTGTGCAAACAGATTTGTTTTTTTTTTAATAATTAATTTTGTATATTTAACACTCAATCATTTCTAAGTCAGAAACACGTCATAATGGTCAGTTTCTAAAGTGTTTTAGTTGAACATTGACTAAATGTGATGAAGATCAACTGTCAGGACTTTTTAAAGGTATAGTAAAGGTATCAAGATTTGTAGCAAGATTCATCAGCAGACATTGAAACTGCTCTAAATAGAAAGCATATCCTTACTGGTTGATTCTTGCTCATCAGTAGATTCAAGCAAGAGGGGTTTTTTTTTTTGGTTTTTAATTTTAAAAAAAAATTGCTTTTGAGTAACTGGTCTTTCGATTAACAAGTTCAGAGCTGGGTCTTTCAATTAACAAGTTCAGTGCTGATCCAATCACTTCTTCTGGAGAGGATGGGGGGGGGGGGCATCCGTGCTGTCCATGGGAGAAAAAAGCTCGAATTAGATATCCAATTAGAAATTCCAGGTCATAATTCTAACACAAGTCTCTTAATATGGTAGCCAAGTTAAGTATATATACTCATGATCATATATACAGTATACATTGAAACAAATCTAGAGAAAAACACTCCACGAAGGGTCAAGGTGAAGAGTGATGTTTATTACATGTGAACTAAGGATAAAGGTGAAGAGTGATGTTTATTACATGTGATCAAAGATGTGAGACAATCACATTGAACATAAATATCTCTGTTGGCTATGAGTTCATTTAGATCTGGCCTGCAGGGATCACTGTCGCCGCCTCTACCTTCCACTAACATACAAGGTTCACTGTTGCCGCTCATGTCTTAATGCTCCTACAACCTACATGGTTCACTATCTTGCCACTAACACAGGTTCTCTAGCTTCTCGTTGTCTCACTAACAGGAATGACCCTTTCCACAGTTTCCTCACAAGACTTCCTCCTGACCAGACAACCTACACTTCTTCTCACCCGCTGACCACACTGGTATTGATCTCTTCTACAACTCAATTGGTTCTAACCATAACCAACCTATGCGGCCGCAGTGGGCCCCGCTCTTTTGTAGGCCCCGCGCTAATTCTATGTGTAAATTTTTGAATTAAACCATTATAACTTATATATAATAACAGGGCCTCCTGGAAATCTCCCAAAATTGCAAAATATTCGAAAAAGTCCTGTAAATCTCATGAAATTATTACAATCTCCTGAAAAAAATGTCATTTTGGGGTGCCGTGCGATAAACAAAAACCTGCACTGTCAGCTTTTATTTCATAATAATTAATTGCAAAGACGAGTGTATTTTCTAATACAAAATCTTAATTTTGACATTATGCTTACCCCTACCCAGACTGGGCCCCGCGCAATCCGTTTCGCATAGGGCCCCGCTATCGTTAGTGTCGGCCCTGCACTTATATATATATCTATCTATATTTATAATTATCTACGTCGCCCAACCATGCGGAACATGCACTCACGCCGACTCTCTAACTCTCGATGAAAAAGTCATGAAAAGATTACTCTTTTATTTCTGCAAGTCGGAAAAGAGTTACCCCACGTAGCTTTCGCGGCGACAGAGAGCGCGGCTCAGAAAAACAAAGAGGGAAGGGGGGGGGGGAGAACAAGTAATTTTCTCTAGATATATATAATTCTCTACAAAGTATTCACCCGTCACTAAATAGTGGCGTATGCTACGCCACGGATCGGCTATAGCTTAAATCATAATATATGGGTGTGTGTATATAAGCCACTCAGTCACACGATACGGCCGCCTATAAAATTATTTTCAGACATGTTTTCGTCAATTCATCTTTTTTTTTCGAAGGTTTAATGATTTATTTTTTTTTAATGATTTTAGGTTTAAAATTGTAAAGCTACTTTTTTTTTCTACGCGACTATAAATCTGGATTAGCAATTAGATGTTTTGATCAGAGGGGCGTCGGTTTTGTTTGTTTAGAGAAACAGCTGTTACCTCCAGACTTTGCTTTCTTTAGCCAATCCCAAACAATCAAAGAAAGAAAAGCTTTTGACATTGACTTTGATTTGTTTGTGATTTATATAATATGTGATTTTTTGTTCTTTTAGTTTCTAATATAATGTTTAAAGAGAGTTTGTTTTCAATATGGGCTTCAATAAAAGGGTTTTAACAACTAAGATTGGATTATTATTTGGTTTATTTAGTTATTATTTAGCAATAATTTTACGTGAGGAATTTCATATAACCCAGGCGGGCTGGGGTGTCAAAATTGGCCCTGATTTATCATTAAATCCGCCCTAAACTATTTTTTTTAAAACTGACTGTCTTGCCAATCGCAATGGATATTTCATAAATCTTTCGATGTATTGAGGGCATTGCTGCTTTCTATGAGTTCCATTTGACGTCTGGACACCAGCCCATTTTGGTGCTGGCCCACCTGGTATTGCCACAATACGCATTTAGACAGTCGCCATACATTGGGGTATATTAAACCTAACTCAAACCAAAACTTTCTATCCAATTTAAAATAATTTTTCGTTGGTACGTTGTAGATGAATGGTCAGAGCTTTATGGCCAAATCCTATTTTGGTGTCTCTGGTTATATAAGTACTTCTAAATGTAAGCTGGCTAGGAACGTCTCTCCCCCTCTTTTTTCCCAGTCTTATTTCACTATAGAAACGAATGTTCCGTTCTCGAATGAACAGAACAAACCAATGTGGTAGCTGAGATAGTCGTCAGCTCTTTAGTTCACTTTGTAAGTAGAAGTACAAAAGTAACCTTTTTTAAAATAATGTTGTTGTTTTTCCCCTTGAGGGTGATGGTGGTGGTAGATGAGAGGGCGCCTCCAGCAAGTGAAACTAATTTGTTGACTCCCCCCCCTCCCCGCCATCCTAGACACAGTACCAAGTCAAAGTGTCAGTCACACTTGATTTAAGATAAGTGTAAGCAATGGTAAGTGACCTCCTCCACCCCCAGCCCCCATCTTACTGACTCACGTGCTGCTGCCTTTTGGTCTTCTTTTTGTTCCCCTCCTAATGTACAGCCACACAATAGCATCCTCTACGTCGTGCAGGGGTGGGGGGGTCAGGATAAATTGAGGCGCCTCCAGAGAGAAAGAATGAGAGTTAGAAATAAGGACATTCAGACAAGCGCGATATAGAGTGACTGATGCAGACAATCAAGAAAAAACAAGAAAGTAAGACCTGCAGAAATAAGGACATTCAGACAAGCGCGATATAGAGTGACTGATGCAGACAATCAAGAAAAAACAAGAAAGTAAGACCTGGAGAAATAAGGACATTCAGACAAGCGCGATATAGAGTGACTGATGCAGACAATCAAGAAAAAACAAGAAAGTAAGACCTGGAGAAATAAGGACAGACAAATACAATTTTTAAACAAGGATACAAAGACAGTTTGTGTGGAAACACAAACTCAAAATCGGCCCCTGAAGTGGTCCTTCCAGGCAGGTTTCAATATTTTCAGAAAGAACATCAGAATGAAATTCTAACAAAGGCAAATGACAGAAAAGAATGGAGAAAGAAGGTTGACAGATCTTGTGTGGTGTCCCAACAGTCCAGCAGACCAAGGAATAGGTGAAAGTGAATGTAAAGTCAGATGTGAACCTGGCCTAACTGATGTCTTATAATGATTATCTTATTGATCTTATTGTTTTGTATAAGGTCAATCTCCTATTCAAAGCCTCATTAAAAAAAATATTTCGTAAAAGAAATTATATAAAATATCCTTAGTTAAGTGTTTTATATATTATAGATGATACCCTGTAGTTCACGCGATAATAGGAAAAAACTATTTATTAATTGTTGTTTTAAATTATGTTCCACTTATATGCATATTAAATATTTTTTTTCTCTTTGAAAAAAATAACATTTTTATTTTGTAAACGTTATAATTATATGACAGAACTTGCATAACTTAGCAATACATTTGTAAGAAAAAAAATTTTTTGACAGAAAATCTAAAACCGTTTACATAAATGTGTTAAAGGACGGACATTGCACACAAAACTACTAGCGTCTTTTCCCCTTTCGGGGGCCGCTAAAAAGAAAAGAACACATCGCATATCTCTGGCAGTGAAAGACAAAACTCTAACGATAACAGTTAAGCTATCATTTTCAAATCAACTTTTTGACTGACTGACTGACTGATTGATGATTGACTAGTGGAGGTACTATAATTTTTGTTCTGACAAATTACTCTACTTTACATATTTACATTTACATATAATTAATAAATAACTGACTTGTTTTTTCAGTAATAAAATCTCAATATAGGAACATGTTCCCTTCGAGTGAGATGATACATTTCAATCCTATCGAGTGACTTATAAAACTACCCTGATGTAGGACGTTTTGTTTTCTTGATACATTTCATTATAGAGTTACTGTGACAATATCTAACTATTTATTACAATATCCAACTATTTATTACAATATCCAACTATTTATTACAATATCAAATTGTTTATGACAATATCAAACTAAAATGTTTGTAGCAATATCAAGCTTAACTTTATTTCACAATATCAGACTAAACGTTTTGTTACAATATGAAACTAAACTATTAATTACAAAACCAAACTAAACTACTTGTTACAAAACATAACTATTCGTTACAATATCAAACTAAACTTGCACCTCACGTGACCAAATTTAATACGAAGTAAAAGTCTCATGCCAGGAACGTGTTAAGTCCGAAATTCCTGGTCTTAAAAGATCGGGTAGCCGGCCATCTCACGGAGTGGTCCCGACATTGGTCAAATTTTTAAAACCCATTTCAGTCGCGTCAGAGGAGGCAACCGAAGCTTGGAGTTAGGCCAGAGTGATGACTTCAATGTGTGAGGGTTAATATAGTGATGACTTCAATGTGTGAGGGGTCATATAGTGATGACTTCAATGTGTGAGGGGTCATATAGTGATGACTTCAATGTGTGAGGGGTCATATAGTGATGACTTCAATGTGTGAGGGGTCATATAGTGATGACTTCAATGTGTGAGGGGTCATATAGTGATGACTTCAATGTGTGAAGGGTCATATAGTAATAAGTGCAATGTGTGAGGAGGGGTCATATAGTAATGACTTCAATGTGTGAGGGGTCATATAGTGATGACTTCAGTGTGTAAGGGGTCATATAGTGATGACTTCAATGTGTGAGGGGTCATATAGTGATGACTTCAATGTGTGAGGGGTCAGAAAAGAGGCCACTTAGTTTCAGCTCATTCAACCTTGACCTACAAAAATATACTCGCATTGCTATGTATACCATTTATAAACAAACAAAAACAGAAGCGTAAGAGACGTGTAACAGATATTTCTGTACTTTGTATTACTTCGTTTAGATCAGTAGTTTTATTTGGTGTTATCCAGTAGTTTTCACATAAGCAAAATCTTTTTGGACACAACAGTTTGTTTTTTCTTGTTTTATTAAAGATTGAAACCTTTCTGTATTTTTTGTTATACTTATATATTAATAGTTTTTTTTTCTACAAAGCTTATTGGAACTCCCTCTGTCTGTCTGGTAAAAAGTTAGTACACTAATTTCTCAAACACCCAATCTCGGATCAAGTTGAAATTTTGCTATATTATTTCTTTTACCTGACAAAACAAAAATCAATTTAAAAAAAAACAAAAAACAAATAGTTAATTAACTATTGCAAATTAATTATTTTGTTTGGTCTCGAACAAGGGCAAGAAATTGTACTTGACTGATGTGGTGGTAGAAGTTGAGTAAGTCCCCTTTATACTTTAAAGACAGAAATAGGTCGCCGCTTTAAAGTTTGAAACTAACAATAGATCCTCTAATTTTATAAGCACTTCGCCGGCACAGTGGTTCGTCTATTGGCTTGAGGAGGCTACAACCATCGCGTTCGAATTCAGGTCGTTAAGCTGTTTTTTTTTTTAAATAAATGCATAAACGATCAGGGTAACATCCACGACACACTTTTCCCAAACTGGATTTAGACAAACGAAAAACAATTAGTAAAACTATTTCTAATCGGAGAGATTTATTCTTGTTTATTTGGGAGTCTAGAATCTAGATCTATTACCAACTCATTACATGACTGGTTCAAACTAATTGGTATGATTGATATGTGCGACTATGTCAGGTTTTTTAAAATTCCATTTCTTATTTTTAAATCTGAGGTAGATTCAGGGTGAATGGCATTGTTGATGTTTCTTAGAATGACGAACAAGAGGGAGAATGTTTGACAAATGTAATGTCTCCAGTGACCTATAAACTAATAACTACGGTTGTACAAGGTGACGTGGGTAATGGCGTACCAAGTGTTGATTAATTCTTTGTTACATTCATAGACATAAATAAATATAGACTGGCCGATTAAAGAGTTTTATGAAACGAAAATTTGTGACTTGCAATTTTGTGTACTTAATTATACAGCATTTATGAGCAGTATAAAAGTTAAGTATTCATATCTATTTCAGCCATAACCTATATAAGTATTACATTATTTTCACAAGTGTTTTTTTTTTAATCTCTAAGACTGAAGATGATGCAATTTTTCAAATTCGGAAATCCGAATACAATAGGTATACATGTTTTCAAGTTACATGAAGTTACTTCCTTCGGCCAGTCTATATTTATTTATGTCTATGGTTACATTATACTAACAAACAGAGAGACTATTTGTGTATACATATTTCAAAGACACAAATAGTTTACTTCCGTTTAATTTGGTTTACTTCCTCTTTGTTCTCATTAGAGGGTTCAGACAACCAGACCTATCTCTGAGATCTACTGCGCAGTGGTTTCCACACCAGGCAGCTCTCGCTAAAGTTTATGGAAGGCCTGAACACTGACCTGCAACGTCACAGCCTGTGGGCAGTTTAGACCAAATATTCGTTACCACGTCGTACAGACCTGTGAATAAACCCAATTTCTAATGAACGTCCTCTGGGAAGTAGTGTAGACAAGTCGACATTGAAAGTTGGAAAGTTCAAATCTCAAGGTGTAAGACGTAAACAAAACAAATGGTCGGCCTACTTTTACGATATTCTTTTTGACTTATGTATGTCTAAGTTTACCCCCCCCCCACACACACACAGATATATAATTCAACTTGTCCACTATGTCCAAGTTTACACCCCACACACACACACACAGATATATAATTCAACTTGTCCACTATGTCTAAGTTTACACCCCACACACACACAGATATATAATTCAACTTGTCCACTATGTTTAAGTTTACACCCCACACACACACACACAGATATATAATTCAACTTGTCCACTATGTCTAAGTTTACACCCCCCACACAGATATATAATTCAACGTGTCCACTATGTCCAAGTTTGTTTGTTTTTTTACCACTCGCCTTCCGCCCCTCCTCCCTCTGATCTGACACGGAAGAGCGATTTAACATTTCTGAACGTCTGCATAAGGCTTGTGCAGTTTGACACAAAAGCCCCCCCCCCTCCTATTTTTTTCGAAACATCAATAATCATAATCCATAAGATGTTATATCTGTTAACCAGGTATGTGGTCCCATGTGGTCTAGTGGTTAGGATTCCTGGCTTTCACCCAGGCGGCCCGGGTTCGATTCCCGGCATGGGAACATTATGTTTTAAATAATTACTTCTTCATTATTTTGACTACATAGATTTTATTACGATAATATAATGAATTTTTAAACAAAAATACAGTGCAGGCTTCTGTGCTTAAAATTTCAAGTCTAATATATTGTTCATCGTCCGAAAATAAATGCAGTATGTCAATGGTCTAGGTAGATCCACCTGTAATCTATCTATTTCACTCTTTTGACTAATTGAACAATAATTGGAAGATAGTAATAATATGACTTTGATCTAGTAGAGATGCACAAGGTTTTATTATTACCAAATAGTACACAAAATACAAGGACAAAAATATTTTTTTTACATTTTATTATATTCGTAAGTGTGAGTCATCACTACTCTATATTCTAATTTTACAAAATTTAGTAAATTTATTTATTTGTTAACAAAATGATGCCAAAATTGTTATTCAATATTTAAAATCTATTTAATTATTTATTTGATAAATTCTTGTTGTTCTTATAATTATTATTATTTCATAGAATATGCAACATTTTAAAATTTACTTTTGTTTTGCTTAGTGGTCGAGTGATCTATAATGTTGGTTGTTAGCACCTGATTCTTTCTTGGCGTGGGTCGCAATACTACTGGTGACTGAACATTCAAGAAACTCGAACAAAAAAATGTAAACCAAATGAGACGGACAGACATAGCTTAGAAAAAAAGACATCATTAAGTACTCTAAAATGTACAGGTAATGTAACCCAGGGCAACGAACGTATCAACAGAATTATAGGATTTTTATTTTCTTATTTTATCTGACAGACGTTACTTCAAAAAAGAAGATGATTTCGTCCTACGCGGCATGCATTTAGTGACGCCAAAGACCTAAATTCTGCCAAGTCACTGGTTTTCCTGCCTAGCTCAGGCAACCCCATTCCATGCTGGCATGCTCTAATTTTGTTTTGATATCCAATTTAGCATCCATTACACTCCAGAGCCCATTGATTCTACCCGACCCGCCCTCACCTTGTTACGCCTCTGCTTGAACTTCTTTGTTGTAATATCTCATGCTTGAAAAAAAATGTTAGTCTAATGGTCACTTACTGGACTAGCCATTTCGTGTATAATCCCATGTGGTCTAGTGGTTAGGATTTCTGGCTTTCACCCAGGCGGCCCGGGTTCGATTCCCGGCATGGGAAAAAAATTTTTTTTTTTTTTCTAATAGTTACTAATTATACTCAAGTTAAAAAACAATATTATTAAACACATGGGCTTCAACTTCATCCTTTATGTCTGATTTATTTTTCTCTTGCTCCGACTGAATACGTTTGTATTATATTCCTCCCGCCCCCCCCCCTTTTCTCTCTTGCTTGCTCTCTCTCTTGCTCTTTCTCTCTCTGTTTTTTTGTCTCTCTCTTTCTTTCTCCATCTCTTTCTCTCTCTCTATCTCTTTGTCTCTCTCTCTCTCTCTCTCTTTCTCTCTCTCTCTCTCTCTCTTTCTCTGTGTGTTTTCTTGTCTCTGTGTCTTTGCTTGATCTGTCCTTCACATCGACTCTTTCTCGCTCAGAGACATCTTCAGGGCTGTCTTGTTTACACAAACCCATGTATCGACTCTTGACCATGTGTGCTGGACAAATATGGACATTCGACCATTGATGTCCAGCCATCATTTCAATAGGTCACCTTAAAAAATAAAATGTTCCCCTGAAATCCCCCTCACTTTCCCACACAAACAAATAAATGGTTGAAACAGTATTAGGGCTCTCTTAAGGACTACGTAGGTCTTGTCTGTTCATTACCACAACAGTGGAGGTCTGGAGGTATTGAAGTGGTAGAGCCTTTAGACTCCAATTTAAGGGTATAAGTTTAAAACTTACATTGGCTGTCAGTAGCATGTATGACGAGATTGAACGCATTGTTACTTTGTTGATATTTAAGTATTAGAGAGATATATCCCCTTGTTTATATATCCCCTTGTTTATATATCCCCTTGTTTATATATCCCCTTGTTTATATATTCCCAGTTTATGAACGCGAACAGTATGAACGTGAAATGAACGGAATGGTTAGAGTTTGTTGCAGGACAGGGGGAGATCATTGAGTCGTTGGAGTTTGTTGCAGGACAGGGGGAGATCATTGAATCGTTAGAGTTTGTTGCAGGACAGGGGGAGATCATTGAGTCGTTGGAGTTTGTTGCAGGACAGGGGGAGATCATTGAGTCGTTAGAGTTTGTTGTTTTCTGAGAGTGGACTAGAACTTGTGTGTTTTGGGGTCATTGAACTTTTCTATATTAAAGTTCTTATTGTCCTTGAGTGCTGAAGCTTTTGTGGAGTTGTGGTAACGTTTGTAAATCTACAGTAGAGTTTATTCACTTTGTATATTGTCGATCTGTAGTGGTCGAAATCATCGAATTTGAAAGTAGCCCATTGAGCTTAGTAAGAATCTGACAATGGCAGTTGCGAGTCAAGCAAACTACAGATGTATTGTAAGTGTTCAAGTGTTCAATTAGTCGAAACACACCGGGAAACGTTCCTGTTGGTCTTAATTAGAGGCTGGTCCGATAACAAACACGTCTGTTACAAAATATGTATCGCGAAGCAATAGACACATTTTCTTTGTTACAGGATACATGACCCGTGTTACAAGATATGTCCCGAGTTACAAGATATATGCCCCGTGCTACAAAATACATGTCCCGTGTTACAAGACGCATGTCCTGTGTTTTAAAATGCATGTCCTGCGTTACAAGATACATGCCTCGTGTCTCAAGACACATGTCTAGTGCTTTAAGACGCATTTCCTGTGCTTAAACACGAATGTCCAGTGTTACAAGACACATGTCTCCTGTTACAAGACGCATGTCCCCTGTTACAAGACACATGTTCTGTATTTTAAAACGCATTTCCTGTGTTACAAGACATGTGTCCTGTGTTACAAGACATGTGTCCTGTGTTACAAGACGACTTCGTGTCTTATATCTTGTGCTGAGTAAGCAACAGAACGATTAGCAGGACACGATCAATATACACACGTATCTGTCAGTAAGTATTTAGTGTCTGTCAAATGTTTCTTGCACTTTAAAACGTGTGGAAATGATTGGACAATGTTATTGCACTACGGGCTATGAGAACAAAAAAAAGTCAGCGCGGGGGGGGGGGGGGGCTAACATTCGCGGTGTACGCGTGGCTAGGAAAACTTCGTTTTAAAACTAGGCCAACAGAACATGGAGACCACGTGTGCTCCAGGCTAAGACGACCATCTGCAGACTTAACAACTGTCTGCTTCAGTACATATGTGCACGATCTATTCGAATGCAGAAACACGACTACTGCATTGAGATACTAAATCTGACCCTGAGTTCAAAACAAAGACAAAATGTAAAGTCTATTCCTAGAAACATGCTACCTGATGGTCTGGGTTTCAATCCTGCTGTTGCATTGAAAAACTAAAACCGTTATTGAAAATCTGATTTTATCCTTGTTTCGCTTTTACCAATTTCGGACGACGGTGGGAAGGATTCGAACTTTGGACTATCGTGACGACAACTCATAACGCATTATTAATTTTATGATGCCAGAAAAATGTAAATAAATATTTATGTCTCTGTGTTCTGGAAAAAGCACGATAATTAAATTAAATTGTTTCTGAAAATCTTATATACTGTTTTCAATAGAGCTATTGAATAAAGCTTACATTCGGAAATAAAAATCTAGATTTACATTTATCCGATACTAGCTCTACCCTTTTTTTTATGACTTAACTCATAATCCAAGACTTAAAAAAAAAGCACAAAAAACAAACAAACAATGCTTCATTATTGGTGACCAACTGAGACTTTGACACAATGTGAGAACGAAGAGGGAGGTAACTGTTACCTGTTATTTCAATGTGAGTTTTGTTCAAACTCCCAGGTGTGTCAGGTTGACCCTGGCTGTGGAACGAAGTGACGTTGAAACTTAATTTTAAATTTTGGTCACCTGCCAACTTTCTTTTCGACAGAACTACATTGCATGTTAGGTGTTTTTATGTAGGACTATTTCAATTCATTTCCAGTGTACTAACGCATACAGAACACTTTCGGCAGACCAAGGAAATATCTTATCAGCAAAAATAAATAAATATCCCGAACCGTTTCCTAAAAGGTCTATTTATGTATTTATTGAATAAAACGTTTAAATACATATGTTATACTAAGGCATTTCTAATTAATAACGAAATAAAGGTAGCATGGGGAGTTTGTTGCCCACAAACTCGTAGGCGGCTCTTGCTGGTCAGTTGTAGTAACACAAAACCTATATGCATAAAAAATACTTCCAAAAGAGACGCAAGGTAAATTCCATTCACAAGTGAAATGAAATGGACTAACATGAGACCATTTATATGGTCAACATACTTTTGAGGAAAAAAATTAAAGACTTTTGTCAACTTCTGTTGCAATGTCTTAAGAGTTGAGAATAATCTCAAGTCTAGATCCTATAGAGCTCCTCCTTCGTGATGGAAGATGAGCACATTTCTCATATCCTATGGACACACGAAGATGAGCACATTTCTCATATCCTATGGACACACGAAGATGAGCACATTTCTCATATCCTATGGACACACGAAGATGAGCACATTTCTCATATCCTATGGACACACGAAGATGAGCACATTTCTCATATCCTATGGACACACGAAGATGACTGTAAAAAGTCAGCCGCATACATGTTATGGGTAGGTTTGGTCAGATGCAGATAGGCCTGCTTGGTTCGGATCCTATACAGCTATTTAATTACATGTACCTCGTTTTCTTATAGGTTTAGAAAATCTCTATAGTGTGTATCAACATATCTCTAATAATTTTAAAACAAAAAGACATACTTTCGTTATCAAATAAAAAAAATACTTTTGTTGGGGAGAGCCTAGCTATTACAACGTCTGTGTGCTAGCAAATGCTGAGTTCCTGCTTGAGATATTACGTAAAGTGCTAAAACTCTATTTTCTCCGAACGCAGTGTGTGGCCACTTCCAAGTACAAACAGACATTAACACATTAACACCACTAGCTGAATACAGTATGGCCACTTCCATGTACAAACAGACATTAGCACACTATTAGCTGAATACAGTAGTCTCTGAGCAGTGTTGAGTCCCTCCCCTCTGCCCCCAAACCCAACAGAAACTCACGTGTCATTAGAAGTAGAGCCCTGTCATGTATTCTAACTGAAAATATGAATAAATCAAGAAATCAGTGTATATCATGAACTGACTCTTTAGCTTGAAGTCACCTGTGGCAGGCTACACAACGCTGCTGTGGGGTGTGGGCTGGAGTTGTTATTGAACTTACCTTAGGGATCGCCTCATTAATACCCCTGAACTGTACATCTCTCCACCTGCAAAGACTAACTCTTGAAGTCTAGTCAGTAGACCGATCGTCAGTCCCTAATATTGACAGGCTAATTTTAAGCCCTCGCTATATTTACATGCCCTCTCGGGTAGAAGGATGATTCTAATTAACTTATCCCCTCGCTCGTTCCTTGAATGTTTGATCAGCCAATGACGTTTGCCATCATTTTTTTAAAAGGAAGACCTGGGAGGTCTGTTTCCAAACGTACAGGTGTGACCTACTGCTAACAGAATAGCCCTACAAAAAAAAATATAAACATTGACCCATACCCACACTTTTTCCCCTAAACTGGAACCATCCTTCCAAAGAAAGCCTGATTCTCGGTGACGTCTTGTCTTTAATGTGGTAGGCAGGTGCGATTTAAGTAGCAGCAAAATTTGCGATGACGTCATCTGTTGTTGCGTACTCCTTCTCTTGATTTGTTTATTTGATGTTTTCTGCCCGGCTGGGACCAACATCATTCAGACGATGGAGCGGAGCTGCTGGCAGAGGCCAATGTTTAATTACAAATTAGTTCCGAGTGTAAATAAATCTGGCAAGGGATGGATGAGAGGACCCATTCATCCACGTCCAATATACACACACATACACCCCACCACACACACACACACACACAACTTACCCATACACGTGCGAACAAGAGTACGTACACATCAACCAATAACAAGGCGCGAGGAAAATGAGTCCAGATGGAGAGAGAGAGAGTGAGAAAAGTGAAAGATTAAAGAATAATCAACTTTTTTGTTCCGTAAACACAACTATCAGTGGAAGACCTGATCTTTACTGTATGATATTGAAGACTTGATGTTACTGTCTGATATTAAGGACTTTATGTTACTGTTTGATGTCAGCGAAAGACTTACTGTTACTGTTTGATATTAAGGACTTACTGTTACTGCTTGATATTAAAGACTTACTGTTACTGTTTGATATTAAAGACTTGACGTTACTGTTTACTCTTTATGGTTTTCGGTTCTACGATATCCCTCCCGTTGACTCTTGTCACTTCTTAAATCAAAAAACAAACATCAACTATGATGCTTTTAATTTAGTTCACCAAAAGTCTTTGACAAAACCGTTTGCAGATTAAACAATTTTAACAGGAACTCGTTTAATTGTGGCGAAAACAAATCTCCTAATTACGGTCGTTTTTCCCACTATATTAACAACACCACTGTTGTCTTCTTATCTTATCTTATATAATACAGACGTTACTTCAAAAAAGAAGATGATTACCTAATAGCCCAAGGAAAGAAGGAGTATTTTTACAAATTTGTCCTAGCATATGGACCGTGGAACTATTAGCAGTAGGTAGTCAGTCTAGGTACCGGTACTACAAGTAGCTGAAGAATGTTCTGGAAACCTTTCTTTGTATTTTCATTTTTTTGCAAACAGATTAAGTAGTTAAATAAATACACCTGCGGGGGTGATCCGTATCCGTGGCAGAAATAACGAGTGCCCATCAAAACTGTCATGGAAACTTTTTGGCGTCAGGCTGTCATGTCACGTCATGGTGCGTCATATGATTGAAAGAATGTTGCCGGTGTGGCACAGCTCCGCCAAGAGCTCTCCGTGCCGGTCAGCAGCTCCATGACGAGGCGAAAGGACAGGACTAGACAATGTTTGTCTAACGCGTACCTGTTGAATCGTATACCCACCCCTCCCCTCTTAAGGTATAGGCCTTAAGAGAAAAAAAAAGGGGGAGTGGAGGAGTCACCTAGCAATGCCATGCCAGCTCAGCAGATGTCAAACAAAACAAAGTAAAGGGAGGGGACACTGATCCTAGCCGCGTCCATTGTGTAAGAAACGGTAACGCGCAACAGTAGCTAAGTGTCACGCTTGAATGACTAGTCGTCTGCAAGTGACTAAAACGATACCTTGTAACAAGAAGAGGAAAAAAAAATAGCCCTCTCCCCCTCCTTTCCCCGTTCAGTGAAATTTCCACAATGTCAACGAAAGACGAGAACTGGAGAATGACCATGTAATAGCCTGTGGCTATCGTCTGCTGTGTCCTTAGAGAAAGTCGCGCAACATCTACCATAGATCTTGAAAAGGCGACTTGGGGATTTGTCAGGGCGTTGAAGGGCAATCGTTACCCGTAGCGAATGGGTCAGTGATCATTCTGGCTTTTCACAATACACCGTTAAATTGGCCAATGAGGCTGCCGTCGCGAGGGCGCCAGTAGTCCAGTTAGGGCGTTTCAAAAATGCTAATTGGTCTCGTCGTTTTAAAGAAAACGACCACTTGACCAGTCAAGGTACCCTAAAATTTGTCTTTTCAAAAGGCTTGGAAATTAAATGCAATTTCTGTGACTGGATCAAATGAATAGGAATCTGGTAGGTCACACTAAGTAAAGAATCTGGTAGGTCACACTAAGTAAAGAATCTGGTAGGTCACACTAAGTAGCTGAGGAATACTTAAGGCAGTGTTTCCCAAACTTTTTCCTTAACGGAACACTTAATAATAATAATTTAATAATAATAATAATTTTATTTATAAGCGCTGTTAACAAACAAAATGTAGGCTCAAGGCGCTGTGACAACATTACAAACAAAAAACACGAGAGCAAAATGACAAACTAATCTAAAAAAGTTTTAAACAGATAGGTCTTAATGTTCTTCTTAAAAGTGGTGTAGCATGTTGTCTGTCTGAGTGAGTTCCAAACCTTTGGTCCGTGAACTGAAAAAGCCCGCAGACCGTAGCTTTTGAGGGAGAAACGTGGCACTACTAAAAGCGTTGAGTCCATTGAGCGCAGGGCTCTCTGGGGGACATATGGAGTAATCAGTTCGATAAGGTACAAGGGCATCTCATTGTTATATATACACTGATGACAAAGTGTGGCGACCTTGTAATCGATTCTCGCTTTCACGGGAAGCCAATGGAGCGTGTGCAAGAGCGTAGTAGCAGAATCTTGTCTAGTTTTTTTAAGGACTATTCGAGCGGCGTTGTTCTGTATACGTTGCAGCTTGGCTATTTTGTCATCAGGTATACCTGCTAGCACGGCGTAGCAGTAGTTAAGGCGGGAGAGTATGAATGCCACAGCTAGCGTTTTTGTTGACTCCGTTGTTAAATATGGTCGGATCTGACCTAATCTGCGCAGCTGCAGATAAAGACCTTTGCAGAGCTGACTTATGTGTGGGTCGAAAGATAGTGTTGAGCCGAAGAAAACTCCAAGATTCCGCACTACATGGACAAAAGGAATATGGCAGTTTGTGATAAAGAGAGAATCTGTGCTTTCAACTTTTGAGACATTGTTCCTAATGCCAATCTTAATTATTTCTGTCTTGTCTTCGTTCATCTTGAGTTTATTTTCAACCACCCAATCGCTCACCCTTGCAACGGTACTACTGATTTTCTCTGCCAGATGCGACACCTCTGAGGGTACTGATGAATCGTATAACTGTGAGTCATCCGCAAAGAAATGGTATAAGATACCGGTTGGCCGTATGACACCGCTGAGTGGATATGTGTACATAGTGAACAGTACTGGGCCTAGAACTGATCCTTGGGGTACTCCGTATTTCAAAAGTAAGCACATTCTGAGTATATATTGAAACATTTTTTTTTAGAGATTAATTCAAGTAGTGGCCTACTAGTTAATTATTCCAGTAGTTAGTGAAACACCTATTCAGGCCTCTAGAAACACTGTTTGGGAACCGCTGACTTAAGGTCAGGTAATATATGTTTAGAACAAGAAGGGGAAAAAAAAAGAAGAATGCCCTAACAGTAAGAGAAAAGAATTGGTTCTTGACGTCTCATTGGCTCTGCTCTCATCTGGTACATTGTAAGCGAGCCAAGTGAACATTTCCAAAAATGAAAACATCAAACTAACCGGAAATGGATGCTGGGAGACTTCTTGTAAACAGCAGTGGAGTTTCTAGTGGAGGTGTTTTAGGAAGGCAGTGGCATAGCGAGGTAATCTTGGGCCTGGGATGAAGATATGCCCCTCTCCCTTATAAAATCGAGGGTTGAATGTGGGCCTCTTATGGTCCGGAAATATGTTTCTAGTTCTCTGTTTAAGAGTTAATTCTGTCTCATTATCTCCCCCTTTAACTCTTATCACCTGTGACACTCGTTCACTATACGTCTTAGCTCTATCAAATGAGTTTCTTCGATACTTTCAATATACACACACCCAGTAACTTGGACTTCAAGTCTTATCGGAATTTTGAATTTTACTCTTTGACCGAGTCTCTGTCTTCCATTAGGTATCTTATCTTTCACTATGTCTTACTGGGTGACTAAACTGACTAAACAAGACAGAAAAAAAAAGCACATAAGAAAAAGAAGGAAAAAAAAACATAAAAAAAAAAAGAAAACAGAAAACAAAATAAAAACAATACAAAAAATAAACAATTTAAAAAACAACAACACAATAACTAAGTCAATGAAATGGAAGCATAAAATACTAACCAGAATGTAACACTACTTAGCTGACAATAATGAAAAGAAATACAAACTGGAATACTAATACAATGACTGCAAGTAACGGAGGAGAGAAGAAATGTTTTCATCCAACGTCAAGCTCATCGAAACAATTCTGTGTGTGGACTTGAACAAGTAGAAACTACAAAGTCAATGTGTCTGAATGTTACTTGTATCAAAAGCGATAAACTCCATTGATGTCATTTATAGAAATGAAGACCATTGACCAATCTTGTGGAAACTTGTCATAATTGTTACTCAGAGGGGTTTGTAGCATATGTCAGGACCTCCTTCCGGAGCCCGTTATTTATTGTAGAAATTTGTTTGGCTTTTTGGAATGAATACGGGAAACACAGAGCACTGTCTGTATATTGCAGCGATCGGCAAATAAGAAATGCAGTGAAACGTTTCTATAAATGAAAAATTGTGTTTGAAAATGGTAATCAAGACAATGTTTATTACTGAATTCTTCGCAAAATTTTCTTTATAATTGATATAATCTTTACATTAACATACAGTCTCTGATATAATCTTTTGATTAACATGTAATAATTGTATTTGACTCTAGCTATCTTACAATTCTACAGAAGCGATCTTTACGTAAGGTTTATCTCCTCTTACCTTAGTACATTTTCTATCTAAAAACAAATCGAATTAATTAACACTAATTGGTAAACTAATTGGTTGATATTTGGATTGATTCATGTGTTGTCATCAAGCGTGAGTTTGTTTGTATGCAAGATTTGATGTCGATTGGATGAGTAGAGGTAGACGACAGTCCATGGCAAACATCCAAGAAATAGAGTTGACGGTGTCTCGACTTTCATTACGTCTACAGTTCTGGTCTAGAGTTTCAAGCTGAACTGTAACTGCGTCCATGTTGAACTAGACTTACTAGAGGAAGTCCAGCTCTAGAAAACTAATAAATGTGACATAACAGGTCTTGTCCTATAGGATTCCCTTTTATCTTGGAAAGAGTTTGACTCGTTTCAAGGTCTAAACACCTGTTGTTATCGAGCCTCATGAAACAGTTGACTTCAATATTCCTATGTCACTCAAGTTCGCTGCGGGAGAGCGATCCCTCTGCTTTGATATAAGCTGTCTGTCTTCTCTATACCACAATGCACCACACATACTCTACGAGGCTCGAGTCTGTCGTCAATCTCTATGTTGAATATTCCGATAACCCTTGACCCCTAACAGCTGCACCGACCTCGCACCCAAACTCTCAATAGGACAAGATTATCAACAAGTGACAAAAGTTTAATATTGTGAAACGAAGACACGTTTCAGTCACTAGAAAACTTTTCAGTGCAGGCCAGCTTTAGTGAGCATAAACACCTAACTTATATCCCAGTATATAAATAAAATCATATTAGGCCATGGGCGTAGCCAAGATTTTATTTTTGGGAGGGTGAGTTCTTTTCTCCCGGCCCATATATATATGTGTGTGTCTGTGTGTGTATACGTAATTAATATTCATTACATGCCGACACTTAATTCTTTCGGACGTTTTTTGTGCCATAGAATAGGTTCTTTCTTGAGTTAGAGGAAAGACAGTAGACACCCCACCCTTGCCAGCTTCGGGATCTAGCGGGGCACGAGGCGGAGCCCCGATGCCAATCATTATTTCCTGTATTTAAAACAAAAACAAAATGCATATTTTCAGGTATCTACAGTGCTTTCTCCTGCTACCCTTCTATTCAAAAATTGTTGGTAAAAAAACAAATCTGCTATCTACTGCACTTTATTAATGCAGCCAGCGACTGGTTGAAATGGAGTGTGTGTTTGTGTGTTTCTATGGTGACGGAGGAAAGAGGTTCGCGATTGGTTGTGAATGATACTAGATAGGTGGCATAGTCGTCATTGGTCTTAGGACAGACGACTCCAGAACATAAGACAGAAACGTTGTGTCATCGTAGTGAGTTAGATTAAAAAAAACCCAACCAATTGCTATTATCACTAAAGTCTAGTATATTTATTTTATCTCAGACCAACTTGATTTTGTCTATATTATTATAAAACTTATATTTAGTATTGTTTTACAAAGACGTTACTTCAGGTTATTTCAAGTTTATTAGTTAAGCTATAACACGCCTACAGTGGATGAGTTGTCTGCCAACAGTTTGGTGCTACAAGTCAACGACCTCCACAACAATGGTAGAAATCTGGAACTAGAGTTTCGCTTTAGTTTTTATTGGTGGGTAGGGTAAAAACAATGCCCCTTTCGGCTACGCTCATGAAATTTATTGACTATAGCTTGCTTTAGCTTTTTATCGAAAGGGGGAGTTTTATCATCAAAACCATCTGTTGGTGTTTTAAATTCTAAACCATCTGGGTGGAATTTTAAACTCGAAATCCCCTTTAGCTACGTTCTTAGAAGTTGGTGACTGTTGTCTGCTTTTTTTCTTTTTTTTTTTAGAAAAGGGAAGTTTTAACCTCAAAAACCCTCTGGAGGGGATTTAAAACTCAAAGAAGAAAGAAGAAGTCCTGATAATTAGATATAATCATATCTTCCCAGTAATTAGATATAATCATATCTTCCCAGTAATTATATATAATCATATCTTCACAGTAATTACATATAATCATATCTTCCCAGTAATTAGATATAATCATATCTTCCCAGTAATTATATATAATCATATCTTCACAGTAATTACATATAATCATATCTTCCCTGTAATTAGATATAATCATATCTTCCCAGTAATTAGATATAATCATATCTTCCCAGTAATTAGATATAATCATATCTTCACAGTAATTACATATAATCATATCTTCCCAGTAATTAGATATAATCATATCTGCCTTGTAAATAGATATAATCATATCTTCCCAGTAATTAGATATAATCATATCTTCCCAGTAATTAGATATAATCATATCTTCCCTGTAATTAGATATAATCATATCTGCCTTGTAAATAGATATAATCATATCTTCCCAGTAATTAGATATAATCATATCTTCCCAGTAATTAGATATAATCATATCTTCCCAGTAATTAGATATAATCATATCTTCCCAGTAATTAGATATAATCATATCTTCCCTGTAATTAGATATAATCATATCTTCCCTGTAATTAGATATAATCATATCTTCCCTGTAATTAGATAAAATCATATCTGCCTGGTAAATAGATATAATCATATTATTCCGATGACGAGATATAAACATATCGCTCCATTATCTAAAATAATCATATAGCTTCGGTACAATCACGTCTTTTCGGTAATAAGACATATCAAAGGGTCCAGGTAAGATGACATATCAAAGGGTCCAGGTAAGATGACCTATTATAGGGGTCCAGGTAAGATGACTTTCTCATTTGTACTCAAAATGACCAACGGGGATCAAAGTGATCAGGTGACTCACAATATGATTATTGCATATCAACATTGTGTCAGTGACAAGTTGCTATCAAAGACATAGATAAGTGGAATAGATTAGCGGCAGA
This sequence comes from Biomphalaria glabrata, assembly GCF_947242115.1. Taxonomy (NCBI): domain Eukaryota; kingdom Metazoa; phylum Mollusca; class Gastropoda; family Planorbidae; genus Biomphalaria; species Biomphalaria glabrata. The sequence goes on from NC_074716.1 coordinate 38,493,638, forward strand.
CCTTCCCCCCTCCCCAGCCTCAGGTTTTACTTTCTTGTTGAGAACAGAGGGAACATTAGGAATGAGAGGTTGTGTGTGTGTGTTTGTGTGTGTGTGAGAGAGAGTGAGGGGGGAAAGGTTTGGGTAGAGAAGGGCGACATTTCATCTGGTACCCGGGGAGATAAGAGAGGAACTCAACCTGGGCGCAGATAAGTAGGGCGGTACAGCCATGGAGAATAAGAACTGGAAGGGGGGTACTGGACATCTGGCGAGTTCTTCTGTCAGTTGCCACGAAACTTGAACGAAGTAATCTTTGTAAACAAAAGAAGTGACTGAGGTGAACAGGGGAGGTAATACACCATCTCTGTACAGACACATGGGCAAGCTTACCAAGGAGAGGTAGCAGACATAATCTCAAGACACGTAAGTCATAAATACGCTTCAAAGATCTCAACCTTGATTCTATTCTTTTTCTCCTTTTTTTCAATTACTCCAATATATTAAAACATTGACAGGGGCACTTCATTCTTCATTAGTGTTAGTATTGTAGCCTACTTATGATATTGTCACAACATCCAGTAAAGATCTTACTAAATTTAACCAAAAGACTAAACATGTGGGCAATCTTTCTGGTCAGCTTAATGCTCGGTGTGCCTAGATATTAACGAGTTACTTCAAAGTACAGCGTCACCTAACAATTACTTGTTAATAGACATTCAAAGACCAATGAGGATTTCAAAAAAGCGCTGCATTTAAATATTTGCTCGCATCCGAATTTAAAGGAAGAGAATGTATACCGCAAGCTTTCCCGACACGACCCTGACGTCAATTGTTTCGCCTCCATGCCGACCACTACAGCATTATACAATACATGGACACAACAGAACGAGACAAAACCTGGACACAACAGAACGAGACAATACTAGGACACAACAGAACGAGACAATACTAGGACACAACAGAACGAGACAATACTAGGACACAACAGAACGAGACAATACTAGGACACAACAGAACGAGACAATACTAGGACACAACAGAACGAGACAAAACCTGGATACAACAGAACGAGACAGTACTAGGATACAACAGAACGAGACAATACTAGGACACAACAGAACGAGACAATACTAGGACACAACAGAACGAGACAATACTAGGACACAACAGAACGAGACATTACAAGGACACAACAGAACGAGACAATACTAGGACACAACAGAACGAGACAATACTAGGACACAACAGAACGAGACAATACTAGGACACAACAGAACGAGACAATAATAGGACACAACAGAACGAGACAATACTAGGACACAACAGAACGAGACAATACTAGGACACAACAGAACGAGACATTACAAGGACACAACAGAACGAGACAATACTAGGACACAACAGAACGAGACAATACTAGGACACAACAGAACGAGACAATACTAGGACACAACAGAACGAGACAATACTAGGACACAACAGAACGAGACAATACTAGGACACAACAGAACGAGACAATACTAGGACACAACAGAACGAGACAATACAAGGACACAACAGAACGAGACAAAACCTGGACACAACAGAATTAGACAATACCCAGACATAACAAAATGAGACAATACCCGGATACAACAGAATGAGACAGTACATGTTCTTGATGGTACAAATAAAGACTAGGTAATTTGCCCTTGTGCAATGTCACCAGAGAATGCAAACACCACTGAGAGGTCTGAACAAGACACTGGCTCGGAAACAGCCCAGTAGTATACAAACTCTATGGAGAGCTGTCTCATCTGGAAACCACTGCGCAATTCATCTCAGAATTAGAACTAGTTCTCCGAACCCTCCACACAGAGAGGTCGCAGAAGAAAATATTTATGAGTTTGTATAAAAAAAATGTTGGCTACAGTTTCAAACACTCTGTGTTCATTTCTAAATACTAGCATACTCCCTCCCCCCTGCCCACTCTCTTGAAGGTGTATAATAGAATTATTTATATATCTTTTTTTTTAATGAATCAGTTTGTTTTTTCAAACCAGACTAGATCGTAAGAATGGCGGAGTGATTCCTAACAGTTTGTTGTTCGGTCCTGAGTGCTTGAGCCTCCGAAGTGTTGAAGTCAGGATGTTTCTCTCGAGGTCATGAAGTTCTGGACTAAGTTCCATCGTCCCAGTTGACAGTCTTGGAACAGTAAGGCTTGATGAGGCTTCGGGGAACGGTAAGGCTTGATGAGGCTTCGGGGAACGGTAAGGCTTGATGAGGCTTCGGGGAACGGTAAGGCTTGATGAGGCTTCGGGGAACGGTAAGGCTTGATGAGGCTTCGGGGAACGGTAAGGCTTGATGAGGCTTCGGGGAACAGTTGTTTCTTTTTAAGTATCGACAGATTCAATAAAATCATGTATTCGACTACTCTCTGGTGCGGCACCACCATTGCAACAGTACACCTTGTCTCTATAGACACATTGGAGCTATTGAATTGTGCTAGGCTGTATCTAAAAAGATCGGACCTTAAAAGGTGACTTACGCAACGAAATGAAAGGTCCTTAGGGCCACATGTCGACCTTGTGGTCATTAGAAAAGATAAAAGTCAACGCTCGGTAAATATCACGCTATTAAATCCTCAATTACGATCAAGTTACTAAGCCCATGGTCGGGGGTTATAAAAGATCCTGTTGAGTTTATACTGAAACGCATGCGCCAGTCCTGGCTTACTTTAAGCTGAAGCGTTGTGTGAGTTTATCAATTTGATCCGGCAGACATTGTAGCAGAGGAACTCCCCGCCGCTTCGTCTAAGATCTCGTAGATCCGCTGTCTGGAGCAGACTTATTAAGTTTTTCGGTGACAGAGTCATTCAGAACCCGACCCTCCCGAGCCATGTGTACACAGGGATTAAACCAAAGTCGTACTTGTAATGTACACAAAAGATTAAACGAACATACAATGTCTAGTTGTATTAGTCCTGTAGACAAATCTCCACCACCCCCCCCAACCAAGGGCGTGCCAATAAGAAGACATTTAGTTTGGAATCTACCTGTTGAAAGTAGAAACATTTGGTTTATAACTTATGTGTTAAAAGTGGAAACATTTGGTTTGTACCTGTTGAAAGAGGAATGGTTGTGCGAAGAAACTGTGTTATGATTTATTAAGATGTCTGATCATCGCGCAAAAGGCATTGTTGGTACAAAAAACAAACTCCCCGCACCCAGGTAGACACACTTGGATCAAAGATTAACAAATCAACATCAAAAGTTGTTTAACTACACATTTATTTTAAGAAATCAGTGAAAGTTATGTGGAGTGTTAAAAATAGTCACATTACTATTTGTCAAAAAAAAAAATGTGTGTGTGTGTGGGGGGGGGAGTAAAATAGCTTCGCTATGAACATAAAGTTAAAATTATCGAGATAGTCTGGAATCATTAGATGCCAATGTAAACAAGAGAGAGAAAATACGTGGTGAATCAGAGATTATAACAATGTCAATCTAGTCTCAGAAACAGGTTAAATATAGAGAGTAACACTTTTAGTAAAATCACTAAATTTAGAAAGCCTTCAGAAGAGAAGACTCAAAAGTAAAGTAGCAATTATACATAAAACACTGAACCATAATCTTCAAACAAAACAAAATTTAATAAAATGTTCAGAAAGACACAAAGATAAAGGCACATTCCTCGTCCCATATGCTAAAACAAATTTGTACAAATGCTCCTTCTTCCCTAGTGCTATTAGAGCATGGAATGGGTTGCCTGAGCCAGCCAGGAAAACCAGTGACTTGGCAGAATTTAAGTCATTGGTTAATATGCATGACTAGATGCATGGCACATTGGACGTAGTTCATCTTCTTTTTTGAAATAACGTCTGTATGATATAAGATAAGAAGAAGTTAAGAACCGAGAAATGCCATATAGCTCAATATTGTAAGGTTTACTCCCTTTTCTATACAAAATAAAATTAATTAATTACCATTAATGGATTAAATTAATTGATTAAGTTTTTGATTGATTCATGGACAATGTGCACAATATTAAGTCGATCCGAGAATGGGAATCTAGAGATTAAATCATGTATACAATTAATGAATGAATTAATCTCTCTCTGGCAATGTTTTCGATTTGAGTCATGGATGTTAGGCAAAGCTTTGTCAAAATAACTAGAAGATGAGACAAAGTCAGAGAAACTTACTGGAAAGTTAATTAACTGAAAGAAGAAAAAAAGTTCTGAAAAATTTTACAAGGTAACCAAAAAACAACATGAAAGTTAAAAAAGTGAACGAGACTAGACGATGCACAGTACATCAAAAAACCCACTAGAGAAAAAATAAAAAAAAAAAAGAAATTAATTTTGTAAAATAGTTTGGTTCAAACCGGGTATCGAACGAGTGATTTTGTCACAGGGAGCTGCTTGTACGGAGGATGCTACCCACACATTAGGCAATGCAAAATTGTGCTATTATTAATGGCTACTTTCATTATATGGACTTGTAGATCTTCAATGAAGTCCAGTAGGGCGTCGGCGCCGAAGGCGCCATTATCCCGTTGATGGTTAGAAAGGCTTTTATCCAACCACCAGGCCTGGAGATGGGGCTCTTCACCCCTGTCCTGTCTGAGGGCACCCAACGGTAGGCGGCCATGTCGGTTGACTGAATGGGAAAACCGGGCCGTGCCGTGTACACAGCGCACCGTCCCCGGTCCTGGCCCACTCGCTATAAGTGGCCGAGAACAGCGCTAACTGCGAGGAGCTTGTCTCATATTCCTATACTGTAATCGCCACTGTTCCGTGCAGGGACCGCCACTCCAGCCACGGGTTCACTGATGACGGCCCCCTTGTGGAACGGTGTGGCGGACTTTTTGGACTGGGTTCCGGGCGTTCTTTCCATCCCAACCTCGAGTGAGAGAAAAAAAACAAAAGCTCACCCAAGGAAGCCTGGTTCGCTACTCGTACTTAGCCTATCTAGTATCCACCCACTAGACGTATCCACCGGAGGGCCACGCTGAGGCGACGGGTAGCTGGAATTCCTCCGGACTTGTAGATCTAGAATATTCTAGAACTAGATCTAGACTTCTGATTTAGAACTCTAGATCTACTTCTAGAATGTAAATACTATGTATAATAAATTTACGTAAAAATATAAGTAAAACTTCGGTACTCTTTCAATAAACTAAAAGTAACTTTAGGTTTAATAAACAACCTATTTCTATTACGGCTGACCAAGTCATGTATTTTTTTTCTTATTGAATACTTTCAATGACAGGCTTTTAAATCTAGAATTGGAAGACGATTAGCAACAATTTTCTTGAATATTAATTTATAAAATTCTTGAATCAGTAAACCCTTACATTTAAAATGCCCCAAAGCGATAGTCCTTTTAAAGCCGATGTTGGATTTAGATCTAGGTCTAGTTCTATAGCCAAATTTAAATTTCTTTTTTTTTACGTTGAGAAATTATAATGCTCAAATTAGAGTTTTCTCCCTGTGGCCAACCAGCAAGTAATTCTTTTCTCAACGATGTGCATCCACTGTTTAATTTTTAAGGAAATCATTAGAGCCGTTTCTGAGATCAACGTCCATGCAGTTTCCAAGTTCCTGGTACCATGATGTTCTTGCTTCAATAGGGGTATTGTAAAAACAAAAAATAATGGATAAGAAAAACTATGTTCAAATCCATAGTGACAATATGTTTAAATCAACAGACATCAATGAACATGTAGCTTTTTCTTGTTAAATTTTTGGTTATCAAACTTTGCAATTTATTTAAGCTGTTTACGGAAGCTTCAACTAGATCAAATTCTAAAAATAATTTTAAAAATTTCCCAAAGATTAAAACGTTTAGAAAAGAAAGTTATTTTTATTCCGGTACATTCAATGTCAATGCCCTTTGAAGTCGTCGTCCATTATACATTGCCGTAAGTCAAATAACGCCGACTACTAAAGCTACAGAAGGTTATTAAAAATGTATTGGATTGTATATTGGTTCAGTAGGTCATGTTGGGGAGGGGGAGGAAGAGGGGGACTATAGACAGTAGACTGATGAAGATGAAAAGACGGCGCACCGGACCCCACCCCTCCTCATTTTTTTTATTAACCTTATACTTCATACATATTTCCCTACTTCTAGGCCCCGGGCTAATTACCGTGGTTAACCATTGAAGGTCACAAAGCCCGGCCTCCCTCCGGACTCGAGCAATCTGTTGACCAGATCAAGACGTTGTGATGACCTAGTACTGTCACTGACCCCCCCCCCTCCCAATCATTTCAAGTCTAGCTAGGATGATATCATCTATAACCCGCGTCTACCTGTCTTAGGCTACATCTTGAAAGACAACCAGCTAGTTACGTTACGATATTCACCTGTAAATACGTGTCGCCCCTTTCCTGCCCCCTTCCCCACCACGGTCCTTCTTTTCCACACACTCAATATTTTTTTGTGTGTTGAGAGTAATATTCTTCCGCCCTCGGGACATTCGAACGATCGCAAGTTATCGATTGACAGCGTTTAGGGCAAACGGGCTCCGTGATTAATCATTATCAATCTATTTGTATTCCTCACTCTCCACTGCCTCTCATCTACCCCCTCTCTCACTCTGTCTCCCTCTCATCTACCCCCTCTCTCACTCTGTCTCCCTCTCATCTACCCCCCTCTCTCACTTTCCACTCCCTCTCATCTACCCCCTCTCTCACTCTGTCTCCCGCTCATCTACCCCCCTCTCTCACTTTCCACTCCCTCTCATCTACCCCCCTCTCTCACTCTGTCCCCCCTCTCTCTTTATTTCTTTTCAAGCAATGCTAATCAAAGTTGTAAATTTGTTGGTCTTGACATCATTGCTGGTCATGTTAGAGATGTGTTGTTTGTTGCTAAGTGAAGATGTTTGAATGCTGCTGTTTGTGTTGATTAGGGGATGGGGGGGGGATGGCTCACGTAAAGTTTGACTGATTGCTGCAAATGAAAAACTAAAAAGTATTTTCATAATGGTTCACACCCACATCTTTTTTTTTTCTGAAGACTACAAAAAACAACTGAAGTCTACGCTATTTACAAACAACAACAACAACAACTGAAGTCTACGCTATTTACAAAAAAACAACAAAAACAAAAAACAACTGAAGTCTACGCTATTTACAAAAAAAAAAAAAACTGAAGTCAAAAAAAAAAACAAAACAAAAAAAAAAAAAAAAAAAACTTAAGTCTACGCTATTTACAAATATCTGAAGTCTGCCTACCCTATTCACATAAAATGAAGTTTAACCCATTTACAAAACATCAAACTAGTTGCTAACTTCAACAATAGCTCGTTACAACTACGAATATCCACATTTAGAACTCAAATATAAATACCATAATGACCTAATAACCTTTAGGTTACAATAGTGCATGGCTGGTCCGATCTAATGAATCCTTTGTATATAACCACACACACACTGAAGTATAAAACATAAAGGTTTGACTTCCTTCAATCACGGCCCACAAGTCCAATGCATCCCATGCCACTACATTATAAAGTTTGACATTCTCTAACTAGTCTTAGTCATTAGTTTACTCATGACCCACGTGACTTGACAAATGGGTCAATGCTAGAGTACAATTGCGGCCATTCATGGGATGGACCAATTGTCGTCTGTCACATTGAAATCTCAAAAAGTAAAAGTGCTTTTAAAAATATGATTTCCTCAACACTTTTAGAGCGCTCACAATATTTTCTCTTGGTTTACTTGTTAGACTTAACTTAATGCGCGCCATTTTGCTTTCAAAACGAAATAATATTGTAGTGCTGTGTGGATGAATCAAATATAGAACTTTAATTTAAAGGATAATATGTTACTATTTATTATATTAGTAACGGCGAGAGTAGCTATGAATAAAATAAATGCCTATTTGGACGTGGATCCGTAGGTGAAAATAAACTCTAAACAAACCATTCATAAAAAAATAAATTCTCATACCTTGGAATACAATTTCTAGATCTATGGGTGTTTTGGAATGTGTGTGTATATCTAATAAAGCCATTTGTATGCACATACATATAAACCATTTTGGAAACCGTAAAGCAAAGCCATTCCTTAGCTGTTTGGGCTCATATCACAGCATCTCAGCACGAAGGAATCATATTATTTATAATACCGTAACCACAGATGAGCTCGATGTCACCTTTATGAATGCGTATTGTGTGTGAGTTTGTGTTTAAAAAATATGTAAGCACTACTTACCGCCTTTGAAATTGTGTCAGCCACAAAGTTAGTTAGTCCTCGTGTTGTAATATTTGTTTTAAAAAAAATAGATATATACATGTTCTAAGTCAGTGTTCACCTTTAACAGCAGATACGCTGTCACTGGCCGAAGCACTCTGTTTTTCTTGTACGAATTTGAACACGTTATTTCTCCCACTTCCCAATCTCGGATCAGGCTAAAACGTTGCATAATTATTCATTGTTCCAAGCAAAACATTAATCAATCAAAATATTAAATAATTTTGATATTAAATAGTGGTATTTGATACATTATGTAGGATATCGAAAAAGGGAAATACATCTTACAGTATTAAATTGCTGTAAATGTGGAGTTCTTCCAATCAAATAAGCTTTGTATTTGATATATGTATATTTATATTTTGCGTGTTTACAATGCCCACAATGTGGACAGAAGTTTCAAATAATAAGACAGCACCACGTCAAGGGTCAAAAACAGCCCACGGGCCGTGTCTTGTACACAAATACGTAGTCGTAGATCAAATAAAAAGAGTGAGATAGCACCTTAAGGCTGCCTACTTCTGACCATCTCTAAGCCCTCCTTCTTTGACCCAGTTGCCAACTCTACGATGCATTACTAAATTGATGTGGGAGGAAAGAGAGAAGAACAAAATGGACAGCCAAATAATGGACATTGATCGTTTGCTGCTCTAAGGACATGAGCGCGTGTGTGTTTTTCTTTCTGCACTTGAACTTTCTCAATGCCAAAAGGGAAAAAAAATGCATTTTTTTTTTGCAGGAAGTGTCAAATCATTAAACCGGGTCACGGTCAAGGCTGCGGGAACCCAGTTTTCTGTTTTAGATTTTTAAGGCGATGTGTTTTCTTTAAATCTTGTGCATCTCTAAATCAATAGAGATTTGTGCAAGGCTACGTTTGGAAGGACAAGAAGGCCGTTTACTAAGATGTAGAATGATGCTTCATTACGTGAGATGTGAGCTCAATGAGATTAATGATACCCCCCCTTTCCCATCTAGTGGCGTAGATGTCATTTGGTGGACAAGAGAGGGGGAGGCTATATGTTTTTCATTAAGTTGAAAATATTTTTTTTTTATAATATCTAATCAACTAATTAATTCACCGTATGCAGGCCTCTTACGGATATGGTTTCGTCGCCATTGGAGATGGAAGGACAATTTGCAGTTTGAAAACAAATGAGGGAGGGAGTACACCACCCTTACTCTCACTCCTTCAGTAAGCTACGCCCCTGATGTAATCTCGTGCTCTTGCACCGATGTAATGAGCCACATTTCAGAGATGCATTTATCCAAGTGTGCGAAAATCAGAAAAAAAAAAAGGTCTAGTGTACATGTCCACTACGCTTGACACTTGACGCATGTCCCAGAGGCATATATATACTAGAAGACAGAAGAGAAGGTGGAGAGTGTTCTCACTAGTTGCCCCCCCCCCATGCAAGATACAAACACGCACACAATTATACTTTTAAAATTGTATTTAGCAGCTCCAACGTGAGGCGGGAGGGGGATGACCTAAATGTGTTGTAAGTCACGTGATAAGGAAAAAAAACCTCATGTACCTAATTAGTGCCGTAGCCGTGGTTGAGGCGGAGGATGGGATGTCCAAGTGTCATTGGTACGCGTAAGTTCCGGGTTTGCAGACAAGGGCTTAAAACCTGTGAGGTGGGGAGGTCGACTGAGGTAGTGATCAGGTGTACGTCCAAGCAGACACAACTTTGCGGAGGTCTTCTGAAAACTTTGAATTCTATAACACGAGATTTGTTCTTTTCTAAAATAAAATACACATACAACTCTTTGTTATTTCATGAGCATGTATGCTCTACACAAGTAGAACGGATTAAGTTATTAACACTAGGAAGTTATTGGAAAGCACAAATCTAGGACCTGATGAAGATCTAAAATGATCTAGGTCCATGATCAGAAGTGTGTCAAGTCATCGGCATCAGGATGAGGGATGCTTGGGCCTGGAGTGCGTGCCCTCTGTCTGCTCAAGGAGGTCACGTAACAGGCTCTGTGGAGTGCAGAAGTTGGTGCCTGCAAGAGAGGGGGGAGTGAAATGTCAATAGCTTGATGAGAGAGGAAGGGAGAAGAATATAGAGAGAGTGGGGGGGGGGAGAGGGGGTGGGGGGGAGGGAGAAAAAAAACGATATTAGATGAGCATGAGGGGAAAACGAACAAATGATTTGTTAAAGAAAAAAAAAGGGAGAAAAGGGAAAAAAAAGAATATTAAAAAGCCCTGAGGTTAGAGTCAATGGTCAGGGTTTGAGATCAAAGCCAGGGCAATGTGTGTTGACCAGTGGAAGTAGAACACTTGAACAATGTTCGGCACATTTCTTACTGCAACAAGTAAGCTTTAGAGTAAATAAATACACACATAGATCTATCTATCTATCTATCTATCTATCTATCTATCTATCTATCTATCTATCTATCTATCTATCTATCTATCTATCTATCTATCTATCTATCTATCTATCTATCTATCTATCTATCTATCTATCTATCTATCTATCTATCTATCTATCTATATCTATCTATCTATCTATCTATCTATCTATCTATCTATCTATCTATCTATCTATCTATCTATCTATTTATCTGTCGGTCTGTCTGTATGTCTGTATGTGTGAGTGTGTGAATCATTTGTAAATTTTACCAAAACTAATGACATTATAGGTGAGTATTTTCTATGGTATACTAGCAGTACACACCAGCTACGCCCCTTGATTTGTTCCCAGACTTTATATTGTTATTAGGGCCGGAACAGCCCTCGCCAAACTTTTCTTGTTCTGAAATGCCAATGAACGGGCCACTTTTGAACGACCCCCTAACAAACTGTTTAGCTCGTGTATTAGTGTCTCAGTTACAATAAAATTTCAAGGCCCACTCTCTTTCTCTTTCCTTTGAACCCATGTTGCTGTTTGTTTGTTTGTTGTTTTTTAAGCTTCTAATGTAACACCCTTCCTCCAATATTAACATTAAAACATGGCTACCTTGTGGCTACCTTGGTGGATTCGTGCGACAGACATTAAATTTTTCGGAAAATAAAAAAAAATTATATGTACGTTGTTTGCAGGAATAGAAATCGAGGCTTTCAATTTGGCGGTCAAGCACAGTGCGCACTAACAGAGCTTCTGTCAGTTGAATCATTATGTCACATGAGCAGGCTATAATTAGCCCAGATTTCAATAAAATTTTCTTTCTTTTGTTTTCCGGCTCGTATGAAATCATGGTTATGAGCCATAATACCCGCGGAAATGGGACATGTAAGAGTTAGCCCCCGTGAGAGAGAAAAAACCAACAACAACGTGATTTGATTGATTGGTTCACTCCGCGCCTTGACACAGACAGATATGACCTCCATTTATCTGGATCACATGGCTTATACAGGGGCTTTTAATTAACCCTCCTACAACCTAAAGTCCCTCCTCTCCTTTAGCTGTTTATACCCCCTACCACCCCATCTCCTCTAATATCAACTAATATTAGTATTGACGTTTTAAAGGTAACACTATAGATCTACTGCTCTGAATGACCTTTACCTACCAAACGCACAGTTCAAGGTTGACTATCACTATAGTTTAACAGGAAGGGCAATGTTTTAAGCTACAGGCCTTTATATCTGAATGTTAAAAAAACGAATGACCCAATAATGTGGATTCCAAGTTCTAGTTATCGTCAAAGGAAGCAGTTCTCAACCTTTTAAGCTCGGCGACCCCTTTTTACAATCCTCACTCTGCGGCGACCCCCATCCACACAGCAATAGAAGAATAGACAAAAACAATCCATATTTTCGATGGTCTTAGGCGACCCCTGGCAAATCGTCAATCGACCCCTAAAGGGGTCGCGACCCACAGAAAACGTCAACTTTTTTTTAATGTGCATTTTATTGTCATCTAACTTTACAGCAGCACAAGAGTTTCCTCTTCGGGGCGCATTCCTGGGCCTTGGATAAAGGGGTCATGGGTGGCCCATGCGTCATGATCCCTCTCTCGACCTTGCTGATGTAATCCAAAGGAACGCATCACATTACATTTGGCACCAACTCATCTAACACGACACGATAGAACAAGTAAAATTTAAAAAATAAAATAAAATAAAAAAAGCTTATATAAGGGAAATAACTCTACATTTACAACCATATATCTCAATACTGTAAGATTTTCCCTTTTTCTATATAAATCTAAATTAACTAATGACCATAAGTAAATCAACTAATTGATTTTTATTTTGACGTATGTTTTGTTTCGGAAAAGAGCTACTACATAAAAGTTATAACTTGATACGAGAATGGGAAGTGGGAGAAATAACATATATGTCTATGATGTACACATTCTGACAGTAAGAGGGAGTTAGGACAAGGTTAGTAAATAATCGTGCTGATGTCTATTTATGTCTGTATTTATGTGTCAGGAGGGAAGTTTACTTTTGCCTGATTGAAAAAAACGCAAACGCGGATACACTGTATTTAGATAGATCTAGTTACAAGATATAGATCTAGATAGAATCTACTAGGGGAAAACAAAGAGCTATAAGCAGGAACAAACTTCTGAGATTCTTGGTTCGGCAGCCAACCAGCTAGTCCTGTGTATCACGTTTTCTAGGTCAATCTAAAACCACGTGGATCAATCCTTATATCAGTTGTATTTATCGGAACACTTTGCTTATTTTTTTCAGAAAGATAAATTCCCGTGGTGGCCTACTAGTTACTATTCCAGTTGTTCGTGGAACACCTATTCAGGCTTCAGTGTTCCGCGGAGTACAGTTTGGGAAACATTGCCTTATAGAATGAATGCAGCACTGGAGAAGTGGCGATCTTCTAATTCCACAAATCTGACTTGTTAAAAGGCTAATGGCTCCATTAAGAAGTTACAACATCGGTTCATTTAGCCCTTTTTACATCGCGCCACCAGCAGGGAGCGCAACACTTTGCAGACCCGCCCCGGCTCCCGTTCCACGCTGCTACTAAGTGCTCCATCTCTGGAACTGCACGGCAGATGGTTCGCTGGTCATCATCACATAATCCTCCCGCCCATGACCTGTTTTTGTCGGAAGGTGTCGCTATGATACTAAAGAACCACGAGACAAATGGTGGTCAATTTAACGACATTGAATCACTTTTCAAATAGTACTTGAACATTGTAGGCTGGAGATTTTCCTCCAATTTCGTCCAATTTGGGGAAATAATTTTGAAGTTGTTCATAATTATTCTCTTCTTTTTTTTTCCACTCCTACCACCCATTTTATGTAATTATTCAGTTGGCTTAAAACCAAACAACAAGAAAGAGACAGACAGACAGAGACAGAATGCAGATTTCATCAACCACAATGTTAGTTACTGACTTTATTATTAGACTATCCATTAAATTTTTTGTCAGTTTAAATAACAGAAGCTCTCATATTCATGCACTATGTACAAATCTCTGTTTTCAAAGGTGGCGTGATTGGGGGGGGGGGGGGTCAGTCGTACACAATCAATAAATTTCATAGAAGTGAAATATCTCGTGGGCGCGTTTAACAGAGACGGGTGTGGTGGCTGAGTGGTAAGGTTCCAAACCAATGGGTCCACGAGTTCAAATCTCAGTGAAGACTAGGATTTTTTAATTTCGTGGATACCTTGGGCGTCCCTTAGTTCAGCCAACTCAATAAGGTACCTGGCATTAGTTTGGTGAAAAGTATAGGCGGTTGGTAGTTGTACTGTCCACATGACCCCCTTGTTAACTATGGACCACAGAAGCGGATGATCTGCCCAATATGATAAGGTCAGTAAGATCTGAAAGGGTGTACTTTACTTTTTCTTTACGTTGAACACAAAGAAATTCATACAAGACACCGATTACAAAATAGTCACAAAAACTCAAACTTCAATCATTCAATCCAATCCAACATTTCACGTGCTATTGGAGCGAGACTGGTGTGACGTAGTTTTGTTTTCTATGGTTACAATGTTGTTTTTATGTGTACTGTACACATTTTGTAAGACAAATTTCATCATGGATGTTAAAGATAATTATATTGTTAAAAGTGGTAGAAATCACTCTTTCCATCAACAATGAAATGATTCATCTTTTTTTTTTTCTTGTGACGACAATATAGTGAGAGCTCAAAGAAATTATTCGGAGGGTGTCTTGAGACCGAGAGAAGTCAATGGATTGTATGATGCTTGAATATTTATAATAAAATGAACTCTAACTACAAGGCATATAAACAGAAGTTGACCAGAAACTACTAAAATTGGAAAAGGCTTGCTAGAGCTTGGTCTTTCAAAGCAAGTTCTTTTTGGCCACCATTCACACACACACACACACACAAATATCCCCCACACACGCCAACCAGGATACTTCGATAAACTAGCTGCCCAGGTGAAATTATGTGGAAACAAATTTCTAGTCCTTTTTTTATTTTTCCACTTTCAGACATTAACTTTTTTTTTCTTAACACAGCAGCATAAAAAAAAATTGGGTATTCCGGTATTCCCACTCCAATACATTTTTTTCCTAGCCAGCAGATGTGTAGAGTTTATAAGTCAACTAATGGCACCAGCAAACTAACGATTGGGTCACGTGGGGTGCTGGGCCCCTAATGACTTTGTCTTGTTTCCTGTGGCTCAAACCAAGATCTAGGTCACATTAGTAAAAAAAAAAAAAACTTCCAGAGAAGAGCCAATCGAAAAATTAGGTCGAGAGGTCAGCCTACAACAGAAGGATTCCCACTGGGATAACTCGGGGTCCTATCGATCCTGGTCAGGCGATTTGTGAACGCTACGGATCTACACGTTCTTTGGCAAGGTAGGACACCGGACAGTAGGTGTAGCATTGTATCATAGGAGGAGGAACCTTACCCCAAAGTATAGCGTTGGGATAGAAACACACAGGGGGCCGGGGGGAGTGTAGAGGGAAACTAGTGGGTGTGTCAAACATTTAGAGTATTGGATAAGAAGGTCAAGGTCTCTAGTTTTGAAGCCACCTTCTTTATGAAATGAGCTGGCGGGGAGTGTGGAAGTCATTGCCTCTAACGGCCCTCCCACGGTTCCACCTGGCACCGACCATCCTCATTCGTTTTTATATTTACTAATGATTTAAATTGAGATTAGAGGGTGGACTGGAGCGACATAATATACAAATGGGCTCAAATATATTGTTACAAATGAACAGTGATAGGTAGAGGTCAACGTATGACCCCGGCGAGATGACACAGCAGCTAGTGTTCCCTGGAATCTACATGTACAAACAAAGACAGGATGTGACGTGTCCACACGTGTTGTTCCAGGGGACGAACAGATCTAAGTAGGGGGACAGTTACTAATGAACAGTGACAGATAAAGGTCACTACGTGTGACCCCGACTTGATGACACTGCATCAAGTGTTTTCTGGAATCTACGTGTATAAATAAAGACAGGATGTGACGTTTCCTCACGTGTTATTTCAGAGGATACTAGCCGTGTTTGTGCAACTTTGGACAAGCGATTATGGACTCTATATAAGCCAGAGAGTTAATGTGAAAGTCAGTCGTATGGAGTCGTGAGTTAGCCGTTATAGTCGATACAGACGATGTAAGACGTGTGCGGCTCTAGTGGAAGAGAAATGTGTACGACTCGATGCAAGTTAACTAGGGTAGAGTTAACTGGAGTGGACTACTGTCGTTAAAGTCTATACAGCGAACTACAGTGGACTTGAGCCGTTACAGTCGATACAGTCGATGTAAGACGTGTGCGGCTCTGATGTGGTAGACTGGAATACGACTTGGTTCAGCTTTGGGAGACCTGGAGCGACACTGGGAAGTGTGTCGTTGGTCTGTTACGACTTGGTTCAGTTTTGGAGACCTGGAGCGACACTGGGAAGTGTGTCGTTGGTCTGTTCTGTGGAATACGACTCGGTGCAAGTTGAGAAGAGATGAATTGCAACGAAGTGAAGAGATGAATTGCAACGAAGTATAGCTAACTGTAAACTGACAGATATTGTACATTCTTCTACACTACATGTTACAGTGACGAATTGTTAGAGTTAATAGTCATTAAAGTTATATGAAACTGAAAGTTTAGTCGTCAAGTTCTTTACAGTGTTTTTATTTGTGTGCCTACTAATACTTCTAGCCAGAAGATTCAGAAATACGTAACAATATCAATAAGCAACTTATATTGTATAGATATTCAATTAACTTGCTCACAAACTATTATTTCTGCATACAAATTTAACTCAAAGGGTTTGGGTGGTGAGGGCAGTAGATGTAACCTCCCCCCTCCTCCCAGCCCATCAAATCGGCCAACAAACTAGTGGGGGTGGGGCGGAAGGGATTTCGGGACCAAGTCGGGTAAGGTGATGGAGTCATGAAACTTTCCGTCTCCACTAGATTCAACCCTAACACACTCGGTTCAACAGTCAATAGCTCTAGCACTGGGCCGCTTGGTTCAACTGTAATAGATTTCACATAGTCGCTCAGTTAGCTGTAATAGAGTGACATTCGTTGAAAAACAACCAAAATATAAAACGTACTTTTAAAAAAAGCCCGTTGAACTCCCACATTTAGAGCCATCTTTTCTAAATAGTGTTAAATGAAAATGAAACTAATTACCATTATTTAATGAACTAATTGGCTATTTTATGTATGTTTTGTTAGGAACAGTTCATAAATGTGCAAGATTCCCACTTGATCCGAGATAGGAAAGTGGGAGAATGTCAGAGTCAGTTGGTGTCAGCTCTGTTACAAGATGAACATTAGGGCCTACATTATATACAAATATTCGAGAAGCATAAATCTTATATGAAGTGTAATTGTATCAATTAGTTTGGACCAGGCATGCAATTAAATTTGTAATAGATCTTGACCAATAATAAATCTGTGCGATTAGAAATATTTTTACCAATTGTTTTTGTTTAGCGCTATTCAATACTTTTAACTTTCTCACTACGCTATGATCCTATCACTTTCTCACTACGCTATGATCCTATCACTTGTCTCACTACGCTATGATCCTATCACTTTCTCACTACGCTATGATCCCATCACTTGTCTCACTACGCTATGATCCTATCACTTTCTCACTACGCTATGATCCCATCACTTTCTCACTACGCTATGATCCTATCACTTGTCTCACTACGCTATGATCCTATCACTTTCTCACTACGCTATGATCCTATCACTTGTCTCACTACGCTATGATCCTATCACTTTCTCACTACCCTATGATCCTATCACTTTCTCACTACGCTATGATCCTATCACTTTCTTACTACGCTATGATCCTATCACTTCTCTGGACCAGTTTTAAAAATGGGGAGAGAGGGGAGAAATGAAAGGAAATCTGATTGAATTTGACCGTAATTAGTTTTTAAAGGCATCTATAAAGAAACCCCCCCCCCCCAGGGGTAACGGCATGTATTCATAATCACGGCTTCAGCCTCCTCAAGCCGACACACTAACCACCTTGCTGGATATGTACTTCAGCCTCCTCAAGCCGACATACTAACCACCTTGCTGGATATGTACTTCAGCCTCCTCAAGCCGACACACTAACCACCTTGCTGGATATGTACTTCAGCCTCCTCAAGCCGACACACTAACCACCTTGCTGGATATGTACTTCAGCCTCCTCAAGCCGACACACTAACCACCTTGCTGGATATGTACTTATGACTATAGAAGATTGTATAGTTTTTATATTGTTTGTTTCAAACCTACTTTAAAGCGAAGACCTATAACGGAGACTAATTTAGCCTAAACCACCACTTCAGTCAAGTACAAGCTCTTTACCTCGTTTGAGTATACCAAACAAAATAATTAATTACCACTAGTTAATAATAAACTGGGCAAAATTTCAGCTTGATCCGAGGTTGGGTGTGGGAGAACTAACGTGTACAAACTTTTTACCAGACAGACAAAGTGAATTAATGTAAGCTTTGTAACAACAAAGCGTCTGGTCGTTGTGCTGGTCAGACGACATCTTCCATGACGATTAGTCTTTGAACCATGGACTACGAGGTAACAAAAGTAAACTATGTTGTAGTATTTTTCTATTTCCACTAGCATTACATTTTATTGAATCAATGCTACCACGTGATCACGCCATTCTTCATTGAGGATTGGATTTAATAGTTGTGTTAATGAAAACAGAGTTGTTAAAAAAACAACTATGTAACATACAGCCCTTATTGCATCATCAATAGCTACTCAGCTATGTAATCTAGGAAAACAAATCGTAGAGGCTTTGCTCAGCAGACGTGATTATAAGCAAATCTAGTGGCCAGAGGTCAGTGTTTTTATTTTGCTGGGTCATTCTTTGATTTTACTTCTTTTATCACCATTCTAATCAGGAAAACAAGAAGAGATAACTCCAACTCGTCTGTTTACTTTCCCACTTTTATCTCCCGTTATTTAATTACCGGCCCTTATCCCCCCTGGAGATACATCGCTAGAATCAACACATCGACACCGTGCTGCGACCAGCATGTCTTCGCGGGACCTGGGCTTAGTGAAGCATAAAAGTCCGACCGTTAGTGACCACAGTTATTACAGCTGGTTACGGCGGTTGAACAAAGCTGTTAACAGTCGGAGTTCATAAAAACGTCAGAGTTACGGTAGAACGGAACGTGTGGCTTAGGATTTAGTGTCAACCCTCCCGGGTAATCAACAATTTTGTTGATTATCGGGGGCGTAGGCTGTTCTATCATGTGTCCCCCACCCCGGTCGTGACATTGTTTGACCATATGGTTATGCGCGCGGAGGTCAAGAACAATGAAAGTTAGGTCTGGGGTGACGTAAGATTGATCTGACATGGGTCACCCTCTCGCTCCACCAGTTTGACAACTAAATGTTGACCACAGATGACCAATGAGATGATGACCTGTGGTCAGATTCCTGAGCTAGATGTCACTTGGAATGCAGTTGTGATTATCTTTCTCTTTTATTTTTTCCTCCTCAGGCTAAAGAGAAATGTCCCGAACTGCCCAGTGGTGACTAGAGAATGACCACCACTGGACACGCGAGTCACCATTTGTCATCATTGGTTGACTGAATAGAAGTCATTCGGAGAACTAAATAGATGGACAGATAGTAAGAACATGGCAGAATTCGACTTCCTACAAACCAAGTGGACCCCACCCCACACTTAATTTTTTTTTTAAATAGTTGCAGGGAAATCATACAGGGGCGGAGCTGAATAAGATTGATTAGAGGATCCCGTGGATAGACTTTAGGTGGCGATGTGTGTGTGTTTAAAAGCAGTGCGGCAGTATGAGACACAAACTGGTTTAGTTTCACTGATAAAACAAAAGTTACTAGCTACACCACCGGGACCACTGACCATCCCAGTTACGGGTTGTATATAGAAGGAGAGCACTGTGCAGAGGTGTGGCTGAGATTTTATTATTATGGTACGTTAAAAAACTTGAAGAACATGGACACACTATCATCAACTGTTTAAAAGAGAGGCTTGATAGGCTCAATGTATCACTTTTTGAAGTCCTGGGGCAAGTTGTAGAGAGGATAGCTACATTTCCAACCTTATAACCGGTTCCACGACAATCCGTTCACTGACATTTCGTTCATCGACAAATCGTTCACGACTTTTTGTTCACCCGACAATTCGTTCACACGACTATACATTCAAGCGACAACTTGCTCACAACAACTTGTTCACGGACAGTTGGTTCACGACAAATCGTTCAACTAAATTACTATTCTAATGGTTTACATTGCATAGCCAAATAGCTAGTATTTTTGTTCCGGGGATCCGCGGTGGCTGAGTGGTGATGTGCTTGGCTCTCGAACCTCTGGATCCCGGGTTCAAATCTTTGTGACGATTTTTTATTTCGAGATCTTTATGACGCCTCTAAGTCCATCCAGCACTAATGGGTACCTGACATTAGTTGTGAAAAAGTAAAAGCGGTTGTTCGTTGTGCTGGCCACATGACACCCTCGTTAACCGTGAGCCGCAGAAATAGATTAACTTTACTCATCCGCCCCGTAGATCCCAAAGTTTTAAAGTGGATTTAACTTTTATTTACAGAAAAATATTAATGTCAATTTTTATTTTATTTTTTTAATTTGGGAAGCCGTTTTTGCATTACCCGCTCAGTCCAGGTTTTAATTTTCACGCAGTTTCCACCCATGAAGAGTTTGTAAGCTGACAATGGAAACTGTAAGGGAAAAAATCTATTTCGATGTCTTCAATGACATAGGAACTCCAATACTAGTTTTATTTGGTTGCAAGGGAGACAATTAAACTAGAGTTCTAGTTTATGAAATGGAAATTGTTTCCAACCCCCGTACGCAGCATTAAATTAATTAGACCGGCTTTCTAAATGCTGTGTACATTGTTGTGGGATATAATTGTGTACACACTTGATGTACGTACAAAAAAACATTTTGCACAGTTTAACAAGCTTTCAAATTTTAACTATGAAATAATTGCTAATTACTCCGAAACATCCATTGTGTAGTATCGTTACAATTCATGGATGTCACTTATAGCCACTAGCGGATCCAGAACTTTGGAGTGGGGGCGGTCGATTTTGTCCAAATCCCAACCCTAACGCCCAGTAAACCCTAACCTATGCATAAACGTGCGAACAGTATATATATATATATATATATATATATATATATATATATATATATATATATATATATATATATATATATATATATATATATATATATCAACTTTAAAAAAAAAACATATTAAGTCTTTTCTCTTGCAAGCTTGAGGGTCTGGGGGAGCGCTGTAAGCTACTTTAGTGGGGTTCGGGGCGAAGCCCCGACGCCAAAAGCGTTTTCTTGCATTCATCACTGCAGAAACGCATTCTCCTGACATCTACAGCTCATATTCATCGGTGAGGTTCGGGGCGAAGCCCCAACGCCAAAAGCATTTTCTTGCATTCTTCACTGAAGAAACGCATTCTCCTGACCTAAATCTCATTATTCATCCTATTAAAAAAGGACCTTTTGAATAATGTTTTATTTCAAAAATATTCTAATATGAATTTATAGGCCCTAAATACATTGCAAATAAAACCGATTTGTTCCTTGAAAAGAAAAGATACCCCACATATTTAGATTAAGATTATGAGGATCGCAGCCGAAAAAAAAATTCGACAAATAATCTTTTTTTAAAAAATGCTAATTCCTTAGTGATGCATTTTGTTTGTAACTTTGTTTTGTTACAGAACTATAATTCAAAGCTCGAAACAAAAAAAAATGGGAAGTGGGAGGAGATGTTAAGTGGACCAATTAGATTTTACTCTAATTTTTTTTTGTTGCATTTTTAGGATTCAGGCATAAATTGTGAGATATAGTCCCAAAGTTATTTAACTAGAAAAATATCAGATATGGGTAAAAGTTGGGAAATGCGACTACGATAATATTCATCGGGTTTAGAACTTATATCAATTGTTACTCTAATACTGAATATTTTCGTATGAATTCTTACTTTTCCAAAGCAAAGTCCTTCTTAAAATAATTATGATAAGTTCATGTGAAGTCACATAAACTCTGTCGCCATATTTGACTATTCCGTTTTAAAACGTTATGTTTTCGCCTGGAAAGGGGAGAGGGCGGTAGACTGAAAAAGATTAATCCTCGATCCTTTTTTAAATTTCTGCTAATGATTGCATTTAGCATTAAAGAATAGGAGGTGGGATGACTCGATATAAGAATTTAATTTATAGCATATATAAATTATATTAGTGACATATTTTGTTTAATTTTGTAATTTCTTAACTATAATACAAAATGAAAAAATATTTTTGTCCCATGGGCGGACGGCGATTGCATGTATCGCCCCTCCCAACTGGTACAACCCTTTTTCATATTATATTTACTAATAATAAAATTTGAGATTAGAGTGTGTGTGCGACATAATATACAAATAGGTTCACATATCAATACGTAGCTTATATTATAAAGATATTCAACTAATTTTGTTCACAAACTATGATTTCTCCATAAAAATAGGACCGCCCCCCCCACACACTCAGAGGGCTGGAATTGGGAGGGCAGTACATGCAATCGCCCCCCCTCAACCCACCGAATCGGCCAAGATACAAGAAGGGGAGCGATCTAATATAAAATTTATATATTAATTTATTAATTTTGTTCACAAACTATGATTTCTCCATAAAAGTAGGACCGCCCCCCCCACTCAAAATGTTTAGGTGGGAACGGCAGTAGAGGTATTCGCCCCCCTTCCCATTCAATCGGCCAACAGGGGAACGACATAATATAAAGATCGATCAATAACAAGTTTTAATCATATAGATATTGTTACGTATTTCTGAATCTTCTGGCTAGATGTATTAGTTGGCACACAAATAAAAACACTGCAAAGAACTTGACGACTAAACTTTCAGTTTCATATAACTTTAATGACTATTAACTCTAACATTACTGTAACATGTAGCGTAGAAGACTGTACAATATCTGTCAGTTTACAGTTAGCTATACTTCGTTGCACTGCATCTCTTCACTTCGTTGCAATTCCTCTCTTCTCAACTTGCATCGAGCCGTATTCCACAGAACAGACCAACGACACACTTCCCAGTGTCGCTCCAGGTCTCCCAAAGCTGAACCAAGTCGTACTCAAGTCTACCGAATCAGAGCCGCACACGTCTTACATCGACTGTATCGACTGTAACGGCTCAAGTCCACTGTAGTTCGCTGTATAGACTTTAACGACAGTAGTCCACTCCAGTTAACTCTACCCTAGTTAACTTGCATCGAGTCGTACACATTTCTCTTCCACAGAGCCGCACACGTCTTACATAGTCTGTATCGACTGTAACGGCTCACTCGCGACTCCATACGACTCCATACGACTCCATACGACTGACTTTAACATTAACTCTCTGGCTTATATAGAGTCCCTAATCGCTTGTCCAAAGTTGCACAAACACGGCTAGTATCCTCTGAAATAACACGTGAGGAAACGTCACATCCTGTCTTTGTTTATACATGTAGATTCCAGAAAACATCGGCTGCAGTGTCATCAAGTTGGGGTCACACGTAGTGACCTCTATCTGTCACTGTTCATTAGTAACTGTCCCCCTACTTAGATCTGTTCGTCCCCTGGAACAACACGTGTGGACACGTCACATCCTGTCTTTGTTTGTACATGTAGATTCCAGAGGACACTCGCTGCTGTGTCATCTCGCCGGGGTCATACGTTGACCTCTACCTATCACTGTTCATTTGTAACAATATTTAATTGATTCCGTAAGCAAGTTGTGATTTCTACAAATAAATTGGACCGCCCATCACTCGAAAGTTTATAAGGGGGGGGGGCGGGATTGATGCTATCGCCACCCCCGACCCCACCAAATCGTCCTACGTTTTACAGGGTGGGGGGCGAAATAATCTAAAAATAGGTTGAAATATAAATAATTAGTATATATTTTTAACATAAGTAATAAATTCGTATACAAATTGTGTGAATTCTATACTAAAATTCGTCTGCCCCCCTACCGCCCCCCCCCCGATCCGCCAGTGCTTATAGCGGGCCAGACGTGATAAGCCTTGTGTGATATATATATATATATATATATATATATATATATATATTAGATCATTTCTAAAAAAAAATGTAATCCTTGGATTATTCCAGGATTCTGAATATAATATATACAAGATCTCGGGGTCAAGGCTAGATATTCCTCGTCAACACACTCGTGTTGACAAAATATTGTGTTAGTGTTACTAAGTAGAGTGACGCATTGGAAAGTTTGTGTTTCCTTTGACGTCGTTCGGAATATTGAGTATATATTGTCGATCTGGAGCCGCCCCTGACAAACCTTTTTTGTAATAATGTTTTTTTTTAATTAGTTTAAGAATTTCCAGTTTCTCCGTGTCTAGGTTAATGTAGTCTAGTTTTATAGCGTTAACGTCTCATGACATGGTCTATTTAAACAGATTCCTTTCAGTTAAACACACATTTTAAAGTGTTAGACTTAATATTCAATGACACATGTTCAATCTATTTCTGAATATGAACAAAAAAATGATTTTAACGTATCAGTCAAATAGTCAGTCAGTCAGTCAGTCAGTTTTATGACCTCACATTCTACAAAAGCTATAATATAGAAGCATCATAAAAATGTCTTTAAACACATCATAAATAATTAACACTGACATTACGAGCGCATTTTTAATCATCGCAACATGGGCGTCGCTTCATTCATATTTAATTAGTCCAGCTTTGAGCTCAAATGACTAGAGACTTTCAGGTGAGCGCACTTTAATAAACGTACCGACCACTTGTTTGAACATGGAGATGTCTTCAGATAACTAGGAAGTACAATTCATTTCTCAAATAATATACGGACAGAAATAAAAGAAAAAACAGCGGGGTGGAGGGGGGGGGGACAACAGGGCATACTATAGTAACCACATCATACTGACTGAAAGACTAAGCAGCATTAAGCAATAAAAAGTGAACTATAAACAAAAGCATCATAAGACAAGAAGTCAGTCATGCAAGCGAGACATGGACATACTTTAGAAAAGAAACTTCTTAGAAAGTTTGTTTAAAGTCGTTCCAAGATTGTTATTAAGTTATTTCTGTAGATTTTGGTATTGAAATTGAAAGGAATCAGCCTTTGAATTAGATGTTTTATTTGTTTGTGTGTGTGTGTGTGTGTGTGTGTGCGTGTATTAATTCTATGATTTCGACTTTTATTAAACTTAATTCGCCATTATTTTTTTCCTCAACTCTAATATTGTACTCACCCCCACCTCACGCGTCACAGAGGCACAGGTTTGAGAAAGAGTTGTGGGGTTGTTGTTGAACTGGCCACATTGTTAAAACAAGTTTACGTTATAGCGAGATATCGCACCCGTAGAACTGCTCATTTTCTGATACCACTAGATGCGATTAACAGTTTAGAAAAATTCAATTTTTGCTAATCTTAGATCTACCCCCCTCCCCCTCGTTCACGCAAACAAATAAGTTTTGGAAGTTGTAGCCAAGTGTTATTAAATTATACATAAAATGATGACCTCTAAAGGCAATTGGGCACACCCCTGATTGCAATTTTATTTGAGTGCTCAGCGGGTACTGTCTCTGTGCCAACACAAGCCATGGAACTTCCAAATAATTTACATCAGTGATGGCCAACGCTTTTCGGTATGGGGCCATATCGGTGTCTGACACGAGTGTCATGGGACACATAACCATAAAATAATAATAATAATAATAATAATAATAATAATGGACCAGGAATATTCAAACCATTGTTATGTTTTGATCGTTTAAAGTAATACAATTGTAAGAATCATGGGGCACTCAAACCAATTAATTTTTCTCTTTTAAAGTTTAAATCTTTCAAAATGAATTTTATTATTTATCAAACATAAGTACTTATTCAATTACAAGTTGTTGTTTGTTATATATTCATTAACGTTCCCCTTTCAGACCAAGTGATCTACGGGGCAGATGACGTATCTGTTTCTATGGCCCTCAGTTAACGAGCAACCATCTTTACTTTTCGCCATTTAATGTCCACTGGGTGGATTTTACTTTAAACGATCAAAACAAGACTACGGCTTGTATATTCCTGGTCAATTGGTGTACTCGATGAGGGCCGCTTCTGAGTTTGTGTGATAACACAAACTCTCTTTGTAATCTTGTATACGTACAAGTAGAACAACAAATATTTTAGAAGTGCTACATTCTTCTAAAAATAATAAAATTTGCCATTTATATAAAGACCTAGCCGACTTTTTGTTTTACTAATATAGCTCAATTTTAAATTAGATATTTTAAACTAGATATAGCACAATGTTTATAACCTCATAAATAATGTTATACTAGAAGTCGGAGATAAATGTATCCCGTGACCTTTATATTCACAACGAGGTTTTAAGATGGCTCTCTATTTCAAGTGGAGTGATGGCTGAGTGGTAAAGCGATTGACTTTCTAACCGAGACGTCCCGGGTTCGAATCCTGGTGAAGATTGGGATTTTTAACTTCGAGATCTTTAGGGCGCCTCTGAGTCCACCCAGCTCTAAAAGGTACCTGGCATTAGTTGGGAAAAAGTCAAGACGGTTGGTCGTTGTGCTGGCCTTGTGACAACATCGTTAACCGTGGGCCACATATACAGTCTATAGATCGCATGGTCAGTAACATCGTTAACCGTGGGCCACATATACAGTCTATAGATCGCATGGTCAGTAACTGAAAGTGGACGCTAATCTTAGCGATTACTCCATCTTTAGATTTCACACCAACTTTTGGTGGACGTAAACAAGACCTGTTTCAATGTTTTTTGTTCGTAGTTGAAGAGGGGAAGGGGGGCAAAAAGAGGTCAGGGATAGGAAGGGATAGGGAGGGATATCTTGATCAATCCTTGCCTTCATCACCATCTCGCACGCGCGCACATCCATTCCAGGGATTTCTATCCATGACAAGAGTGGAGCAAAACAATATGGAAACTTAGAAATCTGGAACGTGAGAGAGAGAGAGAGGGGGAGGGGGATGGAGAGAGTGAGAAAGTAAGAGTGAGAAAGAGAGAACACGAGAAAGCGTGATGGAGTGTTTTAGAGAGAATGAAAAAAATAAGAGATAGAAAGAGGGTAAAAGAAAAGGGAAAGAGAAAGATTGAAAAGGGAAGTAGGGAAATTTTGAAAGAGGGAGATATAAAAAGTGAGAGAAAGAGAAAGAGAGAGAGAAAGATGGAGAAAGATGAAAATAAAGAAAGAGAGAGAAAAAAAGAGAGAGAAAGAGAGAGAAAAAAAGATAGAGAAAAAGGGAGAGAGAAAAAAGAGAGAAAGAGAAAGAGAGCGAGAGCGAAAAAGAGAAAGAGAAAGAGAGAGAAAAAAAAAGAGAAAGAGAAAAAGAGACGGAGAGAGAAAGAGAGAGAGAAAAAAAGAGACAGAAAGAGAGAGAGAAAAAAGAGAGAAAAAGAAAGAGAGAGAGAAAAAAAAAGAGAGAGGAACAAAAGAGAGAGAAAGAGAGAGAGAGAGAGAAAAAGAGAGAGAGAAAAAAGAGAGAAAGAGAAAGAGAGCGAGAGGGAAAAAGAGAAAGAGAGAGAGAAAAAAAGAAAGAGAAAGAGAGAGAGAGAGAGAAAAAGAGAGAGAAAGAGAGAAAGAGAAAGAGAGAAGGACAATGAAGCAGAAAGTTTGAGAGAAAGAGAGTAAGAGGAAGTGAGATACAAACAAAGGTTGAGAGAAACCAAACTACTGTGAGAGTTCTCCTCTGGAAGGGAGATTACCCTACTTACAAATATTACGCTGTTCTTACCCCACGCCTCCACATCTCTTTTTTTTAAACTACAGGCGCACGCGACACCCACCCCCGAGCTTCCTCTCTCAGCAATATTGATCGATAATTCGATTACTTACAGCTGCCGACTGTTAGGATCAATTAGTCCTTTCCCTTCTTCCTCAATACCCCCCTCCACCTCCAGCTTAAATCTTTTTTTTTTTTTGGGGGGGGGGGGTCAAAACCTACAGCCTTTCTGTTCTGTTTTAGTTTTTTCTTTCCCTCCAGCCCCTTACGCCACGACCAACCCACTCCAACGATAGTGAAAGTGACTAGAAAGTCACTGAATGCAAGACTGAAGGTGCTGATTGTGGGTGGGGAAGGGCTGGGGGGGAGCGCTGGTGATGGATGAGCATTGAAAAAGAAATGGGGCGAGGTGAGGGCGCCTATCATAATGCCTGTATATACATGTGTGTGTGTGGAGGCTGGGAACGAGCTCTTTGTTACGGGCCTGCAACGCATCAGGTCCAGTAATGAACCCCTTCCTCCCCCCCCCCCCACCAGCCCCGTCTTACTTTTCACCTGAATGCAAACATGGCGTTTCGTTAGCCATATGGTGGAAGTGATCCAATTCCTGTCAGGGGCGGCAACCCGTTGTACCCAAGAGTAATCCGATCAAAGTATCAAGTCAAGGGATTAACCAACCTTCGCTTCCCCTTCACCACTTAGTGTCAATTTACCTCCCTGTTACATACAATGCCCCCCCCCTGGTTTATTCCATACCATTTAACTTGCAACCACCCCCACCCCTAAACTGAACAACTAACACCTTCAGATTTCAGCCACTAGTACGTATACAGCAACACTCTTGGGCTAAACCATATAGACCATCAGTGGGTTCGAGTAACGCACTCTGGGGGGGGGGGGAGGAGCAAAACTGGATCAGGAGCGGGGAGGGGGTGAAAACAAAGAACCGGGAGTTAGATATTTGTGGGACGCTGAAACAACGGCACCCTGAGCGTGGCTGCTTGGTACCACTGATAAGTACTTCACAGTTAAGTAACATGATACTATGAAGGATGGAGAGAAAGAAGAAAAAAAAAAGAGAAAGAAAGAGAGAGAGTGAGATCAGGGGGGGTGAGAATATGAAACGAGTTTCGGGTACTGAATGATACAACCTGAAGACCGCACACAGCGTGGGTGAGTTAGATTAACAATACAATCCTTAACTAGCCTGAGCCCAGCTCACTCTGAGTTGATACAATCAAAAAGGGGGGAGAGTGAGGGAGGCTCATTAGGGCGCCACACGCAAACACTTCTCGCCTCCCATCTGTCCAAGAAAGTTCCAGCTGCATTTTTCAAACTTTGTCACACACGCAGGCTCAGGCGCGTACTCAACCGTAAACTTTGTCACAATGCCTTGAATGTTCTATATAGTCAAGTTTCAGAGCGAGGCTGCCGCTGTCTGTTTCACTTTGAACTGGGCGAATATGTTTTTGTTTTTGAAATAAAAAGTTTGAAATTTAAAGTAACCTTTCACCTTATTGCTCATCCTAAACATGTCGGTCAATTTAGTCAAAGCATCCCTTGGTTTTCAGAAAGAAATAGTACTAAAGTAAAAGGTCAACAAGTACGGCTCTGGGTTTAACCATTATCTTCCTCAATCAACTTTCCACAAAATTTTCGCATTAAAAATTATCATTGGTTGGCTATTTTTGATGAACAACAAACTAATGAACTTATTACTTACAATCGTTCATTCTTAAAAAACTAAAAAATGAATGTTGATTCGATTTTACAATTTGGTTTTGATTATAATAAATTATTATTACGAATCTGTCTAATTGAAATGTAAGTTTATAGAAATGAGAAACAGACTCAACATTAACCAAATAAACTTTCTTTCATTCTTTCCTAGACTTACAGACTTTTAGATTTTAAAGAAACAGTTGTGCACTATGTTAGTGTCTATACAACTTTTACTGGGGACGCCAATTTAAACCAATAGATGTACGATCGACGCAAGGTTACCTATGGGAAGCTCTTCAGGGTTCCTCAGCGGTATCCCGTGCGGAACCCGGGGCGCCAAGTCTTTTTCAGCTTTTCGGAGATATACGAGAGAGAGGGGAAGGGGAGAAAGAAAGTAAGAGAAATCTAGATTCATATTTTAGATCTTAATATTAAGTAATTTTTTTTACAGTTTTTTTTTTTTTTGCTTTTTTTTTTCTCTCATTTTAAACTAAAGAACGTATAACAGATTTCAGAAAGAAAAAACAAACTAAACGTGAACTGCAAATAAACACTACATCTATAGAACAAGTGAAGGCATATAAATATCTAGGCGTTATCATTAATAACAATCCTTCATAGGAACACCATCTTGGAACTCTGACAAAGAAAACAGCCCAGAGACTTTTATTTCTATACAAACTCAATAGCTTTAAACTAAATAAGAAGATCCGAAATACTTTTTACGGCGCGACTATACAAAATTTGCTAACATACGGAATAACTTGTTGGCAAGGCAACGCTTCATCTAACCTGTTGCGCCGTCTAGAAAACAACATTAAAAGGGCATAAAAAATTACTCTCACAACATTACCATATTTAAAGGAACTTTTTGAACAAAAGTGCCTAAGTTGCCCACGTCGCGACGACCTGGCGTAGTTCTGATGGAGCGGGTGGCCGTTGTCTTCCAAGATTTTTTCGATTTTCCTTAGGCACTTTTGTATTGTAAAAAGTATTTCGGATCTTCTTATTTAGTTTAAAGCTATTGAGTTTGTATAGAAATAAAAGTCTCTGGGCTGTTTTCTTTGTCAGAGTTCCAAGATGGTGTTCCTATGAAGGATTGTTATTAATGATAACGCCTAGATATTTATATCCCTTCACTTGTTCTATAGATGTAGTGTTTATTTGCAGTTCACGTTTAGTTTGTTTTTTCTTTCTGAAATCTGTTATACGTTCTTTAGTTTAAAATGAGAGAATGATTAAATGCTTTTTGAAGAAGGGACCACAGGCAGAGATGAGATAATAATTATATCCTTTCAAGAGGCTATGACATATGGTCCTATCTGTCACCAATTCTGGGAGCATTTCAGAAAAACAAAGTTTTGTTGTTTCAAGAATTGGTTACAGTTTTCTTGAATTTTTAAAATCATATGGTCAAACTGTTGTTTGAAGTAACAAAAAAATAATTAAAAAGTGAATGTCTAAGAACACCACTAGAGAATTTTATTTGAAAGAGGTTACTTTAAAATTAGACGAGAGGGTTCAAGGCAGGATATCCCCCACCCCCCTAGAGTCGTATGTTAAGTACTCACGTCAACCTACGTCAGTCCTTTTGTGCACACTCGTACATGCACTCTGTTGACATGACAAGGCATGACAAGAGAGGACACGATAGGACACGATAGGACAATGGTGTTTATAATTTAAAGAGTTACATCCTAAACATCCGAGACGTTGTCACGTTCTTGTGGCAACAACTTGATGAAGTGGTCGCCCTGGAAATCATGTCAAGTGGGCGGCATCCTTCATTGAATTGAGGGAACATTGTTATATAGAAGTATGTGTTTCACGAACATTGTTATAGAGAAGTATGTGTTTCGCAAGGACTTTCCAAACTACTAGCTTATTAGCAACAAGTGGCGACCATCCATCCTTGTCTCAAACTGAAGAGGATTACTTAGTCGAAAGTCTCTCCTTTATCCTCTTTCATTGTCTTCTCGCATTCTTTCGATAATTGGCGAGAAACTTCTCATTGGTCAGTGTGACATTGAACTCCGCATTGTCCAGCTTACTGTCAATGCGTAAAGGTGGGGGGGGGGGGGCGGGTGTCGTGTGCTTCTGGAAGTAGGAGTCACGGAGGAAGGAGGGTGTTATTATAACCTACTTAGCCCCGTTGTCTGAGCGGTACAGTGTTGCGTCCAGTCTGTTTATTGACAGGTCCAAGCTGATTTGACCAGTGCTCACCACGGTACTGCTGACACTACATGTGTCAACGTGACTCTCAAAGATGAGTGCCCACTTTTTTTGTCAGTAAAAACTGTACATCAAAGTCAATGTCTTCTAAGTTTTATAAAAACATTGTGTTTGTATCTTGAATTTGACACAAAGAAACAAACTATTCAACGAATACTGTTAGTATTGAAGCTTGATATTAGTTTTAGCTTTTATTACTACGAATCAATATCACTATCAATGTTCCACAACCAATATCTAATAAAATAACTTAATAAATATTTCTTGTCATTGTTCATTTTATAATACATTCACAAAGTTGGGTTGTTGTTGTTTGTCTACTGTTATATGTCAGCACATGGCAGTGAAACAAAGTGATTAAATAAAAGAAGTTATGAGGTGCGATGAGATAACGCGCTTGGCTTACGAACCGTGGGTCCTGGGTTTGAATCCTGGTGATGATTGGGATTTTTAATTTCGGGATCTTGGGCACATCTGAGTCCACTCTAATGGGTTGCGGGTACCTGACATTAGTTGGGAAAAAGTAAAAGCGGTTGGTCGTTGTGCTGGCCACATGACACCCTCGTTAGCGATAGGCCACAGAAACAGAATACGCTACACCAAGCATTGACCTACCACAAAACAGAAAGCTAATCATTAGCGCACCAGAACAGAAAGCTAATCATTAGCGCACCAGAACAGAAAGCTAATCATTAGCGCACCAGAACAGAAAGCTGATCATTAGCGCACCAGAACAGAAAGCTGATCATTAGCGCACCAGAACAGAAAGCTAATCATTAGCGCACCAGAACAGAAAGTTGATCACTGGCGCACCAGAACAGAAAGCTAATCATTAGCGCACCAGAACAGAAAGCTGATCATTAGCGCACCAGAACAGAAAGCTGATCATTAGCGCACCAGAACAGAAAGCTAATCATTAGCGCACCAGAACAGAAAGCTGATCATTGGCGCACCAGAACAGAAAGCTAATCATTAGCGCACCAGAACAGAAAGCTAATCATTAGCGCACAAGAACAGAAAGCTGATCATTAGCGCACCAGAACAGAAAGCTGATCATTGTCGCACCAGAACAGAAAGCTAATCATTAGCGCACCAGAACAGAAAGCTGATCACTGGCGCACCAGAACAGAAAGCTGATCATTAGCGAACCAGAAAAGAAAGCTAATCATTGGCGCACCAGAACAGAAAGCTAATCATTAGCGCACCAGAACAGAAAGCTAATCATTAGCGCACCAGAACAGAAAGCTAATCATTAGCGCACCAGAACAGAAAGCTGATCACTGGCGCACCAGAACAGAAAGCTGATCATTGGCGCACCAGAACAGAAAGCTAATCATTAGCGCACCAGAACAGAAAGCTAATCATTAGCGCACCAGAACAGAAAGCTAATAATTGGCGCACCAGAACAGAAAGCTGATCACTGGCGCACCAGAACAGAAAGCTGATCACTGGCGCACCAGAACAGAAAGCTGATCATTGGCGCACCAGAACAGAAAGCTGATCATTAGCGCACCAGAACAGAAAGCTAATCATTGGCGCACCAGAACAGAAAGCTAATCATTAGCGCACCAGAACAGAAAGCTAATCATTAGCGCACCAGAACAGAAAGCTAATCATTAGCGCACCAGAACAGAAAGCTGATCACTGGCGCACCAGAACAGAAAGCTGATCATTAGCGCACCAGAACAGAAAGCTAATCATTAGCGCACCAGAACAGAAAGCTAATCATTAGCGCACCAGAACAGAAAGCTAATAATTGGCGCACCAGAACAGAAAGCTGATCACTGGCGCACCAGAACAGAAAGCTGATCACTGGCGCACCAGAACAGAAAGCTGATCATTGGCGCACCAGAACAGAAAGCTGATCATTAGCGCACCAGAACAGAAAGCTAATCATTGGCGCACCAGAACAGAAAGCTGATCATTAGCGCACCAGAACAGAAAGCTGATCATTAGCGCACCAGAACAGAAAGCTGATCATTAGCGCACCAGAACAGAAAGCTAATCATTAGCGCACCAGAACAGAAAGCTAATCATTAGCGCACCAGAACAGAAAGCTAATAATTGGCGCACCAGAACAGAAAGCTGATCACTGGCGCACCAGAACAGAAAGCTGATCACTGGCGCACCAGAACAGAAAGCTGATCATTGGCGCACCAGAACAGAAAGCTGATCATTAGCGCACCAGAACAGAAAGCTAATCATTGGCGCACCAGAACAGAAAGCTGATCATTAGCGCACCAGAACAGAAAGCTGATCATTAGCGCACCAGAACAGAAAGCTGATCATTAGCGCACCAGAACAGAAAGCTAATCATTAGCGCACCAGAACAGAAAGCTGATCACTAGCGCACCAGAACAGAAAGCTGATCACTGGCGCACCAGAACAGAAAGCTGATCATTAGCGAACCAGAAAAGAAAGCTAATCATTGGCGCACCAGAACAGAAAGCTAATCATTAGCGCACCAGAACAGAAAGCTAATCATTAGCGCACCAGAACAGAAAGCTAATCATTAGCGCACCAGAACAGAAAGCTGATCACTGGCGCACCAGAACAGAAAGCTGATCATTGGCGCACCAGAACAGAAAGCTAATCATTAGCGCACCAGAACAGAAAGCTAATCATTAGCGCACCAGAACAGAAAGCTAATCATTGGCGCACCAGAACAGAAAGCTGATCACTGGCGCACCAGAACAGAAAGCTGATCACTAGCGCACCAGAACAGAAAGCTGATCACTGGCGCACCAGAACAGAAAGCTGATCATTAGCGAACCAGAAAAGAAAGCTGATCATTGGCGCACCAGAACAGAAAGCTAATCATTAGCGCACCAGAACAGAAAGTTGATCACTGGCGCACCAGAACAGAAAGCTAATCATTAGCGCACCAGAACAGAAAGCTGATCATTAGCGCACCAGAACAGAAAGCTGATCATTAGCGCACCAGAACAGAAAGCTAATCATTAGCGCACCAGAACAGAAAGCTGATCATTGGCGCACCAGAACAGAAAGCTAAT
This sequence comes from Biomphalaria glabrata, assembly GCF_947242115.1. Taxonomy (NCBI): domain Eukaryota; kingdom Metazoa; phylum Mollusca; class Gastropoda; family Planorbidae; genus Biomphalaria; species Biomphalaria glabrata. The sequence goes on from NC_074716.1 coordinate 38,528,024, forward strand.
CATTAGCGCACCAGAACAGAAAGCTAATCATTAGCGCACAAGAACAGAAAGCTGATCATTAGCGCACCAGAACAGAAAGCTGATCATTGTCGCACCAGAACAGAAAGCTAATCATTAGCGCACCAGAACAGAAAGCTGATCACTGGCGCACCAGAACAGAAAGCTGATCATTAGCGAACCAGAAAAGAAAGCTAATCATTGGCGCACCAGAACAGAAAGCTAATCATTAGCGCACCAGAACAGAAAGCTAATCATTAGCGCACCAGAACAGAAAGCTAATCATTAGCGCACCAGAACAGAAAGCTGATCACTGGCGCACCAGAACAGAAAGCTGATCATTGGCGCACCAGAACAGAAAGCTAATCATTAGCGCACCAGAACAGAAAGCTAATCATTAGCGCACCAGAACAGAAAGCTAATAATTGGCGCACCAGAACAGAAAGCTGATCACTGGCGCACCAGAACAGAAAGCTGATCACTGGCGCACCAGAACAGAAAGCTGATCATTGGCGCACCAGAACAGAAAGCTGATCATTAGCGCACCAGAACAGAAAGCTAATCATTGGCGCACCAGAACAGAAAGCTGATCATTAGCGCACCAGAACAGAAAGCTGATCATTAGCGCACCAGAACAGAAAGCTGATCATTAGCGCACCAGAACAGAAAGCTAATCATTAGCGCACCAGAACAGAAAGCTAATCATTAGCGCACCAGAACAGAAAGCTAATAATTGGCGCACCAGAACAGAAAGCTGATCACTGGCGCACCAGAACAGAAAGCTGATCACTGGCGCACCAGAACAGAAAGCTGATCATTGGCGCACCAGAACAGAAAGCTGATCATTAGCGCACCAGAACAGAAAGCTAATCATTGGCGCACCAGAACAGAAAGCTGATCATTAGCGCACCAGAACAGAAAGCTGATCATTAGCGCACCAGAACAGAAAGCTGATCATTAGCGCACCAGAACAGAAAGCTAATCATTAGCGCACCAGAACAGAAAGCTGATCACTAGCGCACCAGAACAGAAAGCTGATCACTGGCGCACCAGAACAGAAAGCTGATCATTAGCGAACCAGAAAAGAAAGCTAATCATTGGCGCACCAGAACAGAAAGCTAATCATTAGCGCACCAGAACAGAAAGCTAATCATTAGCGCACCAGAACAGAAAGCTAATCATTAGCGCACCAGAACAGAAAGCTGATCACTGGCGCACCAGAACAGAAAGCTGATCATTGGCGCACCAGAACAGAAAGCTAATCATTAGCGCACCAGAACAGAAAGCTAATCATTAGCGCACCAGAACAGAAAGCTAATCATTGGCGCACCAGAACAGAAAGCTGATCACTGGCGCACCAGAACAGAAAGCTGATCCCTGGCGCACCAGAACAGAAAGCTGATCATTGGCGCACCAGAACAGAAAGCTAATCATTGGCGCACCAGAACAGAAAGCTGATCATTAGCGCACCAGAACAGAAAGCTGATCATTAGCGCACCAGAACAGAAAGCTGATCATTAGCGCACCAGAACAGAAAGCTGATCACTAGCGCACCAGAACAGAAAGCTGATCATTAGCGTACCAGAACAGAAAGCTGATCATTAGCGCACCAGAACAGAAAGCTAATCATTAGCGCACCAGAACAGAAAGCTAATCACTGGCGCACCAGAACAGAAAGCTAATCATTAGCGCACCAGAACAGAAAGCTAATCACTGGCGCACCAGAACAGAAAGCTGATCATTAGCGCACCAGAACAGAAAGCTAATCATTTGCGCACCAGAACAGAAAGCTGATCATTAGCGCACCAGAACAGAATCCTAATCATTAGCGCACCAGAACAGAAAGCTAATCATTGGCGCACCAGAACAGAAAGCTGATCATTGGCGCACCAGAACAGAAAGCTGATCATTAGCGCACCAGAACAGAAAGCTAATCATTAGCGCACCAGAACAGAAAGCTGATCACTAGCGCACCAGAAAAGAAAGCTGATCACTGGCGCACCAGAACAGAAAGCTGATCACTGGCGCACCAGAACAGAAAGCTGATCACTGATCAATAGGGTCATCGTCTGGCAAGACTTAAGGGTGCACATTGTCTGATAGATCTACATATTGTATTACTGAAAACGTCAACACCGCAGTGATAATTTCCTTGCTAAGTATTAAATGTAATCTTTGGGTAAAAGATTTTTGTTTGAGCATTAGAACCAGAGGGAGAGTATCCTAAACAAGAACAAATTCGTACAAGTTCTCTTTTTTTCCTAGTGCCATTAGAGAATTGAATGGGTTGCCTGTATCAGCTAGGAAAACCAACGACTTAGCAGAGTTTAAGTCATTGATTAACATACATGACTAGATTGACACATGAAATGCGTAGGACGTAATTATCTTCTTTTTTTTTTTTTTGAAGTAACGTCTAAAATATATAAGATAAGAAGATAAGAAGAAGTAAGACTAGAATTCTTTCACATTTTCTTAAATTACAACTCTTGAAAACAAAGCTCGAATTGTGTGAAGGTTTTCCTTCGATAAGCAAGGACTTGAGCTCACTGTCTGGTAATATCCAATAGCCATTGACTAAGAGTTGACAAGGCTGTTGCTCAATCATCTAAGTGATGTTACTTTACTTGCATATATATCTGGCCATGTAGCCACTTAGTGTTCAAGTGCTACCAGAACGTTTTAGGGACACGAACGTTTCTTAGAGCTACATAATGTGTTGGATCAGCAGCGAAAGTCCTATTGGTGATCCTGGCCTCCTCACGGCGGACTTTGGTAACGCTGTGAACGCCTCTAACAGCGGCTAACGGGGATCCCCTCCGTCTACGGTTTTCAAGGCCAAGTGGATGGAGCTTGTTAAATCCAGGATGTCCAACCCAATGTGTGGGTGCCTGGTTAAAAGCTGGATTAGGGTGCGCCGGAATGCTAGGCGCGCCCCATAAATGCCGTAGGCTCTAGAAGGTACGTTTCCGGATGTACGACATTGCATCTAGTCGCCCCACTGATGTCGAACTTTCTGGCGGTGAAAGCAACGAGTCTAGACAACCACTCATTATACCACAAGGTATTCGCGGCAAGCGTGACATTGGAAGCTAGCTCAGCGAACCCGAGTTCCTGAGTAGGTAGCATTGATCCCACTTGAGGAGATCGAATCCAACAGTCTAACATGCAACCAGTTTCGCCCGCACTCGGGTATTTCACTCACATGGCTTTACAAATTGTATCTATTAAACCCGAGTATGGGCATTACTCACTCGATAGGCCCCGCTCTATCAATCCTAACGACGGGTTGATGTCCGATAAGTTAGCTACCGTCGTTGTTCTTCAAGATGTCCGCCCACTAAGCTCACCGATATTGACAGCAAAAACTAACCAAGGGTTGCTGCAGGGTGGCCAGCGCCCCTCGACGCAAGTCGAGCCAAGCTACCCATCAAAAACCACGGACGGGGAAGTCGTGACCCCCACACCAAATGTGACCAATAAAAGCTAGGAAAAGGAACGCAAGAGGGACGGTCCCTCTAAGCCCAAACATGTTAAAGGTATCGGGCAACTCAGAATCATATCATTTAATGCGAATAGGCAATTGCGCCTTAAAAAGCCTGAAATTGAGAGACTGCTGTCGGAACTCGAGGTCGATGCGTTCTTGGTGCAGGAAGCTGGCAACGCTGGTAGGAAACGGAGCTGTGTGCCCTCGCTCTCGGGCTTCACGGCCTTTACCTGTTCCTGTGTAAAATGTCAGAAGTTAGTCACTTTTGTCAGGAACCCTTTGCTTGCTCGTGTGAAGGGAGCCACCTCACGGGGATGTGGTGAGACCGACACGCTCTTGGTCGAAATATTTAAAGATGGACAGAGATTTGAATGCCTAAATGTCTATAATCCACCGCGAAGTGTCCTTACACTCGATAGCAAAAGCCTCTCCAGTACCAGAACGATAGTGGCGGGTGATTTCAATGCCAAAATCCAGGTTATAGGTTGTACAACAACCGATCTCTCGGGACAGAAAGTAATCGACTTATGCGACGGAACAAATTTGGTTCTCCTTAACGACGTTGATTCTCCAAACACATTCATTCACTCCGGGCATGGAGGGGAATCGAAACCAGATTTGTGCCTGGCGTCTGCGGACATAGTTGCTAAGAGTCGACTAGACGTCCTGGGGGACTTGGGATCGGATCATCTGCCGCTAATGGTCTCAATTGATCTCGGAACGACAAAACAAACAGCCTGCCCTAGACGTAAGTGGGTGTACGCTAAGGCGGACTGGGAGCTTTTCAGGATTTCATCAGATACACTCCTGGAAGGACTTGATATTGATTTTGAGAATATTGACGCAACTTACAGTCTCTTTGTGAAGGCTCTTTTATCTGCGGCTCGTAGGGCCATTCCGCGAACCAGTGGTAAGCGCAAGTACCGATCCTTTTGGTCTCGAAAGTTGGCACGTCTTGTCCGGCAACGAAAAGCAGCACGGAGACTGCATGCTAGACAAAAAACGGAGGAGACGAGGCGAGCCTACAATAAACTCACGGCATTGGTAAGAGATACGGTGTCAGAAGAGTCGTTAAAAAAGTGGTCGGAGACCTGTGCGAACCTGGACCTCGCGGATGGACGACAGGCATGGAAGTTACTAAACAACTTGGCTGGAGTGGGGGAACCGAGGGTAGCGGAGCCCCTGCAAACGCCTAGTGGCCCTGTTATTACTGACAAGAAGAGAGCGGAGGCTTTGAACAAACACTTTGCTGGAGTCTCCAAAGCACACAAAAAAAAAAAAAAAAATCTTCCGTGTCGATGGCCCTTGACCGTGTTAGAAGAGCCAATGAAAAACGCAAGTGGGTCGACAGCAAGGCTGGGACGGAAACATTCTCAGAGCCCTTTACCATGATGGAGGTGGCTTTCGCGATAAAAAAGGCGAGACTACACAAGGCAGTGGGGCCAGATGGCATCAGCGCTGAGATGCTAAAAAATCTTGGAACGATTGGCCTCCTAAAACTTCACGGCTTACTAAATCGGACATGGACTCAAGGGGACTTCCCAAAGGCATGGCGATTGGCTACCATTGTTCCTATCCTTAAAAAGGGCAAGAATGCAAACAGCCCTGAGAGCTACAGACCAATTTCCCTCACATCGTGTGTGGGGAAGATTGCGGAGAGAATTATTAACCGACGGCTTACGTGGTACCTAGAGTCCCACAATTTAATTTGTCAGGAACAGGGTGGTTTCAGACAGCGGCGTAGCGCAATGGACCAGGTTACAGTCTTTATGCAAGAGGTGGCAGACGGTTTTCAGAGAGGCGGAAGGGAGAAGAAGGGTGAGTCGACACTCGCGGTTTTTCTGGATCTAAAACAGGCGTACGATAGAGTCTGGAGACAAGGATTGTTGCTCAAGTTGATGGACCTTGGGGTAAACTCCAATATGTATCGATGGATAAAAAGCTTCCTAACGAACAGGTTAGTTCAAACACGTTATGGCGAGCAGTTGTCTAATAAGAAGGTACTCGAACAGGGGTTGCCCCAGGGCTCGTCACTCTCATGCACACTTTTTCTGGTATTCATCAACGATTTGACCAAACGCCTAGGGTGTCGCTCACTACTTTTTGCGGACGATTTGCTGATCTGGAAAACTGGGAGATCCGCAGCCGCTCTAGCTGCGGAAATCCAACGTGACCTAGTCACGATTTCTTGCTACACACGTTTGTGGAATATGGAGGTTAATTGTGCGAAAACAGTCTGGACCCTTTTCACTCTTGGCAAAGATATCTATAAAGAAAAGATTTCTCTCTCAATCAATGGTACCGAATTAAAGATGGAAGCCAAGCCGAAATACCTGGGAGTCACCCTGGACCCAAAAATGGGTTTGTCCGACCATGTGAGAACAGTGCGAGAGCAAGCGTCAGAGAGCCTTAAGGTAGTCAAGCGGTTAGCCACGACCAAGTGGGGGGCCAAAGCGAACGTGTTACGGGCCCTCTACATTGGAGCGGTAAGGTCGAGGATGGAGTACTCGTCTCTTGCACAGGTCTATGCCTCACAAACGTCTCTAGCGGGGCTGGACTCAGTGCAGAACCAAGCAATTAGACTCATTTGTGGTGCATTTCGTACGACGCCAACTGCGGCATGTGAGGTCATGACAAATCTCCCACCACTGAGATTACGAAGGGAGCGAGCCGTTATAATTGCTTATGAAAAATTCAAACGGCTAGAAGAGGGCTGCCCAGTCAGGAGTCTGGTCGACAATTGGCAGGGCGGAAATCGGCTGAAGCGGAACTCTTTCATGCACTCGGTGCGGGAATTGTCCAAAGAAGTCGATTTACCCCAGAACAGAGCAGCTCTCGCTCTGCATGGGGCTTCTTCTCCGGCGAATGCTCCTGGAGTCCCTGAGGTGAGGAAATCGCTGATTGACCCAGAAGTTAACAAGAAATGCACACAAACTGTCCTACGAAACACTGCCAGGAAAACTGTCTCCCAGTACCCAGCTGACTACATTAAAGTGTACACAGATGGTTCCACGAGAGAGAACCTCGGACAAAAAACCTCTGGGTATGGTGTGGTGGTTCAATTCCCTGGCACGATTGAGAACGATGAAATTCTAGGTGCGTGTTCTGGCAGGAGCAATTACGTAGCTGAAATGGTTGCAATTCAAAATGCAGTAGAGTACATTGAAGAACGACTTAACGAGAAAACAGCACAACCCAGTCCTATTGTACTGTTTACAGACTCTCTGTCGAGCCTACAAGCCATTGAAAGCCCTGCAGATACGCTCCCGGAACCACTGGCAAAAACACTGGCGTGCGTGGGACGCCTCCAAGAAAAACACAAAATTCGGACGACATTCCAATACATACCTGGACACGTGGATGTGGAGGGTAATGTGAAAGCTGACTTATTAGCCAAGCTCGGCACAAAACTGGACCCTGTGGACGAGCCACAGACTTTTGAGCAGGCGCGTACGATAGTGGACGAATGGGCAAGAAATAAATGGAGCAAAAGCTGGGAAAACGGTAATACGGGAAGGGAAGTCTGACAAAACTTAAAAGGGCCCTCAAAATCGGACGAATGGTGGCAGCTAAATAGGGAAGAACAGGTAACAATCGCTAGGTACCGAACGGGACACTGTCCAATCGGTGCCTATTTTGCTAAATTTAAGCCAAACTTCGACTCACGCTGCAGGCATTGTCAGGACGACGTCGAAACAGTTAACCACATCCTTTACGAGTGCGCAAAACTACACCCTAAACAAGGCCATTTGAGTGAAACAGAAGCTGGTTTGCATGAGGAGCTGGCTCTGTACGGAGACAGAGAAGCTTTGAGAAGGACTGCCGCTTTCCTTGTCCGTGTTATCAGAGAATAGAGTTCTCAACACGGTGCCCTAGTGCGATGAGACTCACACGGATCAGCAGCGACCCCACCCACCCCCGATCTAGGACCACGTGACATTTCTACACCCACGAGAAACAAAATGGATGATATGTAAAAGGCGCTAGCCAATATTTAACCACTATGAGTCTATGAAGCGATGGGCCTCTGTCGTTTTAGCGACTTCGCGTGGTTGGTGTGTGGGTTGAGATGAGCTTGTTAGTGGTAGTAGGACATAAACTGTTGCCGCAATCTTTCAAAGTGGTGAGACAAACATGGAGGCTGGCGATGAAGTGGATAGATCATAGCCACACGTTCACAAGTGTTGGCTCTTTATTTTTTAAAAAATAATGTTGTACATCAGAGGCGTAGAATGAAGGAACTTGCAGCAAAAAGGGAGGGGGTGCGAAGTCCAGCAATGGTAAAAAAAAAAAAACTTATCTGTATGACCTTACCAAAAAAAAAAAAAAAAAAAGAAATTACATACTTAGCTAATCAAACATACGTCAGGAATGTAAAAAGTTAATTTGTGAAGTTTTAATAGCAAAATTTTGGGGATATACAGTGTACGTCATATGAAAGTATTGATTGCAGTGAGTAGCTGTGTGTAGTCCGATACATACAATGAAACCAATGCCATCTTCTATTCTCTGTTATGAAAGTACTCTTGCTCGAAAAAAAAAAGTATTCTTTAAATCTTTTTGACAGATTTACATTTACATTCAGAATGGACATTTCATGCCCAGTTACGTAACGAGGGAATGAGGGGCAGCCGCCTCTTTAGCCGGGGCGCCAATATGAGTAACAAACCATTTCATTCCATCTATCTTTCTGTCCCTACAGATGGTTTGTTGGTTCGTCCTAAGTATGGTGTACATGAACCAAGCAGAACGTAATTATCTTCTCTCTGAAGTTTGTAGTTTCTAAGACTCTTCTGAGTCAAACGGATTATCTGCAGTTTTGGGATTGGAGGAGGGCCGACAGCCCATGCTGCCCCATGGGCCTGGCACCCTCGGTACGACACTGCTCATGCAGGCTAGCTAATAAAGGTGTGTGGTCAATTAATTCTTAAGTCTTAACGTCACTAAATGTCTATGCTTATTCTGAGCCTCATTAATAAATACTAGATTGTTGTCGATACCATAGACCGGTACCTAGATCTAGAAATGTAGTGGGCGAAACAAAAACATCTAGTAGAGTTCTCCATGCATGTGTCCAGGCTGAATTTTCAAACGAGGAACATTGAGTCACTGACCACCGACCAAAGTACTTCTTGGTCACAGAAGCACGCTCGTGTGACGTCACAATGACCAGCCATTTGAATTGAGCGTAAGAGCTGACAAGAAGTGGATAGGATGACCAGTACAACGTCAGCTGACCGTGTCGACTGGCACGCTTTCGAAGTACTGACCCGCTCGAGATTAGTTTGTGGTCATTCACTGGACCATGGACAGTACGGTCGTGTGGTGGGTGTTAATCACTGGACCATGTACTCTATGAGCTTGTGTGCTGAATACGAGAGACCATACTAAAAACCATATTCACGTAACTAGATAATATGCACAGTAGAGATTTCATTTTTGCTAGAACTAGATAATATGGTACCCCGTCAAAATAGCGCGGACAAAATAGCGCGAACAAAATGGCGCCGACAAAATAGCGCAGATAAAAATATATTTTAGTCATTTTGAAAGAAATACTTTAGATATCATAAAATAGAGCATTGATAGAGCCAAAAAAATTTTTTTTTTTTTTTAAAGTTATAATTTTTCAATCATTTTGCAAGAAACACTTTAGGTATCTTAAAACATAAATAAGCAAAAATCATAATAAAGTAAAATGAATAATTTCAAAATATAGCATTTTTTACATTATAAAACTGTACTTTGAAAACACGCAAAGATACTTGTCAAATTTACACACACACACACACACACACACACACAAGTTTTCACAAAGTTAAATTGTAGAAAATGTCATGTAGAAATTCCATTACTGGTTTGTTTCCGTACATTGGCAATAACGCTTAAACTCATCTGTTAAGTTGGAGGTACTTTGTCTTGCTTGCAGCTTTACTTTGTTCTCCAGCATTGTACCTCAGAATCTTGTTCTCAGTGTTCTCCAGTTCTCTGAGGAAGTGAGCGATTAACTTGTACACATTGGAGTGATGACCGTCAATAGACAGCTGAAATGCAAGGTGCCATCCCTCCACTGAATTGTTTGTTCGTGGTAGATTGTCCTGTACACGATCTCTAACATTCCATAATGCTATCGGAAATCTTGGAGTCACTCTGCGGTTTCGTCTCTGGCGACCAATATAGTTGTCCTCCCAATAGTCATACACATTCCTTACGCCCTGTTTTGATTAAAGAAAGATGCCGCAGATTTCTGATTATAGTGTAACACACTTTCGTATTTCATATCCTATTTTGTCGGGTCACCACATTTCAAGATCCTATTTATAGCAAGTTATACTTTTTAATCAAAGGTGAAAAAAGGGAATGATATAAAATTTGAAGTACTCCCATTCTCTGCAAATATGGCATAATTTCAGATGTTTTAATATTGAAAAAGATAGAGATATCAACAAAAATGATGCCCATGACATTAAATTACTAATAATCTGGTACTTTTATACACATCATATACAAGTCCGCGCTATTTTGTAGGCGCTATTTTGTCCGCGCTATTTTGACGGGTCACCTATAATGTATTTCTTTCTTTATTTTTTTAATATAATAATCCTTAAAATCATGCGCTTTTGTTTTAGGGACTTAGCAAAGTATGCAGAACATAACTTGGTCTTAGTAGTTACGTAAAAATACTGCCCCATTTATTAATGTTCCGACACAAAGAGATTCGCTTTAATTGATCTCTAATCAATTCAGGTATTTAGAAGTTGTAGAGGTTTTAAACCAAGTTGAATGGTACAATTGTGTTCAAGACTTGAACCGGGGCTTTCCATTTATTTCTAAATAGACACTATTTATTGAATGTCCTCATGAATCGGCTTGACTAATTTGAGGTAGCCACTCGAGATAGTGTAGAGATAGATCTGATTTAAACAAAATATTATTTGGAATCTGCTTGAGTTTTTTTTTTTTTTGACTCGTAATAACCCTCGTCGCTGGTTGCTAATAACAACGGAAGTTGTGTTTTAACATTTTCATTCTAACTGCACACAAAACATGTAAAGTTCAGGGGTGAAAATTGAAACAAAAAATTACTTTTTCCTTTTTTTATTCTACATCTAAATTTCGATCTATACAGTAGCTATACAGTAGCTGTACAGTAGCTATACAGTAGCTATACAGTAGCTGTACAGTAGCTATACAGTAGGCCTACGTTTGGAGGATTTATTTGTTTTCACAATGGACCTCATTCACCAATCGTAAACAAACAACATTTAGCCACGTGATAATATTGATAAAACAACGGGAAAAAAAACTGTCACGTGATAGTCATTGTGTTTTAAGTAATTTGTAAAGAAGAGATAGAGAATCATGTTGTATGTTTACGATTGGTGAATGAGGTCCATTATCATTGTGAATTTTTTTTAATGAATTCATGTGAAAGGAATATCTGCGCTTGTTTATTCTATAAATCAAGTTAGTGCATTTAAATTATTCAATCCTCTAATTGTAGCTATTCTTTCATTCTAGTCTAAAATGTCATGAAGACATGTCACTAAATTTAGAATCAGCACAGTGTAAAAACATCCAAGCACTAGCGTGATATTAATCATATTATCCCAACTTGATGTCCGCTCTCCTTTATTCTATTACCGTACCTAGGTTAGTTTGGTCCTTTTAGTGGCCCGCCAAAGGGGATAAGACGCTATTAGTTTTGTGTGGAATGTCTGTCCGTCCGTCCGCCCGTCCCGTTTAGATCTCGTAAACTAGACAAGATTGTGAAAATCCGACATTGTAGTATTTTAGACCATTTAAAGTTCTGATGCCACGGCTTCATTTTTCTTTTCTGAAAACGAAAAATCTAATTTTTTTAAATCACTTATGCAAGCAGTTTTTTTTTTTTTTAAATACACCATTTTTACAACTATTCACTATTAATAGTAACAAACACTGGAGGCTCTTTAGTAGAGGAGAGGACAAATTACCATATTTTTAACACATCTATGCAAATGGTTTTAGATGTTTTGTCAATTTTTTTTTTACATTTGTATTGCTAAGTTATATAAGTTCTGTCATACTCATTACTACATTTACACACACACACACACAATGTTTACTTTTTTTTTAAAGAGAAAAATCTATTAAGTATGCATATAAGTTGGACATAATTTAAAACAACAATTAATAAGTAGTTCTGAACATTATCACGTGTCTATAGTGCTGCCGCTGCCAACGCACAACTAAAGGGGAAAAATGTTTCTTCAGGATTTAAATAACAAATTGACCCTTTACAAAATAATTAGATCAATTAGATATTCATTATAAGATATCAGTTAGGCCAGGTTCACTTCTAACTTCACCTTCACTTTCACCTGGACCGATGGGGCACCATACAAGATCTGTCATTCTCCATTCTTCTCTGTCATTTGTCTTTGATAGAATTTCATTCTGATGTTCTTTCTGAAAATATTGTAACCTACCTTTTTACCTGCCTGGGTGGACCACTTCGAGGGCCGATTTTGAGTTTGTGTCTCCACACAAACTGTCTTTGTAACCTTGTTTTCTTCTCCAGTATTTTCGGACGTGTTTTCTTGCTCCACAAGATCTCTTTTCTTTGTTTCAAGTCTTTCAAATATTGATCCCATGATCCTCTTCGCTGTCAGTCTTTTGTTCCGTTACTTTTTTTTTCTAATTATTGAAAAGTGATTTTCATTTTCTCCATTTTTAAAAAAAAAATTATTATCGTTGTGCTCTGGCGAAAAGTCCTGGAAAAGAAGGACATGTCCTCCTTAGTTAGGTCGCGTCCTCACTCCATATGTGAAAGATATTTATATCTGATTGCTGACCAGTAATGTCACTTGAAATCGTTTACAGGATAAAAAAGGATACAATATTTTGATATCTAGCAGCTTAGAGAACTGCGGTGCTCGTATAAGATTTAAGACTTTTCAACATTTTAGAACTGAGTTTTAACTACTGAAATCTGCCCATGTCACCAGAGAATGTTTAACACGTCTTTCAAAACTGCATTTTTTACCAAGCGACCCGAACAAGACACTGGCCCCAAAACAGACCAATAGAAAGAAAACTTTATGGAGAGCTGATGTGGAAACCACCGCACAGTTTGTCTCTTATATTGGTCTAGTCATTAGAACTTAATTCTGAACACTCCAACATAATAACAAGAACGAGGAAGAAGAAGAACTGATTTTTATTTGAAAAACACAGTCACGACACAATGGACACGAGACTCCCCAATGCACCAGAGGCATCCACAGTCCCTACGTGTATACCCACTTTTAATTTTAGTTTTAGAACTGTCATGGTACTCAATAATGTAGCTATACAAATTAGAATTTATATACATGTTTCATCAATTACGTTGAATGTCTAGTTTCAAAGTTAAAGGATCACCTCCCCCCCCATTATATTTTGAGACTATGTCTACCCCTCCCTGTCCACATTTGGGCGTGCATGTATCGGGTAACTCTTTAACACAGGGCCCAACATTCTACCATCTTATTTGCATAAGTCTTTTGACATGACTTATTACAACATTAGATACCACCATAAACTATAGACTGATAAAGATAAGGATCATTCCGTAATACTTAAAAATTAAAAGGTGTGATCGATTTAAAAAAAACAAATCTGATTGATTATACTTATTACAGACGTCTCTCCTTTCATTTCCTCCTTCATGTCCCGGGCAGGAGGGCGGCTTATTAAGATCGGGCGCCAGTGTGCGCCATCTGCCTTGTAACACGTGCACTACCTGATTCAACACTTGGCACAAGGGCACATGTTTCCCGTGTACTCACGCTCCCAACCTCCTCCCCGCAGTGGGGCGTCAGCCTGTGGCGTACCGTGACAGTCTTTAATACTCGAGCGTGAGTCGATGGAGCTGTGAGGGATTTCTGCAGCAAGTGGACCGTGGGAGGGACAATGCGTGTTTGAAGAGGGAGAGGTGAGGAGTAATTGATTAGTCACAATCGCTGAGTCTTTGTCTACCAGAACAGTTGGATTTCATTTTGTAGTTGGCAATGCAAGTTGGAAATGTGATTTGTAATATTATTATCGTCAATGTTGTTGTTTTTTTAAATCATAAAATCATCATTGCAAAAAAAAATATTTGATAAAATTGGTTGTTTTAATTTTCGGGCTAGAGTATGATTTACAAATAGTCTTCTCTATTCTTGGAGGAACCATTGGCCACAGCTACATGTCACCATTAAACTCGTGGCACTCTCCCTTCATTTTTCATCCTTTACACCTCTTTGCAATGTCGGCTTTGACCCCTCCCCCCCTCCCCCGAGCTTTCCAGCTATCTAATTATTCCAGATTCTAAATGGACAATTTTAATTTCGATGTGTGTGTGTTGTTGTTTTTTTATTTTGTTTCATAAAATCTCACAGAGAAATTGTATAGTTAAAGTACTTTGATGTAGAGAAGATCAGCACATCCCTCTCTAGCTTCTTCTAAGGGTTGACCGGTCCCTTTAGAATGTGGCTTGTACTTTAGTATTTTTCAACGCTTGTGGTTGATATTTTGAACTACCACTGCAAGCTGAACACAGCCCACACAGCCCACACAGCACACACAGCCCACACAGCACACACAGCACACACAGCCCACACAGCACACACAGCCCACACAGCCCACACAGCCCACACAGCACACACAGCCCACACAGCACACACAGCACACACAGCCCACACAGCCCACATAGCACACACAGCCCACACAGCACACACAGCACACACCTACTAGTACATAATACAGATTTTTTTTTCTTTTTTTTTCGCTATTAAAAAAAAAGGCAAAACTCATTTCAAAACTCAAAAGCCAAATTAAATATTAAATGTAACAGTGTGTAAAACTAAATAAATACTATCCATTTCATTTTATTGGTTCATTTTTTTTTTTTTATGTTTTAGTATATAAATCTAAAACATTCATGCACATTTATTCAAAGGCAGAGTTAGTCTGAGTTGAGGTAAAGGCTTTTATATTCTACTATTCTAGCATCTGGGTAGTTTGACGACTTTATATAAATAGATTTGGTTAAATATTGATCTCAATGTCCGCCGCGTCTCTTGTGTCTGATGTCTCGCGTGATCAACCAAGGGTGACAGGCTCATTCAATTATCACCATCCACGTCAGATGACATCGTCATGGACTACATTTCCTACGGCTGACCGGCGCTGAATCTAAGTTGAATGAACTCCTTAGCTGGACGCTTAATGAAGGGAAACAAATTGGAAACAAACGAAAAATAGTAAAGTGAGTCCGCACTGGGGAGTCAATAGCAATTAAGGTCTGGCACTAATAAGGCTCGTAAAGAGAGAACAAAAATGAGAGAGAGAGAGAGAAAGAGAGAGAGCGAGAGGGAACTAAAGAGAGAGAGAAGCTGGAATTATTAACTTGATTGTAAATAAAAACGTTTCCCTTTAAATTTTGTGACAAAGTCTTGGCTGTAAGATGTGACCTACTTTAATGTGTGACATAGTCTTGGCTGTAAGATGTGACCTACTTTAATGTGTGACATAGTCTCGGATGCAAGATTTGACCTAATTTAATGTGTGACATAGTCTTGGCTGTTAGATGTGACCTACTTTAATGTGTGACATAGTCTTAGCTGCATGATGTGACAAACATTAATGTGTGACATAGTCTCGGATGCAAGATTTGACCTACTTTAATGTGTGACATAGTCTTGGCTGCGAGATGCAACCTACTTTAAAACATTGTGAAATCGGTGAACTCTAGAAGAGCTGTCGAATTTTTGTACAAAGCTTCAAAAGATTACTCTGTCTGTCTCTCTTGTACAAATCTTGGACTGGTTATTTCTCCCACTTTCAATTTTGGGATAAAGTTGAAACTTTGCACAATTATTCATTTTCGATAACAACACACGAAAAAATCTAACCAAATAGTTAATTAATTAATGGTGATGTTTGTATTTTGTTATATAGAAAAGGGAGATATATTTTGGAGTATTGAGAGATATGGTAGTAATTATATGATTATGTCTTTTATATAAGCTTTATTCTTAGAGAAGTATCTTTTAAATATTTAGTTTGTCAAAGGTTTTAAAGCCAAGATAGTATTTTCTCAAATACACAAATTTTGCATTTATTCATGGTGAGAAATTTGAAGTGTAGAGGTCTTATATGTGTCTCATTGTTTGTACATTTTCACACTTTTTTTTTTTTTTTTTAAATTGTTGTTTCAAAAACTTTATCTGGGTGTTAAACCTAGTGCATATTTTGTGTTCATGGTAATCTCCTTCCACAACTATTTCATCCCATTGCTACTAAACATTCCCCGTTCTAGTGAGACACTCTGCCATTACCACTTTCAGGCTATTAGCGCCCTATCATCACCTCTTTCTTTTTTTTTTTTTAGGCCAACGTCAGCAATAAAAATTGTTGAAATGTTAGTCCACTTCTCCACACAGTCCATACAAATGACCGCTGGTCACTGAACTCCCCCCCCCCTCGTTCCTTTTTTTTTTACTCTTTTTTTTTAAACCAATACAGTCCTCGAAGGGGGCTACAGGAGAGCCATTTATCAACCTCTGGTGTTATATTTGACGTCATTACATACACAGGGCATGTATCCGGGGACGAGCCAACACGTGTCAAACATTGTCCACTGCGGCTGTCCTGACCACATGCAAATAATGGCCGAAGCGCATTTACTCTAAGTCCGTTCCACTGTCGAGCATAACGGCTAGGACAACAGTGGCGGACCTAAATGACCATAACAAAGCCCCTTGATAATTTTGGCCTATTAACAAGAGGCCTACCCCATTGTCCCCCACGTGGTCAAGTTTATGTTAACACGTAAATGTCCAGTTCTGACTGACCAGTCCATTGGAAAATGGATGACCGTTTTTCTCCAGATGTCATGATTTGTTTTGCCTCCTTGTTTACTGAATCGTTTTGTAAAAAAAAATAATAATAATAATAAATTAGACTAAACCTTTTTTAAATCTAGAATACTTTGTTATAACTCAAGTACATTAGAACATTGCTTCGACAACTAGCGTCTGCAAAGGTCACACAACATTGATTTATGTCAGGCATAAGAATGAAAGATGCGCTATACAAATGGATTTAAAAAAAAAAAATATTCAATTATGATTCCCATTCAGCGCACTTTCTAATTCGAGGACACAACTCACTTAATAATTGTTGATTTCTAATTCGTATTTTCACGAAACCCATTATTCATATTCTCTACATTATTTTATTCCAGCAAAAGTTGAGTTTGCTTGAAACGCAAGGCTAAGAATTTTTGATAAGCACTAATAGCGGCCATTCCCCCTTTCGGGGTCCGCTAATAAAACTCAACCTAAATAGGGGTCATCGATCCCAGCAATATGGCCAAGGCTGTCCAGTAGCAAAAGACAAGGAAATATTCAGGAACACAAAAGTACAGCTTAACTCAAGAACAAAATGGCGAACTTCAACCCTAACTAAGAGTTTAAAAATGACATCACACTACATCACGAGAAAGCGACAAAGAAAAGAAATACTAAAAAAAAATCCTATTTAAAAAATGTCGTCATTAAAACTAGAAGAAAGCGGCGCGCTTTGAACACCTACATAGAACAGGGATGGGCAATTTTTTTTTTTTTTATGTATCGAGGGCCGCATTAAAACAATTTTTGGAAAAGGGGGGGGGGCGCAAAAAAAAATAAACAAATAAATAAATAAATAAATATAATATGAACTTACTAGAAAAATACGCAAGCTAACTGTGTATAATGTCTATAATTCATATTTCTACCGTATTGTAAATAGACTTTTTTTTTCACACTCTCAATTGAGGAACAACAAAAAGAGTTATTTCTGAAACCAATTCTTCTTTTCTTTTTTCTTGTTTATTTTTTAGATTCTGCAGTCTTTTTACATCACATTTCAGCCCGGATGTAGAGTAGTACTTAATAGGAAGTATTTAACTGTATACACTCGTGCCTAGAAATGTTCCGGAACTATGGAACTAGCATAGGCCTACTAGTTGTTTACTTGTGATTTCTGTTAATTAAAATTACAGTCAGTCAGCATCGACCTCTGTTACTACACTAGTTTATTTTACAAGAAAAAAAATGCTTTTTCAGAGAGGCATATGTATCCCAATAATGTGAAGGCTTAAAAAAAGACCCATAAAACTCCCACGGAAGTACTGATATTTATACAGCTTTGTGGCAGTTGGCGCAAATTTTCAGGTTTAGAGTTTATGATTGGGATATTGTTCTTTATTTTTAAAACAAAACTGTTTTTCTCAGTCAAAACAAGGGCTCTATCAGTTGTTGCACTTAACATCTTGTTCCAAGCCAACCAAACACTTTCAACACAATTCTTTACAGCATTGAATAAAGACTGGCCAGAGTTTGTGACTTTGACTGCGGCATGTTTCGAAATAAGAATGATCTTCGAGTTCATTAAACTTTTTATAATGACATGTAGAGACAAAGTTTCAATAATTTCTAAAGATATTTAGAATTATTTTTAATATATTTCCATTTTTTATATATTACTTGTTTACGATGTGTGGAAACTGTTAAATTGGATAATAAGCCGCATGGGGTTCTTCCACATATCAAGCAAATGTTGAAATTGAGTGCTTTGAAAGACTAAAAACTCCGTTCAAAAAATGTGTCTAGATTTCTACATACGAAGCGTAGTACAAAGTTATCTCTTTTTATAAAGGAACGTCTGATAACTTATAATATAAGCACGAGAAGTATAACAAAAGCAAGAAATCGGTTTGTCATTTTTTTTAAAGAAAAAAATAAAGAGATACTTACGGGCCATTGTATTATTTATAGGGAAATACTAACTCTATGCGCAGACAAAAATATATGTTAACATTTCTTTACTTATCTTCAAAATTAAGGTTGATACCAAAAGGGGGGCTAAATTACCGGTGCCTAAATTTCTTGTTGGCCTCCTTCAGTCGTAGAACGACTATGGTTCATCTCGCGCACTTCCTAAATTACCGGTGCCTAAAATTCAAGTGCCTAAATTTCCTAAATTTGTATTTTTTTATTATTCAAATATATAATTAGCCTAATTGGCATGACAAAATATTTTTCCTTTTTTTTGTAGACTAAATTTTTGAAGACAAATGTCTCCATGCCAGGATTAGTTTGAACCCAATGACCGTGACTATGAATACAGATTGTCCAAATGCTTTTGATAGTTGGTTGGGATGGTTTGGAACTAAGTATTACTTCTAGATCTACATCTTTATAAGGGTACCTCAAGTTGAAAGCAAGTTAGTCATTGTTTTGATCTTTTGTTGTCGGCTTGTTTGATTGAAAACGTAGCTAATTAAGTATGTAGCTAATTAAGTATTTGTTTTTCAAACAAACCTGCTAGCCAAGAGGCGCTGCGCGTGGTAAACAAC
Source organism: Biomphalaria glabrata (assembly GCF_947242115.1). Lineage (NCBI taxonomy): Eukaryota > Metazoa > Mollusca > Gastropoda > Planorbidae > Biomphalaria > Biomphalaria glabrata. Next base: position 38,546,920 of record NC_074716.1, read on the forward strand.
GGCTCAATATCAAGAACCACTCTTCAATATTACGTGTGTAAATCAAGAAAGAAGTTCTGTTATCCGCATCCCCGGGGGAGCAGCGTGCGCTCTATACTTTGATAGATTAACTCTAATTAAGGCGTCATTGGGCTTACAACTGGCCCCGACTTCAAAGGGACCTAACTTAAGGCCATGTGGTGGCGTTCCTAGCATGGGACTCCAGAGCTCCCCAAAGCTGATTTGTGTGAGCATGTCATTCTCTTATCGGATACAGGTTCCGCTAGCGGGTTAATCGGCACGAGAGCCTTTCTCTGACCCCCCCTCCCTCATCTTGCTCTCTCTTTTGAACGGTCCCATCAAGGCCGCCCTGGGATTCAGCTATCGAAACGACCCTCTGCTGGGGTGCTAAAGCGAGCACCGCGTAAACGTTTTGTTCAAGGAAGGATAAAGGAAGGTGGGGGTCGGGGGGCAGGAGGTGATTGATAGGGTGCGTAATGGTAAGGAATAGCTGCATTATGACTTTTGAAGTCGCACGAGCTATCCGCAGAATGAGAGAACAACCATGCCAGAGGGAGCGCTCGCACATCGTGATACCCTTTTGAAAGGCCAATTGTAAGGATCAGAGAATATGTTTTTCTTTCTTTTAAAAGAAAACAGGAACGTTAATCTAATGTATTTGCTTTTAAATTTACGTGAGAAGTTAAGCTTACTTAGTGAGATACCCTCTAGGTAACACTGTGTTCATATATCAGCAAAATATTAAAACATGTTATTGCCGTTATAAAATAGGTGATTAAAAGTGACACCATTAGGGAAAATGAATAAAACCTACTTTTCTAGGACTTTTGAGTACTGTGGTGAATGGCGGGAAACTATAAATAGCTTTTTGTTGATAAAATGTTATGTATGTAATGTATGTGTTATGTTTGTAATGTATGTATTATGTATGTAATGTATATATTATGTATGTTTTTTGTTCAGTTCGGAACACTACTGAATGAACTTTTCTAAACTGTTCTGTTTGTAGCACAAAATAACTTTAAAATGTAGGAAACATTAGACTTTCAACATATGACCTAAATGTTTTTCTTTTTAACAATAATAATAATAAGTCCGAAGATTAATGAGGAATGCAGTATATCCCGTGGCTACGCAGCCCCAGCTGTGACCTACATATTTCGACATACCCAAGGCAAGCATAACCATTGTCCACCGGTGGTCGATTAAGATTTTGTTTTCGCCGTCTATGTCCTCAGTATAATATCCTTTTTTTTTTTTTTGGACTCAAATGTTTTCTTTTGAAAGAAATGGTAACTAAATGGCGTGAATACAGGAGATTTGATAAAAAGTCCTATTTAAAAAAGGGAGATAAATCGCAAACCAGGAAATTAGAGACTATAGAGTAATATCACTCACCAACATCACATGTAATTTACTAGCACGTGTAATATTTAATTCTATAACTATCCCATATCTATAACAAAACAACTAGACTTGAATGGTGGCCACAATAACCAAAAAGGAGCATCTGTCCTTAAGAGAAAGTGACGTAAGCAAAAAAACAAAAAGATGTAAGCACAAAGAAGAGACCCCCCCCCCCGCACTTCAACATACAATAAAGTCTCTAAAGCTCGATTCCGTTGAACTTAACGATTGCTTTTAAAATTAATACGGCCCGTCATTTATATTTCTATTAATTTATTTTTATAATGTACAAGTCACTTGAGACACGTGGTGAATTTATCGGGATTCACGCACTAGACCCTCCCTTTCATGTGCATAGCCGGGGGGGGGGTTCAAAACCCCTCCAAAATTAAATTCTCCCCCTCCCCTGTGGGATTGTCTGAATGTTTTTTTTTATTTTGCTTTAATTTTGCTCGTTATTAGTCAGATTTTAATGTTCAACCATCACTTACCCCAGCGAAGCTAAAAGGGGGGGGGGGGGGAAATGGGTTTAAACCTCAATCCTGAGTGTTTGAAGTTAAAACCCTTCTTCAATAAAACAAAAAAAATAAAGCAAACGACAGTCACCAAATTCCACGAGCGTTGGAAAATGGGGCTGGGGGTAAATTTAAGTAAAAAAAAAACCCTCTTCAATATAAAACTAAAGCAAACAAGTCACCAAATTATATGAGCGTAGCCAAGATGGGCTTTCACTTTAAAACCCCCCTCCAGAGGGTTTTGCCTTTAAAACCTACTCCCGCGGGTTTTGATGTTAAAATTCCCCTATTCAACTTATAACTACAGTCACCAAAGTCAATGATAGTAGCCTTTTAATTTTATATACCAGAAATAATGCTTAGCGCTGGTTGACCTCATAGCGCAAACATATATATATATATATGTCTCCCACCCCCGAAATAATCATGTCTCTGTTTAGTATCCAAGTAAATCTGCTTGACCCATTAACCACAACGCTTCAAATTTAATTGGTAATGCTCTACTTTTTCAATGTTTTCTTTCAGTCGTAAAAGAACCACTGGGATGCTGATTAGCTTTAATGAAGGCATAATGGTCGTTGGCTCTGGTCCTAGATGTATGTATGGGCCGATTCGACATTTATGGGACTTTGAAAGGGAGAGAGCTGACCATTAGGTTGGAACTTAAGTGACCATCACCCAGATTATTTCTGACTTCGAGGTGCGAGCTACCGCGCTTGACCGGCAGATAATTATGGTCAACCAGGAACATTTGGGGAAGCCCCAGATTTACGGTGCTAAGACTGACCATTGGCAGCGGGTCTTATCTCAGCCGCTGCGCCTGGTCTTTGTTGGACCACTTCTAGTGGCGCCGCGCCAGCCTCTCCCCCCCCCCCCCCCCCACGAGCTTTTGACATTTGAAAGAGAAACGGCGGGATTTTATCTGACACAAACACCCTTAAGACGTTGTGTAGTTGGGGGGGGATGTTTCTTCACTCACTTCCAGGATACGAACTCACGCTTAAAGTAGAGAAGTCACATACATTAGTGCTCACCTACAAACACATGTAGTCAGTCACGATAAGATGTACAAGTAATGGACTAACTATCCGCTTTCTGGATTTGAACCACAAACAAAACTCTGTGTATTTATTTTTCTTTGTTCGACCTAACACTGGCCACTTAGTGGTAGGGGTCGTACGTGTAGTGCTTGGGAGATTAAACAAACAAAAGAGAGAGAGAGAGATTGAGAGAGAAAGAGAGAGAGACAGAGACAGTGACAGAGACTGAGAGTGTGTCCAGAGAAGAAACAGAAAAAGGTTCATTTCAAGAATGTAGACCATTTAATGGTGGCCAACCGATTTTCACACAACAAAAATACCGTCGGGTCCAATAGAATGTCAGCAGTAACATAATGCACTATGTCAAGAAGTTTCCCCGGGGAGGGGGAGAACACAGCGCCACGTCATGGATTGCGTTTTGACACGTTTGTTTCTCCCACTTCTCATTCTTGGATCAAGTTGAAATTTTACATAATTATTAATAGTCGATAACGATTCACGAATCAATCCAAAAATTAACTAGTTGGTTAATCGTTTCAAAAAAAAAAAGTTCTCCTTTTGGACCTTGTGGGCAGATTATGTAAAGGTTATCTGTTTCTGTGGTCTACTGTTAACGAGGGTGTAATGTGGCCAGTACAACGACCGACCGCCTTTACATTTCCCCAACTTTTGTCAGGTACCCATTAGAGCTGGGTGGACTCAGAGGCGCCCGGAGATCCCGAAATTAAAAATCCCAGTCTTCACCAGGACAGGAACCCTTCCTTTAGATAAGCTTTTGTTTTTTGAAGTACTCTTTTTTTCTTTTGTTGTTTTAAAAGTATTTTTTATGTTTGTTTTACTGCAGTGCTTGTGTTTTTTACAAACTAAATCCTAAATAAAATTTTATTTTGTACTTCTTCTGGTCTCATACTTGTAGTATATAATTGACTTCTCTCACTACGTGGCAATATTCGCTGATTATAAAAAAAAATAAATTATTTTAAATAAAATATATCCAGTAGTCAAAGTGTTACGCGGATACTTAAAACTTGTAAGCAAATACCTTACCAACCGACTGCTGCATACAAGGAAACAGAAAGAAAGCACAAACACAATTCAATGTTAAAGGGAAAGTACTGATGTAAATAAAAAAGCAAAATTAAAGTTATAATTAGAAACATCGTTTGTTTGTTTTTTAAATGGAATCGATGGACAATGTTTGTTTTAAACGGATAATTTAAATAAGAGGAATTTGAAGTTGGATATTTGATTGAACTAAAGAAAAACATTAAAAGCACTAGCAAATATATTTAAATGGAATCCAGTCGAACCCTGATAATTGACGATTCTTTGATATGAATACTTAGATTACAGTTGTTCAGTCATTATTGCAATTTCTCTCTCCTGATATTTGGTATATTCACATGACATTCTCACAGTGACACGTCATCACTGATGATCGCTTCGTCAATCAAGTTTTCCTTGCAGCTGCCGTAATCACACCCTTCGCCCTTATGACCTTTGCCCTCCCCGCCCTCATACTTCCCTCCCCCTCCACACCAAGTTACGTGCTGCCATTCCGTTCATTCATAACTAGCATCAACACGATGTGTGGGGGGTGGAGGGGTGGGGAAAGAATCGAAACTGACCAGCGCGACTGTGAAAGATCAAAGAGAAGCGACTTCAAAGGGAACACGCAGCCACTCATTTTGCAATCGGTCAATCTTCGAGCCCGCTATTGCGTGACCGCGGTGCTGACCCACTTGAATGGACTCCATTCCTGGAGCTTGCGCTGGCCTACCCTCGACGCCAGAAGAAGAGTGGAATCTGAATGAAAAATTGCTTGAAGCCAGAACGCGAAGGGGGAAATAATTCCAGAGAAAACAACTGACCACAAAGGCAAGCGAGATAATGCTAATCAAAGGGGAAGTAATTTCAAACTCTCAGCACTGACGTTTAAAAAAAAGGGGGAGGGGAGCTAACCAAGAATATAATGACAATAGGATCAAAAGGAATGCATTTAAAGTTGAGACCAACGCGTGAGAACTAATTAGTGATGAAGAGAAACTGGAACTTCAATGTTATAGTAATAATAATCCACTTTTTTTTAAAGCCTAAAATATATGACCCACATGGACAAGACATTTAGAAACGAAAGATGGAAAGTCTCAGTACAAAATTTAGTAATTGGAGGCCTCGTGCAGTAATATTCTGCTGGCTCTTACTACCGCCGTACCCCCTTAAAGCTTAAATATGAATACACATAATCGTATAGATATAGATATCGACGTCGTATTTGGTAAGATATAAATACAATACTACCACTTTTCATCTTATTTGCTTATAGTTAATATGCATGTTTATTGGTTAAACATTAAACGTCTGCAAATCGGAGGTATGTCATCGCGCTGCCACAAAGTCTTGCACTCTTTGAATACGGCAGTGTATAGGTCACATAGTTCAACATTTATGTACAGCTACTGGTTGGAAACTCTATTTCATGTTTACTTCTCAGTAACTCTGCTTTAAATGTTTCTAAATGCATCTTTCAAGAACAAAGAAGTTCTTTATTGCAGTTGTTCACTAACTGACATCATTGGGAACTGTGTGCGTGTAAGAGAGAGAGAGAGAGAGAACGAGAAAGACAGAGAGAGAGAGAAAGAGAGAGAGAATGAGAAAGACAGAGAGAGAGAGAGAGAACGAGAAAGACAGAGAGAGAGAGAAAGAGACAGAGAGAGAATGAGAAAGACAGAGAGAGAGAGAGAGAGAGAGAGAAAGAAAGAGAAAGACAGAGAGAGAGAAAAAGAGAGAGAACGAGAAAGACAGAGAGAGAGAGAGAGAAAGAGAGAGAGAACGAGAAAGACAGAGAGAGAAAGAGAGAGAGAATGAGAAAGACAGAGAAAGAGAGAGAGAGAAAGAGAGAGAGAGAAAGAGAGAGAGAGAAAGAGAGAGAGAGAACAAGAAAGACACAGAGAGAGAAAGACAGAGAGAAAGAGAAAAAGAGAAAGAAAGAAAGAGAGAGAGAGAAAGAAAGTAAAAAAAAAAACCCAACAACTTCAAGACAAAAAGGGAAACCATCTTCACTAAGACAGGAAAAGAAATGGAGTTATCTGAACATAAGAGCTCTTCATAAAAGTTTAAAGAAAGTGAAGAGATTTTAATTAAAGATTATTATTTTTTGTGTGTCTGATTTTCAAACTGTGACTTGTTAAGTGCTTAGAAAAATTTTACGTTATGCGACTATTGATTTTGTGTTGTCTGTCTGTCATGATTATATCCCAAAAACTAAAAGCGCTAATAATAATGGGACTGTATCTTGGCTCGAGAAAAGACCATGGCTAACTTTGGTCTTCGGTAACAAACTCGTTTTGAAAACAAAAAGTTAACTTTTACTATATTAACATATAAAACCAGATTTGAAATATTATATAATAGTACAGTTTTTTTTTATTATTTAAACTACTTTAATAAAATATAGCCGGCCGAATTAAAACTTTCTGCGTGCCGGAGTCGGTCCGCTGGCCGTAGTTTGCCCATCACTTGTTTAGGACTTACTATCTGCTTATTTTTTAGAATACAAACATTTCTTTAAAAGAGAAGATAATTACTTCCTACTCGTATTCATGTGTCAATCTAGTCATGCATGTCAAGTTCAACTTTATTATCATAGATTATGTATTCCCAGTGTTACTCCAAGTTTAATCTATTTAATATTCACGCTTTTGTATCCAGGTCAACCATTCCATTCAACCAACGGGAGGAAATGACGTAGTGGTCATTCAGTCGATGAATTCCAGTCGTTTTTTTTCCCCGTCTCCTGTCTTCATATCTAAACATGTTTTACAATCTGTGTTGTCATGGAAACAATAGTTTATTTAATGACAGAGAGAGAGGGGGGGGGTGAGAAAGAAAAGAAAAGGAGGGGGGAGGGGGAAGAATAAAAAGCAGACTTAAAAAGAATGTTTGAATCCATGACCTGATTCAAAGCAAATTAATTCACGTATTCATTCGTTCGATGCCTTGATGCCAGAGGCCAGGGAAAACTCAACAAAAGAACTAACTAGACCATCGCTGGAGCAACTTGATGGATTGATTGACAGATATTGAAGGAAGACCTAAGAAACAGAAATACACTCATTTGAAATAAAGACCAGATTCTTTATATAGGAACAGAAGTCTCGAAACATTCTTGAAGATTATTTCAAAGTTTTAACTAATTGCTCATTTGAATCAACATCATCAAAAGGAGCTAGATTGCTAAGGACTTAGGAGAAGGCGAACGAAAGACCCGTCTGTCTGGTCTGTCTATTTCTCTGCGTATGTCTGTCTATTTTTCTGTGTCTGTCTATTTCTCTACGTCTGTCTATTCCTCTGTGTCTGTCTGTGTCTGTCTATTTCTCTGTGTCTGTCTATTCCTCTGTGTCTGTCTGGTCTGTCTATTTCTCTGTGTCTGTCTATTCCTCTGTGTCTGTCTGGTCTGTCTATTTCTCTGCGTCTGTCTGTCTATTTCTCTGTGTCTGTCTGGTCTGTCTATTTCTCTGTGTCTGTCTGTCTATTTCTCTGTGTCTGTCTGGTCTGTCTATTTCTCTGTGGCTGTCTGGTCTGTCTATTTGTCTGTGTCTGTCTCGTCTGTCTATTTCTCTATGTCTGTCTGGTCTGTCTATTTCTCTGTGTCTGTCTATTTCTCTGTGTCTGTCTGATCTGTCTATTTCTCTGTGTCTGTCTATTTCTCTGTGTCTGTCTATTTCTCTGGTCTGGTCTGGTCTGATCTGATCTGATCTGTTTGTCTGTCTATCGGTCGTTCAGTCTGTATGTCTAGTTGTCTGTTTCTCTATGCCTGTCTGGTCTGTCTATTTCTCTGCGTCTGTCTGGTCATGTCTGGTCTGGTTTGGTCTGGTCTGTCTGTCTGGTCTGGTAATATCTGATCTGATCCATCTGTCTGTCTGTCAGTCGTTCAGTCTGTATGTCTGGTTTGATCTGGTTTGTCTGTCCGTCTGTCTGGTTTGGCCGGGTCTGTCTGTCTGTCTGGTTTGGTCTGATCTGGTTTGTCTGTCTATATTATATATATCACACTGCTTCTGGCTATGTATGAATGTCCCCAGACCACGTGACACACCAGCAACTACTTTGTATTAGAACATATGCATCACTGGGAGGCGCGGAGAGGAGTGGTGCAGAGTATCTCGGTCAACCAGCACTCATTGCTCACGCTTGACCCAGAACGACACCATGCACAACTCACCTTTAATGTTCTTTGATGTAGCGACAACCCCAGCCCCCTCCCTTCTTCAAACACCATTCAGTAATTATTATTTTATGCAACGACGTTTGACCCCGATGAGTCTATTTAACCTAGAGATGTGTCTATTTAAACTGGAGATGTGTCTATTTAACCTGGAGATGTGTTTGTTTAATCTGGAGATGTGTCTATTTAAACTGGAGATGTGTCTATTTAACATGGAGATGTGACTATTTAACCTAGAGATGTGTCTATTTACACTGGAGATGTGTCTATTTAATCTGGAGATGTGTCTATTTAACCTAGAGATGTGTCTATTTAACCTAGAGATGTGTCTATTTAATCTGGAGATGTGTCTATTTAACCTGCAGATGTGTTTGTTTAATCTGGAGATGTGTCTATTTAAACTGGAGATGTGTCTATTTAAACTGGGGATGTGTCTATTTAAACTGGAGATGTGTCTATTTAAACTGGAGATGTGTCTATTTAAACTGGAGATGTGTCTATTTAAACTGGAGATGTGTCTATTTAAACTGGAGATGTGTTTGTTTAATCTGGAGATGTGTCTATTTAAACTGGAGATGTGTCTATTTAAACTGGAGATGTGTCTATTTAAACTGGAGATGTGTCTATTTAACCTGGAGATGTGTCTATTTAAACTGGAGATGTGTCTATTTAACCTGGAGATGTGTCTGTTTAATCTGGAGATGTGTCTATTTAACCTGGAGATGTGTCTATATAAATTGGAGATGTGTCTATTTAACCTGGAGATGTGTCTATTTAAACTGGAGATGTGTCTATTTAACCTGGAGATGTGTCTGTTTAACCTGGAGATGTGTCTATTTAAACTGGAGATGTGTCTATTTAAACTGGAGATGTGTCTATTTAAACTGGAGATGTGTCTATTTAAACTGGAGATGTGTCTATTTAACCTGGAGATGTGTCTATTTAACCTGGAGATGTGTCTATTTAGACTGGAGATGTGTCTATTTAACCCGGAGATGTGTTTGTTTAACCTGGAGATGTGTCTATTTAACCCGGAGATGTGTTTGTTTAATCTGGAGATGTGTCTATTTAAACTGGAGATGTGTCTATTTAACCTGGAGATGTGTCTATTTAAACTGGAGATGTGTCTATTTAAACTGGAGATGTGTCTATTTAACCTGGAGATGTGTCTATTTAAACTGGAGATGTGTCTATTTAAACTGGAGATGTGTCTATTTAAACTGGAGATGTGTCTATTTAACCTGGAGATGGGTCTGTTTAATCTGGAGATGTGTCTATTTAACCTGGAGATGTGTCTATTTAAACTGGAGATGTGTCTATTTAACCTGGAGATGTGTCTGTTTAATCTGGAGATGTGTCTATTTAACCTGGAGATGTGTCTGTTTAATCTGGAGATGTGTCTATATAAACTGGAGATGTGTCTATTTAACCTGGAGATGTGTCTATTTAACCTGGAGATGTGTCTGTTTAATCTGGAGATGTGTCTATTTAACCTGGAGATGTGTCTATTAAACCTGAAGATGTGTCTATTTAACCTGGAGAAGTGTCTATTTAAATTGGAGATGTGTCTATTTAACATGGAGATGTGTCTATTTAAACTGGAGATGTGTCTATTTAACATGGAGATGTGTCTATTTAACATGGAGATGTGTCTATTTAACCTGGAGATGTGTCTATTTAACATGGAGATGTGTCTATTTAAACTGGAGAAGTGTCTATTTAAATTGTTATGTGTCTATTTAACCTGGAGTTGTGTCTTTTTAAACTGGAATTGTGTCTATTTAACCTGGAGAAATGTCTTTTTAACATGGAGATGTCTTTATTGAATTTAACCTTGAGATGTCTTTATTGAATTTAACCTGGAGATGTCTTTATTGAATTTAACCTGGAGATGTCTTTACTGAATTTAACTTGGAGATGCGTCTATTGAATTCATTGCCCGGCAAAGAATTGAGCCAGGGAGTTTGTTTAGACCTCCCCTCTTCTCCTCTTGTTTCAACAAGTTTTAAATTATAATTATTATAATATGATTTTATTCAAGACAGTTTGAAAACAAGTTCATTCACACAGTGTTTTGTTGTATTAGTTTATTTGAAACTGTGTTTTTCATTGACAGACTAAGTTTGTGAAACAGTTTTGTTGAGATCTTTATCTTGCTTTTATTTTCGAATTCTACACAAGAGTTTTCTTTTTTTATCAATGTTAGAATTTAATTATGTTATTATCTCTCCTACCAGAGAGAAACCTCAACAGGTCAAAGGTCACGTCACGTTAGAACAACACGATTAGAAAGTCAGAAATGTGTGTGCGTGTGTGTTTATGTGTGTGTGTGTGATGGCTCCTGTAAAAAAGTTGAATTGACCATATCTGTCCAAATGTTTTCCTCCAAATGTTTGGCTGTTCGCCTGAAGATCAAAACACATTCAGGGCTAGAGGATGAGATGGTTTTAGAGGCCAGTGATACTTTTCTATTTACTAGTGTCCCCTTCCTTTTTATTTGTCCGAAAAGACATTAGATTTAAGAATATCGATACAGCAAAGGACCTGTCATTATAGTGTCATAGGCATTGTTATGTAAACTCATCTTATCTTATAAATTACAGACGTTACTTCAAAAAAGAAGATAATTACGTCCTACGCATTTGTTCTGTCACTAAATTCCATAAATTTAGCTTTAGAAAACACTACTTATAAGTTTTATATCAAATACACACTACCTAATTTGCTAATTACCTTTTTTACGGAATTCCTTTCTTATTAGGTTGTTATTATAAACTATTGCATAGCGGAATCTCTTTTAAGACCATAGTCTGTATTCATAAACTGTAGTGATATTCAGGAGATGATAGAGACCTTAGAGTGAGGATGTTCTAGAGATTTCTTATAGATGTCCTAGAAATTTCTCAGAAGATTCTTTTTATCTTATCTATCCTATAAAATAGAGACATTACTCCAAAAAATGAGATTATTACGTCCTACGCGTGTTCCTAAGTTAATCTAGTCATGCATGTTAACCAATTACTTAAATTCTGCCAAGCCATTGGTTTTCCTTGGTGACCCAGGCAACCCATTCCATGCTCTAATAGCACTAGGGAAGAAGGAGCATTTGTCCTAGAGATTTCATAAAGATATACCTGAGATGTGAGCCCTTCCGATACGTCCTGCGTAGAGTGATGACTACGATAAGGCGGAGAGAACTACTTGTAAAGAACAAGTAGAACACAGACGAAGGCCAAGAGTCAATGAGTTGATCAAGTGGGTTGATAGTTCAGAACTTTACATGCAGTAATGAAGGGAAACCACTGCCATAGCTGTCATTATACTAAATAACTAAGTCTAAAACTTCTTAATGGAAAACTCGAATGCCTTCTATGAAACAAGTCAATCAATTACTTATTTTTCATCTCTCTATAGAAACAAAAGAAACAAATCCTAATTTTTTTTTATTCGCCAAATGTATCTTGTAGAATAACAGACGTTAAATAGAAGACAAAGAGATGTCCTTAAAATTTCATGGAGAGATAACTCTGGAGATATTCTGAATATTTTTGTTAGAGAGCGAGACCACGAAAACATCCCAACATTCTGACGAACAAATAAACAAGCAAAAACCAAAATTAAACAAAGCTGCTTACATACAGGAAGCAACTTTAAATTTATAACCATATGTATATCTATACTGTAACATTTATGGCCCTTAATGAATTTCAAAGTAAACTAATTAATTACCATTAATTAAATGAGTTATTATTATTAATAAATTAATTTACTGTTAATTTCTTTAATTCACATTTAGTTAGGAATAATGAATAATTGTGCAAAGTTTCAACTTGATCAGAGAATGGGAAGTGGAAGAAAGAACGTGTGGAAACATTGTACCAGACAGACAGAAAGACAGACAGACAGAGTGAGTTGATAGAAGTTTTGTTTAAAAAAAAAAGCCAACAACAACTCAGCCAATGCGATAGTGTGTGGGGGAGGAGGAATGGAAAGGAAGGGAAAAAATAGAAGGACAGTATTTGGAGGGAAAAGGGGGGGCTAAAACTTACGAGGTTAAAATAAAAAAAAAATAATAAAAAAGGAATCCCTAAAGTCCCTGTAAGAGAATTTGTTGCTCCCCGTGGGAAGTTTGACTCATTGAAAAGAATGATGAGCGGGAAAGGGGGGGGGGCGTGAGGTGAAAAAAAAAGTCGCCTCAAAGAGGACATGGACTAGCAGGCGGCGTTAGGAAACCGGAACAACACTGAATACTTTTTTGTGTGGTTGGATGTACGGGTGAAGGGGAGAACATAAACACCCACACACCTTGTTTCAGTTATACACACACACACACACACACACTTTTGACCTAAATTTTGTGTTCCATAAGTACCCGGATATGTCAAGTAGTAACTCACGCAGCTCATCAATGAGTTTCACTCAATTAAAAATAAGGTATTTTAAAGGGAGAGAGAGAGAAAGAAGAAAAGGGGTTGGGGGTGGGGAAAACTAGGAAATTAGTTCACGGTGAACCAGCTGAATGTATATAGGTCAGGACCTTCAGGACGTTTGGAGGAGAAATGATTTAATAATGTTTGTTTACCTTTAAATTGCCGGCGAGATCTCGTGTATGATAAGTGAACATTGCATTGTTATAGTCAAGGAAATTCGATCTGATTAATTGATTCATTACATATCAACTTGAGTAGTCTATTAACATGAGGGAATAGAAAGATAAAGACTTTGAAACTAAGGAGGGAGAGATTGAGGGAAACAAAGAGGAGAGAAATGAAATTATTACTAAAGAGAAAATAGAGATAATCATTGTAAAGAATTAAAGAAAGAATGGGGTGGGGATAAAGAGGAAGTAAGTACACCACAGTGTCCAGATATCTGCATTGACCTCAATGTCCAGATATCTGTATTCACAGCAGTGTCCAGATATCTGTATTGAACACAGCGTTCAGATATCTGCATTGACCACAGTGTCCAGATATCTGTATTGACCAGTGTTCAGATATCTGTTTGACCACAGCGTTCAGATATCTGCATTGACCACAGTGTCCAGATATCTGTATTGACCACAGTGTTCAGATATCAAAACTGACCACAGCGTTAAGATATCAACACTGACCACATCGTTCAGACATCTGCATTCACTACAGTATTCAGATATCTGTATTGACCAGTGTTCAGATATCTGCATTGACCACAGCGATACAAATTTATTTGATCATTGACATCAACTAAAAGTCTCTCCAACGCAAGTAGGGCTTCAATATTAATTTTCTTGGAACAGAAACATATTTTTTGTTTGACCAAATAAAAAACAAAAACCTGTAAGCGCCACTTTGCAGTGTTTATCATTATATCATGTAATGAATACATTCGTATACTTTTCTTACTTTTTTTTATATACCTTTTCCCTTGTTACTATTGCTAACTTAATAGTGAAATCTACAGTTGTAACAGAAATATATTGAAGGATAATTAAGTCTATTATTATTTTTTATAAAATCTAGTTCTTGCTTTCCTAAACAATACCTAATAGCAGCAGACCGGTACATAAACCTGAACCTAGAAAGTTGACACAAACAGTAGACATTTAGCAAGACCTGAGTAGGTCGGGGGAGGGGGGGAGGGACTGTTTCGGTTCTCCCCGCCTCTCCACGTCGCCTCTCCGACTACGCCAAGAGATTTGTGGAAAACCTTTTTGCCTCACAACAGTATGTGAGCTTTCTGACACCATTGGTAAGCATGGGGCCGGGAAGGGGGGGGGGAGATATGGCGTTCAAAGACTAAGAGTATTATGGTCAAAGACAAAAGTACTGTCGGATGCACACACATACACACTTGGAAAAAAAACGGTTAGTAGGTCACGTCTGACTGAAGGGCAGATCTACGGAAACTATGTGTGACCTGATTTGGAAGGGTTTTTGTTTTCTTAAATATTTGTTAACACGTACGGAGGAGGCCATTTTCCTGTAACGTTCGGAAAAAAAAGTTTGAGAGGTGAAAATATGTTCCCCTCCTGTTACCTTTGTTTTTTTTTCCCCTTCCTATACACCCCCCATGCCCCTCTCTCCTACGCCCCCTGCATCCTGGGGTTCCAGAGTTTACAGTGCGATACAACAATAAACAGTGGGGAGAAACGTGTAGTGTGAAAGGACTGATTAGCTGTGAATGTCCGGAGTAGATGGAGAGACACAGGTCGAGATACCGGGCCGGGGAGAGGTTTGGAACCAGAGAGAGAGGAGGAGAGTAGTGATGAACATAACTAGGGATGATGAAGAGAGAGAGGAGGGGAGTAGCGAGGAACAGACGTAGGGATGATGAAGAAAGAGAGAGGAGGAGGGGGAGAGAGAAGGAGATAGGGTGGGTAGTGAGGGAGAGAGACAGAAGATCCACTTTTCTTATCTCATATACTAGGACAAATACATATAAATGGTCATTATTTCCTAGTGTCAATAGAGCATAAGAACGGGTTGATTGAAAGCAGGCAAGAAAACCAATGATTTATTAGATTCTAAGTCCACTATTAGTAAGTAACGGTAGATTTGATAAGATTGTGCATTACGTCATGCCAATGCTGTAATATGACGCGGTAACGAACTAATGGTCTCCACTGCTCACAGATGTCGAGGTCACAGGTCAGTGGTGAGGCCTTCCATATTGAATGGTCTCGGTCCAACCCTCTAGTTTGTGTATTACATTTGTTGGGGAGACACTCGGTGAGAAGGACTTTTTAGTAACTCTGGTTTGTTTACAAAGTTTGTACTACTGCATGCACCTCTGTTATTGTACTTTGTAGTGGCCTATTCCTATTCGAGGCTTATGAGTGGTGGACATATATGGGGCAAAGGTGTGATCGAAGGGCACGGCCCTAAAGATATCCAAAATATGGAAGTTTGTTGCAATTTGTGGAAGCTGAACTCTTCCGGTATGTCAAGCCACTACCCTATGGTATTTATGGTTGTAGGAAACAAGTTGGAAATTCATTCAAGCTACTTTTATGATTTGTACTTTCAATGGACACGTCGCTTAAAGTACAGATTGGTGTGTGTGTGTGTGTGTGTGTGTGCAACGGAAATAGTAACAATACAAATCTAGGTCACACAGATTTAACTTTTTGAAAAAATGAGGTCACTACAAAGTAGTGTTTTTTTTTAAAGGAATTTTTAGTAGTCAACTTCCCACGCTGTACACTTTGGCGTGAACAGAAAATATTTTGGTTTTCTAGTCACGTGACTCTGAGAGGCAGGTGTCGAGTTTACTACAGGAATGTTGTCGTCGTGTATTTATTATTGTCAAAACTGGGTCAAAAATATTCCCCAAATTCAGCGTTCTAAAAAAAAAAGATGTTGATCTTTTCATTCTCGTGGTTTTCCCTCCAAAAATACGATCGATATCTCATGGCGTAGGAAGACGTTTAGAGCGAATGTCATTGCCCAAGAGCTCACAACCTTAGCCTCCATAATCTAGATAGAACAAGAGAATTGAGTGGTCAGAACAACTAAAAAAGGCAAATTTCTAAAGCAACATTATCACAGGTACAGACATTTCGTTAGATGCTACCAACACAGACACATTGAAGCTGATAGAATAAAGGTTTCAAATAATTGATTAAAAAAGACTTGAACCAGTGGCGTAACTTAGGTATTTGATTTCTATCGCGGGCAGCTTCTTTAGATGCCATCCAGATAACGAAATTAAAAGATGTTTCTTTAAAGGTCCATCAAACTTTTACCTTACAGATTAATTTCCGTTCAAGATCTCCCACCTCCTCCAGCTGGGTGAGCGTTGTAATGATTTGTATTGCATATGATAGGAAAAATTCGTTTAAGTGGTCATTCTTCCTTACTGTCGTCAGAGAACCGGTTGCCTGAATCAGGCAGGAAAAGTAATGATTTATCCCATTTTAAGTCTCTAATTAACATGCACGCTTAGATTAGAATGACGCGATTATCTTTCTTTTTTAAAGGAAAGTCTTTAATTTAAAAGATAAATATTAAAGATAATCAGGCATTCCACACCTCTTATTTTTTTATTTAATTTGTAAAAAAAATTACAATTTTTAAAATGTATCCAGTTTTCCAACCATTATTCAGAATTTCACGGCACTGCTGACCCGGAAGTGAGATGTACCATTTCCTCATTCACAAGGTGGCATATGATACACGAATAGTTCCGGATACACGAATAGTTCCGGATGACAGATAAGACGATGGCAACAGATGCCAGAAATGACACCCACTTCCTACTTACAAATTAAAGTTAACCCACGAAAGTTGAAATCCTAGCTCTTATCTTATAAATTGCAGACGTCACTGGAAATGTTTGAATCTTAGGTTACCAAATGCGTCTTTGATAAAATTGTACTGATTGGAGAATAGTGTGCTCATTTCAAATAGAAAACAATGAAGAAACTTTATTAGATTTTGTTGGAGATTTTGTTCAAACTTAAGATGTCATTTTACTAGAGAGTTTCATCTATGGCGGAGAATCTACAAATAGCAATATGTTTTGGAGTCTCCGGTGTGCAGAATACGGAGAGTGTTGATAGGCTTTTAAAACAAAAATTATATGATAATTTGCCTGAACTTTTCAGCATTTGTAGAATCAAATTTTGTTTTTTAAAACTCAGTTGCCAACATTGAATTTTAATTTAGCGTCTTTGACATTGATTAGTTTCATTTTAAATCTTCAAATAGTTCGAATTGAAAATTAAAGTTTTGTTTAATTCAAAGTGGGCTTAGACCAGATGTTAAGGTCATCTGTTTATATTATACGCTTAACGATTAGGGTGTCATGTGGCCAGCACAACGACCAACCGCCTTTACTTTCCTCAACTAAAAGCAGGTTAGAGTTTTATTAGAGTTGGGTGTATTCTGGGGCGCCCTGAAAATCCAGAGAGTCAAAATCCCAGCCTTCACGTAGATTCGAACTCAGGACCCCAGGTTTGGAAGCCAAGTGCTTAACCACTCAGCCACTTATTGTATAGCTATTGAGGAAACAACTGCGTGTAAGTATAAGATTTAGTCTTCGGCTATGACACATCTGTGTGAGAGATTTGATATTGACGTCTGACATTGAGGTCTGAAAATGAAGTCTGGCAGTAAAGTCTGTCAGTGAAGTCTGTCAGTGAGTCTGGCAGTGAAGTCTGGCAGTAAAGTCTGTCAGTGAGTCTGTCAGTGAAGTCTGGCAGTGAGTCTGGCAGTGAAGTCTGGCAGTGAGTCTGGCAGTGAAGTCTGGCAGTGAAGTCTGGCAGTGAAGTCTGGCAGTGAGTCTGGCAGTGAAGTCTGGCAATAAAGTCTGGAAGTGAAGTCTGGCAGTGAGTCTGGCAGTAAGTCTGTCAGTGAAGTCTGTCAGTGAAGTCTGGCAGTGAAGTCTGTCAGTGAAGTCTGTCAGTGAAGTCTGTCAGTGAAGTCTGGCAGTGAAGTCTGGCAGTGAGTCTGGCAGTGAAGTCTGGCAGTGAAGTCTGGCAGTGAGGTTTGGCAGTCAGACTGGAAGAATCGAAATTGTGAAGACAAGCTGATGTATACAAAGTAGCTATTGTGTTGTTTGCGATGTTACTCCTAGGAGCATTCCTGAGAGATAAATGGATCATGGCTGGATCATATGTCACGCTCTCCAGCTTACTGATGTGATCCAAAGGAATGTTTCGCACGTAGTTGCAGAAGCTGCTGGAGGGAATGTCATCTATTGATACTCCCAACGTCTAAGGGGCTCTACTCCGAATTTCAAAGTTGTCTCTTGAAACATTTAGGCAGTGAGAATTTGAAGTCAGAGTACCCATCTTTTAGATGAATTAGCTTACAAGGCTGAAGAGCTGAAACCGCTTATCTGTGTGGCCCTGCTCACCCCCACCCCCAATCTCCTTGGCCCTGCTCACGCCCCACCCCCAATCTCCTTGGCCCTGCTCACGCCAAACAATAAAATGACACATTAAGGTTTAAATAATATTTACTATGAAGAAAGCATGTAACAATTGAACAAATACGACTTGAAGTTTAGCCCACATATCTCTTACGAAAGCGCCGTGGTCCCTAATGCTCCGCCGAACTTCTTATACAGCCTGTACGTTCTACCCAAATATCTACTCCTGATTCTACAACTTCTCGATCTCTGACCCTCCCTACAATAGCATTAAATGTGAAAGTCAACATCAACACTGGTTCATTTTCTCCCGTAAACAGATCACCGACTTCTCTCCCCTGGGGTCTTTACTAACTTTCAGGTTATCCAACCAGGAAATACTCCCTTTTGAAAACCATTCGGAATAAAAGAAATGAAGAAGAGAGAGAGAGAGAACAACTTTTGACGGAGGATGAAAGAATGAAATGGTATTGCTTTCGGGCGTTTGCGGTTTCTCTCCTTCAGGGGCAATAAACCACGGAAAATGGTGGACTCAAAGGAAGACAATGCAAACACGAGACTTCACTAACCTGGTGAAAGCAAGGATTTGCTGGACCGGCGATCGTTTCCATTACTTCTGCCAGGCGTATAATAGTTTCTTTCATTGGCCCCGACTGGTGTTAGGACAATTTTATGGTGGTTTGAAGACATAAAGGTGAGTGTGGGTGTATGTGTGGTGGCAGAATAATTCAGCACTACCCCTACTACTGACATTTACTTTGTGTAGTTATGATGTTAAAATTGGTTCAATTGAACGTACAACAGCGTTACATTTATTGTTTCAATTCTTACAGTTCATATTTTTTAACTGCAGGAATTTTCTTAAACGGATGTAACTGTTTGACCTAGTCACCAACTTTAAAAGCGAAAGTACAGCCACGGAGAATGAGACGTTGGTCAGAGATCGAAGCTGGACAAATGTTTTGCTGTTGCTCCAAAGCCAACAACGCCTTGAGACTTGCACAAACATGTCAAGGATAAACAAGATTTCAAAGAGTTTATTTTTTATATAGGCTACAACTCATAGGTTGCCCTTATACAACTCATAGGTTGCCCCTATACAACTCATAGGTTGCCCCTATACAACTCATAGGTTGCCCCTATGTGTCCACATTTTTGTAAGCAACATCAGAAGGCAGGTCTAGATTTTGTTTAGCACTCACACCACCACCATTTCTCTCTCTCTCTCTCTCTAGGTCTATCTATCTATCTATCTATCTACCTATCTATCTATCTATCTATCTATCTATCTATCTATCTATCTATCTATCTATCTATCTATCTATCTATCTATCTATCTATCTATCTATCTATCTATCTATCTATCCAGGGTCGGTCCTAACAGTTGCGGGGCCCTATGCGAAACTGATTGCGCGGGGCATAGTCTGGAAATAATAAGTGAAAATTAAGATTTTGTATTAGAAAAAAAAAATCGACTTTGAATTTTATTATTTTATTTATTTTATTTATTCTTTACTAAGTTTAAAATTGCTATCAAATTAACTTTACTTTACGAACCTTGCAATCTAAGACATATTTATATGCCAATGACTATAAAAGTAAATAAAATATTGGAACTTCCGATTAAGGTGAAAATTAGCCCGATTATTACATTTTATTTTTTCTTTTATCGCTCGTAGAATTGGCGTTTTCTGAAATAAACGCAACTTATAAATGACAATTTCGTCTTTTTTTTCATGAGATTTTAATGCATTCAGGAGATTTCCAGGAATTTTTCGTATATATTTTGCAATTTTATGATTACACCTAGAATTAGCGCGGGGCCTGTGGAAGCGCGGGGCCCACTGCGACCGCATAGGTTGTTGTGGCCTAAGACCGGTCCTGTATCTATCTATCTATCTATCTATCTATCTATCTATCTATCTATCTATCTATCTATCTATCTATCTATCTATCTATCTATCTATCTATCTATCTATCTATCTGTCTGTCTATCTATATCTATCTATCTATCTATCTGTCTATGTATCTATTTTTCTTTCTTTCTTTCTATCTACTTGCGCACCGAGTCGCTATATTCCTGGGTAGACAATACAGATTGAGCTAACTATAAAAAGCATAGAAATAATCATTTAGCGACTAAAAATTGGAAACGTATTGGTCCATTGCCAATCCCTAAAACTCGTTTTAAAACCTGAAGACAAAAACTAGACATATGTCATTAGTCTACTGATTAGAAATGAATTGAAAGCAATAGGTAACAAACACTAGAGCAAGAGCTGCCAATCAGAAGACGTCCTGGGCCAAAGAAATGAACACATTGGCAAGACACTGTGAAGACCAAGATTACTGAATGAGAGAGTAATAGAAGGAATGTGTGCAGTAGATTGAAATCAAAGACTTGAGACTCAAATTGACAGAAGACAATAAGCAAATATTATAAGAGATTATTCGTGATAATAATTGTCGTATGCTTTTACCATGGCCCATTCTAGTGACCAGTGTGTTATATTATTGCAACTGGTCAGACTGTATTGGAGTAGTATGTTTGTGTTGGGGTGTCATACCTCTACCATCTCAAGACGGCACCCTGGTGGAAACGCTCATTAGTAGAGATGGACAGATGAACCGGAAACAGGACACAGTTCCACTGACTAACACGAAGATCGGACGATAGGACTCGAACCAAATGTTTCCACAACTCGCATGTCAAGCACGTCCCTCGATACTTAGAAAGTTTGTTTTAAAGATTGTTTTGTTGGTTGGTTTGTTGGTTGGTTGGTTTGTTGGTTGGTTTGTTGGTTGGTTGGTTTGTTGGTTGTTGTTTTATATACCTGCAAACAGACCATAATAGTAATGCCATTGATGTGTAGGATGAGTGCAGTTAGCCGTGTTTCACTAGACTACAAGGTGGGATGTGTGGCCGAGAAGTACGCTTGAACTTGGTTTGGCTACCTATCAAGGGAGCTCGAGGTTCGACACCCGACTTGAGCAGAGTGTTTTATGAACGCCCAAATGTAGCACAGAAAACATATCGACTATCCCCTCCCCCTCCCCCACTGGTCCACAACTGAGATTGGACCATAGCACTCTGAGCATGCTATAAGTATTAAAGTTGCTATTCAAATAAATAAATAAAAACAGTTGCGACCTGCATATTTTTCAACATTTGATGCAGACAAATCTACTATTAACCATGCATCCTGACTAATTGGTTTCGAAATAATTAACCATTTTAATATCACAGTACCATATGCGCTTGTAAATATTTTTACCCCAACAATTATTGAAAAAAAAAATCATGGACATCTAAAAATTATCCAGTTACTGGTGTCTGTGTTTTAAGGGGTATCGATGGTTATAGGATTATGTTTAATAAGTAATGTAATCTACAATAATGTTCAAGTTTGTATAATTGATATGTGGATCTGTTAGGGCTGACCTCACTGTAGTTCCGGCACTGATTAGTAAAGCCAATAAACGAACCAGTCGATTCCAATGAGCCAATATTTACTCTCTCTCTTAATGTAAACGTCCATTGGAAAGTCAAACTACACAATCTACACGAAGGACTAACCAAAGATCAAGCGCCCCAGCCCTCCCCTTCCACACCATTAACTGGGGGGAATTAATCCGCGTTAAGGCGTGTTGATCCGCTGTGAAAATAGGAACGTGTCCGCCCTGGAGAAAGGTGACAGACCCCAGGTTCGGACTTATCCTCAGAGTTATGTTAACACGGCCATCAGGTGTCAATGCGGCGTGTGGGTCAACCGCAAGCGGACGATGACCTGTGACAGCATACCTTCAAATCTAAACAAATGCTCTCACCCCATAGGGAAAAAAAAAACGAGCAAAAGGGGGGGGTTGAGGAGGAGGGAGAGAAATCATCAAGCAGTTATGCGACCATCGCTGTTCTGCTGTCAAGACTGCCTTGTCAAAGTATGGCGGTTCTCAACTTGCTATCATCTAACTTTTTGTCTATGCTGTTCACAACCTGAAGCAGTTCCTCTATTTCAAAGGTTTGAGACGCACTTATGGTTTTCTGCATGAGTGGCCGATTCAACACGATGGTAATGTACTAGGTTCTAGAAGTTTTCATTGAATTCATAAAGATGGCTGCCTCATGGTGTGATATGCCCTGAAACTTTACTCACGAGGGTCCTGAGTTTTGAACTAGAATGTGACAATCTTCAGTTCTGATGGAACGATTCCATCTTTTGAAAGAACTCGATGTAACGAAAATGGCGCTTTTGTTTTTCTGTTGTCCATTCTTTTCTTCACGTTGACTTCTCGTCTGCTCAACTACTGGCTGGTGGTTAGAAGACAAAGAGTGTCAGTGTAGCAAGGAAGACTGGTATTGATATGTGCTCTTCGGACTGACGTGCACACGACATCGTGTTGGAATTCAGCCCGCATCCACCCACAGAAGTCCGGCAGGAGAATTGAATTTGGACGTAATAATCTTACATTTTGGAATAAACATCTGAAATAAATGAAACAAGAAACAAGAAAAACTTTGAAAATAGTTTAGAAAACAAACAAACCTTAAATGAAGTGTAATTGTATCAATTAGTTTGGATCAGTCATATAATTACACTTGTAAATAGATCCAGACCAACAGCAATAAATCTGTGCCATTAATATTTTTTTTACGAATTATTTTTGTTAGGCGCTTTTTCATGCCTTTAGCTTTCTCAATGCGCTAGATCTGGACCAGTTGGGACAATCGGGGAGGGGGGGGGGGAGACAGAAAGCAATATCTGGGTGGATTTCACCGTAATTGGTTTTTAAAAGCCTGTACCAAAAAAAAAGGGGGGGGGGGGGGAAAAGGTTCATGTAGCTCAGGCCTCCTCGACAAAACGTGCCCCAACCATTCTGCGAGTGAGGTACTTAATTAACACAAAGATTGTATACTTATATATTGTTTATTACAATTAAGAACGGCAACATATAAAGGGTACTAACTCGGTTAATACCACCAATTCAGTGAAGTAAAATTTCTTTCCCTTATTCGAAATACCAAACAAATAATTAATAACCGATAGTTAATTAACTAATTGGTTAATTTTCTTTAGAAGATTTGAAACAAGAAGAGTGGCCAGGGCGAAAGAGCGCCGAACCAACAAAAAGCTGAGAGAAGAAGCAGGCCTATCTGCAACAGACCTAACCCACCCATGCCACGTATGTGGCCGGCTTTTTAAAGCGAGGATTGGACTTTACAGCCATCTTCGAATCCATAGGAAATGAGAAATGTGCTCATCTTCGACTGCGAAGGAGGAGCTATATAATTGGTTAATTTTCTTTATTGATTCTTGTGTTGTCAGGTAAAATAAATATTTGTACAAAATTTCAGCTTGATCCGAGATTGGGTGTCGGAGAAAAATCGTGTACAAACTTTTATCATACAGACAGATAGACAGAGTAATTTAATATAAGCTTTGTAACAAGGACTGATCCTTAAACTTTCTGTCGGCTTAATTGCACATTTGATTGACAAGTACTTTCATACTATTTAACATAAAAAATGTTTACAAAGTGTTGGAAAGCCTAATTGTTTGTTTTTAAATCTCTGAGATTAAGACAATGACTTACGAAGGCAACAAGAAAGTAAAAAAAAAAAAGACATCTCTTTTAAATCCATTTGTACTTCAATGTTCGTTAAAAAGTTCAAAGTTTTCTCAAAATAACATGAAGTTTGTTTTATATACTTCATAGTACACATATACATTTAACACGGTAGACATTAGTAAAAGATTGATCATTATTTTTTTTAATTTTTTACAATTCCTCTTTTCAGCTTCTAAACTCTTCGTGGGTTAAAGGGGGGGAGGGTACGGATATCGAAAACGGCTCTAACGATTTTCCTTGAAATTTGACAGTTTATGTATATCTTTAAGAAAACAATTTACTTGCTAACTTGCCACACGAGGAAACCTCTGGTTTTATGATTTTTTAAATATAATAATACTAGCAGTACACACCGGTTACGCCCGTTGATTTGTTCCTAGGCTTTATAATTTTATTTTGGCCGGAACACTCTTTTTTTTTTTTTTTTTAATTTTAATAAACGGGCCACATTTTCACTAACAACCTTACATACTTTTCTAGCCCGTGAATTAGGATATCTCTTACAGTAAAATTCTCATCCTCTCTTTCCTGAAAACCCCTTTCTTTTCTTTTTTTTTTATTATTTTAAAACTAGTCATGTTGTTTTTGAGTGTGTGTATTTTTGGTATCACTACGCCAAATAGATTTAATAATGTACAAGAAATGTTCACAACAAATATAAATATTAGTTACAGGTGTTTTTTCTGGTCAACTAGCTGCTTAAATTAAAAGAAAACATTTATGTTTGTTTATTAAGGCTAAGAATGGACTTTGTATTTAAATATCACGCACATGTTTTAAAATGGACTTTTTATGCAGCGACTTTCGGGCAGTAGCATGATAAGCAGCCGCAAAATTGTACTAATCAGTACCCTCAAAATTTTTTAAATAATCAAATTTTATTTTTTTTTTATTTTTATTACAAATCGTCGCCAAAAATTTCCGAAAAATTATGAAAAATCTACTAAAGCCAAATAACTGTTTGAAATCTCTCTTCTAATAAATAAAACAAATAATCTTCTTCTTATTTACGAAAATTGGTTGTTCCGGATTTTTATAAAAATATTTTAACTCTATTTATATAAATATTTACTTCTCTCGTACACTACATTTAATTGTCTAGCTAAAACGTTTTAAAATCTAATTTTCGTTAATATTATGTTTAGATTTTTAAGTAAAACATCTTCCTAACACCAAAGTATGGTTTGAAAATCTCTCCACAGGACTATGGCACATCAAAAATTTCATCCCAAAAATGTAATTAACGGTATTTGATTTATCAGGAATTCTAGGTATATATAGGTGCTTAAAACTATTGCGATGTTTCGGAAGGAAAATTAAAGGTTTATCAAATTTTCAATAGCTTTTAGTTGTTGTTTTTTTTTTTGGTCTCAAACAGCTGCCTAAATGGGGTTTGTCTTTTGCCAATGACTTTAACAGCAGCATTTCCTATAAAGTTTATTTTTATTTTTAATGCTCAGATTGCCATACCAGGCAGTGATATTGAAACTTAAAATATTGCAGATGTGAGCGTGATAAAACATAGCCAAGGCCTTTTTACTAACATTAAACGAGGACAGTTTTCTCAGTACATTTAATCTTTGCTGCCCCTTTTTTGCTGATGTAATCAGTATTTGCAGTAAAATTTAGTTTATTGTCGAGGATAGTACCAATGTATTTAAAAGTTCACACCTTTTAAATAGTCTCTCCAGCTACAGGTACAATATCATTTTCCTTCTTTGCCCTTCGAAAATCTATTATCATTTCTTTGTTGTTTTTTTTTACATTTAATAATAAAAAATTATCTTTACAGTATTTTTCAATGTGTTCTATTTCTCTGAAATACTCGTTTACGTCTGAGCTCTCTAAGAGCAGGACAAGAAGAGCCGCATCGTCAGCGAATTTTGTGAAGGAGCAAAAATGACTATCTGATTGAAAATCATTGGTGTACAAAATGAACCACAATGGCGATGTCACAGCCCCCTGGGGCGCCCCTGTGTTAATTATGCGTGCATTTGATATTACATTGTTTACCCTAACCCTCTGAGATCAATAAAGAACAATCTTACATAAGTGTTAGGTAAGTCAAAATTTTTGTAGACACCATTTAAAATATTTAGGATGGCATCGTCTACATCTTTACCCTTTTGGTAAGCAAATTGTAAAGGGTCTGACTTAGGTGCCGGTACTCAGTGATGGATTGCCTAACTTTTATCTACTAATAAATTAATAATAAACGTCGTTTAATTGCAAAAAAAGTCTAATTCTTTCCCCGGTGCGTACCGTCATAAAAAAAGCACTGATATTTTGTCGTCTTTTGTAGCAAGATTATTTTTACTTTTGACTTTCCATTTTGTTCCACGCCTGTCTCATGTCACTTATCTCAATCGAGTCTCCCAGCTTGGTGCGGTAGTTTCTCCTCCCTTCCTCAAGAGTGACATTGAGATTTCGTTGAGCTCGTTTCCTTTCCTGTCTGTCGCCACTCCATATATGCTCTTTTCTTTTTGATGATTTCACGTTTTATTTTTGCAGTGACCCATGGTTTATTGTTGGGGTAGATCTTGATACTCTTAGTACATTTTTCACAAAATTTGTCATCCGATGATCCTAGTGGTGGTTTTTCACGAGATGTGAATGCTCCTTTGATGTTACAGCAACATAAGTCCAGAGTTCTGTTCCCTCTTGTTGGACATGAGATGTGTTGATAGAAGGTGGGTAGATCAGCCTTCAAGGTGCATTTATTAAAATCAGCCAGTATAACTACTGGTGCGTCCGTTGTCGTAACGTATATGGGCACAGATCTCATCCACTTTGTCTCTAATTGAACGGACGTTAGCTAGAATAATCATAGGAAGTTTAAGGAAGTGGTGGGCGAAAACCTCTTCTTCTCAGTCTTTACCGTTGTCCTCCTTTTTCCCCTCTTTTCCTTGTACTAACAGAGGAAGGGTACAGACAATTTATATGTGCATAACATGGTGGAGGAGGCTTCTTCTTTAAATGAAGTTTGAGGAGTAGGTCTCTACCATAATGGATAGACCGAGGACTAGACCAGCCGCCATCTTGGGTCCCCATTTTCTTCTTTTATTTATATTAGAATACCTAAAGTTGAACAAATCTAGATCTAGCAACACATGTAATGTAAATACTCATTGAAAGACAGAAGTCATCTAAATAACTAATAACAAATGAACATCCCAAATACATTAGACTATGGAACACTGTAGAATCAGTCACGTGTTAGCCATTGGACAAAGCTTCTCAAGGATTTGTCTTTACGTCATTGGAAGTTGTTGTTTTTTTTTCAATACGGTGTACAGACTGAAAGGAATTTTATTTAATGACTTTTCTATGTCAAAAGTATAGAAAAACCTCGTGGAATTGGTGGAATAGATTTTAGTAACAAATCTCGTGAATGGGGTTAGTGAACTAATGTTACATTTTTTGGGGATAAATTACAGATGTATTGATCTAGAGTTCTAAAACTACGTTCTAAATTTCACGAATTATTTATTTTATATCTTAATTTTAAAAATGGCTAGCAAGAATGTAAATAATATACCTGATTTTTATAAAAACTTATGCATTCAATTTTGTATGCCTATAAATATATTTGTGTTTTTTTTTCCTGCTTAAAATAATTTGCATATATAAATCACAGTTTCCCTGTTTTTCCTCTAATAGAATGTTCCAACATTCTCTAGCTCCACTTTCTGGTTCTTCCCAGTTTGACTATTGAACCAATCTGGGTACCACTGACCCATATAACGTAGCAACCGTTTAATTATATTTCTTTTAAACAGCCACTAACTAAATTTCCACACAGAATTCAGTTTGGCAATCAACTTAAAACAACAAGAAAACCAATCACGGAACTTCAAGTGAATCATGGGAACGACGGTCTATAAATAGCTAACACATTTAGCGTCTATTCAAATTTGGGTCAACAAATTAAGTGCTGTCCAATAACTGGCCACAAAAGTGTGCCCTCGTATAGTTTCCTTTTGATTAAATTATTGCCTCTAATCCAATAAGTGCCAACGAGCTTAGCAATGCCCTAAAGTGGAGGCAATACCCTAAAAGAAGTGCCATCGCATTGGATAAATATCTGAGTGGAAATCCTTTGAATCTAGTGATTTAGCTTAGTGTTTGCAAATGTCAAGGATTCCTCTTTGATCATTCATCTTCAGCAAGTGTTCCAAGCACTGAAGATCTTGTTTAGTCGCCTAACAGTCAAGGTATTGTTAAGTCACCAAGCACTCAAGGTCTTGACCGTTATAATTTTTCAAAGTACAAAATAAATAAATGTAAATTTGGCTGGAGACTATATCTAGGTTTAGAGCCAACATGCCAGTCGTATTACCGTAATGATGCGATAACAAAGTACATTTAAAGTTGCTTCAATTTTATTGAAGTTTATAGAAGCGTGGCTTAGATTTTAATGCACATCTAATATAGATTATATCTAGATTCTAGATCTAGAATTAGATTTCAAGAGTTCTAAATTAGAACTTTATGTTAGATCGAGACGATCGAGAAATAATTGCGCAAGTTTGCCGTCCTCGCTGGGCGGAACAGAAAATGCTTAAGTTCTATTTATAGGCATACAAACACTAATGCCATAGTTTTATAAAAGTCAGGTATATTATTTAAATACTTGCTTTTAAAAATAAGATACAAAATAAATAATTCGTGAATTTAATATTCTATTTTGACTGCCCAATTCTACTCGCTGAACTATTGACATTGATCTGTAATTCTTCCATGTTAGTAAATATACATTAACAGTTTTTAAAAAAATTGTCGCTGCGAGCAGGGTTCGAACCTGCGCGGGAAGATCCCATTGGATTTCAAGTCCAACGCCTTAACCACTCGGCCATCACAGCTGCAATACGTCATGTAGCTCGTTTACTGATATCAAATGTCAGTGATAACTTCAAGATGAAATGCAACAGAAAGATTTAAAGTCCCGTTTTTTTCTAGGCGTTTAATTGTTCTTTGGGTGGGTAAATTATTCATTTACGTTTCGTAGCCAAAAGTTAGCCTAAAGCTTAAGCTGACTCTCACAAGGGACACCATCATTGCAATGACATTGCAGGGTTGTTGTGTTTTTCGGTATCAGCTGACGGTTATCGGGCAGGTCTGTGAAGTCAGTAGAACAGATGAGAGATTGCTAATCACTGTCAAGTAGCGTTGATTTACGCTGCTGAAGTGGCCAGGTGGCTGAGTGGTTGCGACTTCGGATATGGAATACAAGTGTCACGGTTCGAACTCAGCTGAAGACAATCACAGTCACGTGATCTCTCCAAGGTAATAGACGATAATAAAGAAAAAGTAGACATTTTGTTTTGATGTAGAGCTCCTGTAGTCTCTAAGGTTGGAAGTGGAGCTCTTGTAGTCTCTAAGGTTGGAAGTGGAGCTCCTGTAGTCTCTAAGGTTGGAAGTGGAGCTCTTGTAATCTCTAAGGTTGGAAGTGGAGCTCTTGTAATCTCTAAGGTTGGAAGTGGAGCTCCTGTAGTCTCTAAGGTTGGAAGTGGAGCTCCTGTAGTCTCTAAGGTTGGAAGTGGAGCTCCTGTAGTCTCTAAGGTTGGAAGTGGAGCTCCTGTAGTCTCTAAGGTTGGAAGTGGAGCTCCTGTAGTCTCAAAGGTTGGAAGTGGAGCTCCTGTAGTCTCTAAGGTTGGAAGTAAAGCTCCTGTAGTCTCTAAGGTTGGAAAGAGTTTCTTATGGGCAAAAGGGGCAGGGTATAGAAGTGGTCAACATTTATAGACTAGACGGTAGTAATGGATTTCTTTAAAAAATTAAACCGTCACAGACGGACGGACATGTGTGCACAAAACTAATATCGGTTTTTTTCTCTTTTGAGGTTCGGCCACAATACACATATTCTAAAAAGTACTAATTACTATATTCAGTTAATCATAAGATGATTTGTTTTGCTGTCTGGTTATTGGAAGAAAAAGTTCCTTGACCTAACATGTTCACGTTTCTACTTCTTATATATTACAGACGTCTCTTCAAAAAAAGAAGATAATTACGTCCTGTGCATTGCATGTGTCAATCTAGTCATGCATGTTAATTGAAGACTTAAACTCTGCTTAGTCGTAGGTTTTCCTCTGATGGCACTAGGGAAGAAGGAGCACCTGTAGGAATTTGTGCTAGCATAGGGAATAAGAAATGTGCCATTATGTGTCATGGTGTTAGCATGTGTGTGTTGTTCATCACTTACTCCTATTGTTTTCTTTCATTTCAAACTTTATCTACCTCCCCAGCCTCATTGGAAAACAGGACAACGTGACATTCATGTGTACCCATGTGTGAACTCCGATGAGACACGAAGCCAGGTCAGGACCTTGTCATGCTTGACTGCATTGTTACTAAAACTACAACTCGTAGCAACCAAAATGATATTGTTGAGGTAGTATCAGCCTACTAGTTGTATATTTCTCTATGAATGTCTAAATATTTCTATGTATTTCTATGTATGTCTATGTATGTCTATTCTATAGCAAGCATTGAACTGGCGGCCTACTCATAATTCTGTTGCATACTTCCGGTCAGACATAACTCGTGTTCACTAATTACACTTTTACGTTTTGTATTCAACAAAATTCACCAAAATACAACCAGCTCACTATTTTACCAGTGAAACCTTTCAAACTGTAAACGTTAAATTGAGTATTAAATAAATGTATGTCGGTATAATAGGTCTGATTGGTAAAATGCTTACGAGAGAGATTCGTGTGTAGACTCGAATTTTGAATTAGTTTTTTCGGGGCGTACCCCCTGCTCTAATTGACTATTGAACTACGTAGGGTTTAACTAAAGGTTCTTGATCGTTGTGCTAGCCACTTGACATTCTCTTCAGACTTCGGCCATAAAAAGCAAATACGTTAGAATCAGATTTCTTTTTGTAGTGTGTGAGTAACGTGAATACAACTGAACCCTAAAGCCGCCCTTTGAACTGTGTG
This sequence comes from Biomphalaria glabrata, assembly GCF_947242115.1. NCBI lineage: Eukaryota > Metazoa > Mollusca > Gastropoda > Planorbidae > Biomphalaria > Biomphalaria glabrata. The sequence continues at coordinate 38,577,533 of NC_074716.1, forward strand.
CATCATTAGTGTGTGCGTGTGTGTGTTATTTTGCTTTATATTTTTCATTTTAGTCTATTGAACTATAATTAGAATGAATTGTTCAAATGTTATCTTTCCGACAGATTCCGACCGACAGATTCCGACCAACAGATTCCGGCCGATGCAGACATATTAAGCACCTTCCAAGATCTTTCACGTCTTACTCTATTTTTATTTTATACATTTTGGCGGGAAAACACTGCATTCTTTTCAAATTAAAAATATTTTGAAATAACTTTTTTTTCTATTAAAACAATGGGCTAGGGAGGAAGACAACGCCCTTTTCCCACGGAATATATTCAACACTAAAACCTTTAAGTACCGACCACAGTTTTAAAGCACCACTTGGGCTGTCTCCATATAGGTCTGAGGCCGGCAGAAGCATCAGCAGAAATCAATTACAATAGAACGTCTTTTAACCGGACGTCATTTATCCGGAATGTCCAATATCCCGACCTTTTATTTTTTGTTTTAAGTGGTCATACTGACGTGCAGCGAAAGATCGGTGATTGTGTCTCTCAATATAGGTAGGCTACTACGTATGACGCTTGGTTCCCCTGTATGTTTTACTTGAATTTTATGCCTACGTACAGCGCTATATGAATTTTCTAAATATTTTTGGAGAAATAGACTGTTTATACCAACCCGCATTGGGTTATCCGGACGATCGATTATCCGGACAGACCCCTTTCCCAATTGGCTTATGACATTGTCGTTCTACTGTAAAGTCTCCCACATTTATCACAACAAGATTCGTTCTAGTTTCAAATGACCGAATTTGCATAATATCAAAATATATATCTCCTAACCCCCTATGCTTTTTACAAAATATCTTCTCCCCCCCTCCCCGAAACCCCGAAAACATCAAGCTGCTAGGTGTTTGTTATTTTATGGTCTCAAAGCAAGTTTTGAAACATTCATAGCAACCTCCCACTGCGACCGCTGCATACAAGAGACGAATGAATCAAAACACAATATAATTGGAAGGATTATTTCAAACGCCACTTTAACATTCACTGAATATAAAGTGACACCTAATTAAAAAGTAAACAAAACTGCAGGACTAGAAACACACTTCAGACTAACTTATATTTTTAATGATTTGGTTGTCATTGACATTGAACATTGACATTGTATTGAACTAAAAAAAAATTTTCTTTCGATTTTAATTATTTTGAAGTATTTAATTTAAGAAGTTCAATTGTAAGATAGAAATCTATAACACATTCAAGCTTTTAATTAAAGCATTTAGGATAGCTTGACAGTGAGAAAGAGAAAATGACAGATAGATAGATAGATAGATAGACAGATAGATAGATAGATAGATAGATAGATAGATAGATAGATAGATAGATAGATAGATAGATAGATAGATAGATAGATAGATAGATAGATAGATAGATAGATGGGTGGATGAATAGATGGATAGATAGATAGATAGATAGATAGATAGATAGATAGATAGATAGATAGATAGATAGATAGATAGATAGATAGATAGATAGATAGATAGATAGATAGATAGATAGATCGATAGATAGATGGATGGATAGATAGATGGATGGATGGATAGATGGATGGATGGATAGATAGATAGATAAATAGATAGAGATAGATAGATAGATAGATAGATAGATAGATAGATAGATAGATAGATAGATAGATAGATAGATACATAGCATTCACTGGATCTAGATCTAGCTATTGGGATGGGCGCTATCAAACCACACGTGCATCCTATAAAGAGAGTCTTTGAACTTGGAAAAACATCGAAGTGGAACTATCTGGAACTATCTGGTGTTTAAAGAGAAGAAAATAAAACGTCACATCCACCGAAACGAACCTCTGCCACTTGTTAGCGCCAGACCAGGCTGACAAAGTGGTTGCCTCAACATGAGGTCGGCTGCAGCGCGTAACACAAGAATTCAAGTCGACCTTGAAGACGAAATCTGCTGGTCGTGAGCACGTGTATGTGTGTATATGTGTCTGTGTAAATGTGAGTGAGTTTGTTTTCAAGGAAACGCTTGTTCTGTGGGAATAGCGATGCTATGTGCCTATGTGCAAATTTTAAAGTATTTTCTATTTTATTTTTTCACAAGTAGTAGTACACGGCTGTGCGTGTGGTTGTGGGGAGGGAGAGGTTCTAACATATACCACGACTGTCCACGACCTACGCAGTGATGTAAGGAAAATGCATGCCAAGTAACATTAAGATTGGTCAAACGGTTTTAAATTTGTATAAGGATCATATATATACCTTTACTCTTGGTTAAAATAATAGATAAGTTTTAAAACCCAGATCTAGTTGTTTTGTTGGTAATGGTTAAGGCTTACAATCCTACAAGGCACAGCACCAGATGGAAGAAGGCAATGGTGGTAGTAGAGAAGATGGACTGTCCTACCAGATTGTATTGAGAACAGGGCAGAGACGTAGCTTGAAGTTAATGAGTCACCCAATGATACTTCCACGCCCCTACCTTCCAGTGACTACTAATTAAAAGTTCTAGTCTTACTGAATGTAAAAGTAGACTTTCCCTGCTATTTTAAATAATAATTTAATATTGAAAAAATAGATTTATTTAGATCTGGGTGGCCCAAAAAATAATCTGTATCGTACGCCCTCATCTCATGCGTTCACCATTTTCTCCCCTCACCCCCAACATTCCACAAGACTTACTATTCTTCACCATCTTCCAGGCAGTGTATCGTTATCTGTTTGTGGCGGGAAAACTTTTCGCATTCCCACGTCAGCGCAATTCTGTTTTCTGTAAAAACTACGCATCATTAAATATTTTCCTCCATGGCGACAAAAACAAGGAATAGCTTTTTGGCGTCTCCAGTGTACATTTCTTCATCGTTCTCATTTGTGTGTCGTCAAGCTCAGATCATTGACTTGGACAGTACATTTCTTCATCGTTCCAATTTGTGTGTCGTCAAGCTCAGATCATTGACTTGGACAGTACATTTCTTCATCGTTCTCATTTGTCATGTCGTCAAGCTCAGATCATTGACTTGGACAGTACATTTCTTCATTGTTCTCATTGGTCATGTCGTCAAGCTCAGATCATTGACTTCGACAGTACATTTCTTCATCGTTCTCATTGGTCATGTCGTCAAGCTCAGATCATTGAATTGGACAGTACATTTCTTCATCGTTCTCATTTGTCATGTCGTCAAGCTCAGATCATTGCATTGGACAGTACATTTCTTCATCGTTCTCATTTGTCATGTCGTAAAGCTCAGATCATTGAATTGGACAGTACATTTCTTCATCGTTCTCATTTGTGTGTCGTCAAGCTCAGATCATTGACTTGGACAGTACATTTCTTCATCGTTCTCATTTGTGTGTCGTCAAGCTCAGATCATTGACTTGGACAGTACATTTCTTCATTGTTCTCATTTGTCATGTCGTCAAGCTCAGATCATTGACTTGGACAGTACATTTCTTCATTGTTCTCATTGGTCATGTCGTCAAGCTCAGATCATTGACTTCGACAGTACATTTCTTCATCGTTCTCATTGGTCATGTCGTCAAGCTCAGATCATTGAATTGGACAGTACATTTCTTCATCGTTCTCATTTGTCATGTCGTCAAGCTCAGATCATTGCATTGGACAGTACATTTCTTCATCGTTCTCATTTGTCATGTCGTCAAGCTCAGATCATTGCATTGGACAGTACATGTCTTCATCGTTCTCATTTGTCATGTCGTCAAGCTCAGATCATTGCATTGGACAGTACATTTCTTCATCGTTCTCATTTGTCATGTCGTAAAGCTCAGATCATTGCATTGGACAGTACATTTCTTCATCGTTCTCATTTTTCATGTCGTCAAGCTCAGATCATTGCATTGGACAGTACATGTCTTCATCGTTCTCATTTGTCATGTCGTCAAGCTCAGATCATTGCATTGGACAGTACATGTCTTCATCGTTCTCATTTGTCATGTCGTCAAGCTCAGATCATTGCATTGGACAGTACATTTCTTCATCGTTCTCATTTTTCATGTCGTCAAGCTCAGATCATTGCATTGGACAGTACATTTCTTCATCGTTCTCATTTTTCATGTCGTCAAGCTCAGATCATTGCATTGGACAGTACATTTCTTCGTCGTTCTCATTTTTCATGTCGTCAAGCTCAGATCATTGCATTGGACAGTACATTTCTTCATCGTTCTCATTTTTCATGTCGTCAAGCTCAGATCATTGCATTGGACAGTACATTTCTTCATCGTTCTCATTTTTCATGTCGTCAAGCTCAGATCATTGAATTGGACAGTACATTTCTTCATCGTTCTCATTTTTCATGTCGTCAAGCTCAGATCATTGAATTGGACAGTACATTTCTTCATCGTTCTCATTTTTCATGTCGTCAAGCTCAGATCATTGAATTGGACAGTACATTTCTTCATCGTTCTCATTTGTCATGTCGTCAAGCTCAGATCATTGAATTGGACAGTACATTTCTTCATCGTTCTCATTTGTCATGTCGTCAAGCTCAGATCATTGAATTGGACAGTACATTTCGTTTCCTCATGAAAGCACTCAATGAACTTCAGTATTTTTGGGAGGGCAACCTATTTTCCTTAGGAGTTTGAAAAGGCCACTTCTGCTGACCATTTCAAAGGCTTTAGTCAGATCAACAGAAACGATGTAAAGGGGTCTGTCTCTCTGAATTTCTCCTGCAGTAGTCGTAGAGAGGATATCATGTCTATGGTGGATCTACCACTCCTGAATCCACACTGAGACTCTGTGTAGACTCTAGAAGCTATCATTTGCAGCATGGATAGTGCCACTCTAGCAAAGATTTTGCCAACTATGCTGAGGAGAGAGTAAACATTAATGGCCAAGCACTAGAAATTGTTGATCACTTTTGCTATCTTAGCTCCATCATATCCAACAATGCTCTACTGGATAAAGACATTTACAACAGGTTAGCCAAAGCAATGGGCACCTTTTTTTTTGTCTCGGTTACAGAAAAGAGTATGGAACAACATATTGCTGACTAACAATACTAAAGCCTTAGTCTACCGGACCTGTGTGATGAGCACTTTGCTATACGGAAGTGAAACATGGTCAACCTACTCATGGCAGGAAAAAAAAGCTGAATGTCTTCCACCTCCGATGCCTAAGGCGGATCCTTAAAATAAGGTGGAAAGATAAAATAACCAATGAGGAAGTGCTACGAAGAGCAGGGTGCCAGGACATCCGCTCTGTTATCAGCTTGGCCACGTTCGTAGAATGCCAGTAGTTCGACTTCCACAAGACATTCTGTATGGCGATCTAAAAGAAGACAGGAGAGCCGCTGGTCGCTCACTTTTACGGTATACTGATGTATACAGTAAAACGCGACATGATGCTCTTCAAAATGGACACTAGCAGCTGAGGAAAAGTAGCACTTGATAGATCCACATGGAGAGAGAACATTAAGGAAGGATCTCGAATTGCAGATGCCATACACAACAGAAGCAGAAAGAAGGGTGAAAATGCAACGGCGCTATAAACATGTCATAAATCAATACATGCATGTTTTATTTAACGATATCACATATATATATATATATATATTTTATATATATAACGAACAATTGTGTTATGTATAATTAGATGCATACAATAACCCGAACGATTGGATTGTCGTGAGTCTCAATCAAGACACTTCTAGCATGCTATTATATTGATAGTAACTCATAGCTTACAATAGTTACACATATCTAGATATCTAAATTCTGTTGCCCTGTTGAGGTACTATGATGGAATGATGGACAATGAAACACTTAGGTGATTCTACGATCTATTCATGTCTAGACTCTCTAGACCACTGATGCCAAACTAGCCTGTTTTTATATCAGGGGAAAATAACTTCTCACAAACCTATTTGAAAGCCATACTATTAGAGTGTAAAGTCTGTTGGTTATGTAAGTTGTTTTTCCTCCTCTACCAACAGGTTTCAGAGGTGGTGCAACTGTATCTAGCCTCGTTTCATTCAGGCCGAGGTCACCCGCACACACACTACACTGATATCTTGTGTAACCTACTTTCTGGTTTTCCCGCCAAAAAAAAAAATCTATTGCGTTTTACCTTGGCCTTAAAGGCCAAGAGGGGAGGGGGGGGGGAGTCATGAGGGGACATGGGAAGGATGGGATGTCGTGTGCAGCTTTGTGTAGACATGCGTCTTGCTGTGTGTGTGTGTGTGTGTGTGACTTGAGCTGGGATGTGTGTTTACTATACTTCTCTACGATAAAATTGTTGTGGTTTGTGGTTTTTAAAATAAAACTTCGTTTTTTTTTTTGGGGGGGTGGGGAAGGGAAATTGGTTTCCAGTGTATGTGTGTGTGTGTAATAGGGTGGGGTATGTTTTTGTTTGTTGAAGATGTCATGCCTCTAGCTCGGTATGAGTCATTGGAGACTTGAGCGTCTTCTAGCCGGAGTCATGGGTCCTGAGCGGGAGAGTGGTTGGTGTGATAGGGGGGTAGCATGACCCCTGTCTAAATTGGCTAGATCAGGGATTCTAAGCCTCTTTTAAGCTCCGCTCCCATCTGGATTGTGTAGATATTGCTTACTATCAGGGAGATGAACATTTTATATATATAATCAAGGGCATCAAGATTGTTATCAATGGCTACATATATTTCTGCACTCTCGTTGAATGCTGAATGCTTATAGTTACGCGCTCTTGGCAAGATGGCTGCTCCCTGTTTACTGTAATCAGAGATGAGTTAAATTTTTCGTTTTGTTGTATTAAATCAAACCAAATTCATTAAAAAAGCTATTTAACTAATAAACTAATATCTTTAAATTATATATTTAACTTAATTCAGCATTTTTTCTACTAATTAATTCAAATTAACAATTCTTAGCTTAGGACTATTTTGTCTCACTAATCCTTAATAATAGTTTAAGCCTTATAATTTATTAGATCTAGATCTAGTCTATATTTATTATTACATCCTTAGATTTTAGATCTAGTCTGTCTAGTGTTAGACTTAGACTTTAATTAAGGCTTTAGATCTACTAATCATCAACTAATACTACTAATAATAACTAATAGTAATATTCTATGTAGTTAGTTATACACACGTAAATATATTGATCTAGAATCTAGATCTAGTCTAGGTCCACATTTTGAATTTAATAAACCATTTGATTTGATTTAATTGTCATTGTAAACTAGCTTTCACTTTAGATTTAGACTTAACTTAGGCATTGTAAACCTTAAACTAGATTTAGACTAGACTCCTTTAAAAACTAAAATCAAGAACAGTCATCATGAAATTGCTCTGGCTATTTATCCTAATAATCACCAAATGCACACTAGCTGAACACAGAACTAGATCTACCTTTGTCAACACTAAACTTAAAAAGGAAACAACAGTCATAATCAATCATCACACTTTAGAACAATGCAACTTCAAAAATAACCTAACATACACATCTATAACATTAAAGAAGATTACCCATCACAAATGGAAGTTCTCAATCAGGCACAGCAGAAATAAATACCTATCACTGTTAATATTAATGGCAGGAGATGTAGAGTCAAATCCAGGGCCTAGATCTAAAGATAGATGTAACATCTGCAAAAAAATATGCACCCTGAAACAGAAAGCCATTCAATGTGACACCTGCGATGAATGGTACCATGCATCATGTCTCCATATGAATACACCTGTGTATTATGCCTTAGGCAACAAAGACGCATCATGGCACTGTGTACCGTGTGGGTTACCTCAGTTTACATCAGGACTGTTTGATTCCTTTGATGCGGACACTTCTAACCCATACAACATCCTAAACACCATCCCGAACCAAACTCACCAACCACTAGCCAGATCCACTCCTGTTAAACCTAAATCTACTAAAATTAATACAACAGCCTCACTAAACAAACCTACTAAAGAAGTAATACCAAAATACCTTAAAACCTTAGTTATAAATTTTCAAAGCATTAGGAACAAAACAGCAGACTTAGACATTTTATTAGAATGTGAGAAACCAGACATAATTGCAGGAACAGAAACTTGGCTGCATCCTGAAATTTATAATGCAGAAATTTTCAATAGTAATTATGAAATTTTTAGAAAAGATAGGGCTGATAATCATGGAGGAGTTCTTTTAGCAATAAAAAACACTCTTATAGCAGAAGAAATTACCTTACCTAACTCAAAAAATGTAGAATCAACATTTTGTAAAATTAATACCACCTCAACATCCCTAATAATAGGCAGCATTTACAGACCACCAAATTCTAGTTTAGAATACATGCAGGAACTATGTAATCAGATTACTACACTTAAAGAGACAAATAAAAATGCAGTTTTTTGGATTATGGGTGATTTCAACCTACCTGATATAAATTGGAAAACACTAACCATAGATAAACACCAAAACCTTAAGGACATAAATGAGCTTTTCATAGCAACTTTACACAACCTAAGTTTAGATCAAATCATTAAAAAGCCAACTAGATTAAACAACACATTAGATCTCTTCTTAACCAACAGACCTGGATTAGTAGTTGATTATGAAATTATCCCTGGTCTATCAGACCATGAGATCATAAAAATACACAGTCAGATAAAAGCAGTAGCCAATACAAAACCCAAAAGAAAAATCTTACTCTGGAATAAATGTAACCTAACACAACTACACCAAGCTGCACTAAACTTTCAACAAACATTCTTATTAGAAAAAGACATTAACCAACCAGTCGATGACCTCTGGAATTTCATTAAAAACCATCTTGAAAGCATAATAGAAAATCATATACCAACTAAATACACATCAAACAAAATAAATAAATGCTGGTTTAATAATAGACTAAAGAAGCTTTGTAAACAGAAGGAAAACCTCTATAGAAAATTTAAAGAAACTAATGCAGAAAGAGTTTACAAAAAGTATATAAAAATTAAATACTTAACCCAAAAAGTAAGCAGACAGCTGCAGAGTGAATACATAAACAATGTAATATCTAAAGATAACAACAAAAACCTATGGTCATACATTAAGTCTAAGAAAATGGAAACAACAGGCGTAGCGCCATTAAAAGATGAACATAACATAATACATAATGATAATGAAACTAAAGCAAACATTCTAAACAAATACTTTGCATCAGCATTCTCAGCCCCAGGAGACAAAGACATATTACTGAATTTGAACCAAGTAGACAACATAGAAGATATAGTAGTACAAGAAAATGGAATTCAAAAACTATTAGCCAACACCAAACCAAATAAAGCTTCTGGACCTGATGGTATTCCAGCTAGATTACTCAAAGAACTAAGTAATGAGCTAGCCCCAGTGTTCAAAATACTCTTTCAGGCTTCACTTAACCAGGGCAGAGTACTAAAGGACTGGAAAGAAGCTAATGTCACCCCCCTATTTAAAAAAGGAGAAAAATCTGACCCAGGGAACTACAGACCAGTATCACTTACCAGCATCACATGTAAAATCCTAGAACACATAATATGTAGCAACATCATAAACCACTTAGACAAACATAATGTCCTCACACCATACCAACATGGCTTTAGGAAATATAGATCATGTGAAACACAACTAATAGGACTAATTGATGATTTTTCAAAAGGTTTAGATAATAGTGAACAAATAGATGCTATCTTACTAGATTTTTCTAAGGCTTTTGACAAAGTTCACCACCATAGTTTGCTTAAAAAATTAAAATATTTCGGCATTAATGGTCCACTGCATCAGTGGATTAAAGACTTTCTGATAGGGAGAGAACAAACTGTAATAATAAATGGCTCTAAATCAACACCGATAACAGTAAACTCAGGTGTACCTCAAGGTACAGTCTTGGGTCCACTACTATTTTTAATTTACATAAATGATTTACCAAATTGCATTAGTTCAGGAACAAAAGTTTATTTGCAGACGATTGCATAATTTATAGAACAATAAAAACAACACAAGACACAGATATTTTACAAAGAGAATTAGATGAATTACAGAAATGGGAATCAAATTGGAGCATGTCTTTCCACCCAGAAAAATGTCAGTTGTTAAGAGTAACAAAAAAACTAAAACAAATTAATTCCACTTATCTTATTCATGGCAAACCAGTATCACAGACTAAAAACGCAAAATACCTAGGTGTTATAATAAATGAAAAACTATCATGGAATCCACATATTGATGAAACTACAAAAAAATCAAACAAAGCATTAGGATTTATTAAAAGAAATTTCTATAAATCAAATAAGAACATAAAACTAAAATGTTACTTAACCTTGGTTAGGCCAATAATAGAATATGCATCCTCCGTTTGGGACCCCTCAACTCAAGAAAACATTAAGAAACTGGAACAGACACAAAATAGAGCAGTGAGATTCATAACAAACGAATATTCACATTTGACTAGAGTAACACCTTTAGTAAAATCACTAAATTTAGAAAGCCTTCAGGACAGAAGGCTCAAAAGTAAAGTAGCAATCATACATAAAACACTGAACCATAATCTTCAAATACAAAAACAAAATTTAATAAAATACTCTGAAAGACACAAAGATAAAGGCACATTCCTCGTCCCATATGCTAGGACAAATTTGTACAAATACTCCTTCTTCCCTAGTGCTATTAGAGCATGGAATGGGTTGCCTGAGCTAGCCAGGAAAACCAGTGACTTGGCAGAATTTAAGTCATTGGTTAATATGCATGACTAAATGCATGACGCGTAGGACGTAATCATCTTCTTTTTTGAAGTAACGTCTGTATTATATAAGATAAGATAAGAAACAAACAAATATTGATGTTTTAACTACAAATTGAAAGAAAAACTTTTGAATATCAAATAAAATGAAGAACGTTTCTAAGAATATTCTCGTCCCTTGTCAGGGGGGGGGGGGGTCGCTGCCTGGACACTGTTAAGGGAAATAGAATGAACAGTGTTTCCTTCAAACGAATCTGATCCTGACATTACCAGAGAATGATTAGGGCTCTATCATTCATTTAAGAATAATGATTAATAATATAATATGCTCATAATACAGATAAAATTAGTAGAGCCTTCCTTTTTTTAAACCAGTGTGTTTATATATATATATAATATATATAATGAATATCTCACTCAGCAAATACAATATTTGAATATGACACATACTGCGATTGTTACTTAATTGTAGTTGCGCCAGTTAGCCCCACGAAATCCTGCAATTTTTTTTTTTGGGGGGGGGGGGGGGGGTAGACCAATTTTGAATAGTGTATGTTTGGTTGAGTTCTTTTAAACAACGTTTATATCAACTCAATATGTCTGTCCGTCAGTCTGTCTGGTAGAAGCACATTCCTTGTTCCATATGCTAGGACAAATTTGTACAAATGCTCCTAGTAACCCTAGTGCTATTAGAGTATGGAATGGGTTGCCTGAGTCAGTCACGAAAACTAATGACTTGGCAGTATTAGCTGGACACTGGCGAACATTTTCTTTCATTACTACAAAGTGCAGTGGTCTCGATTCCTCCGGCGACTTTGAGATGTTCCTTGTTCCTCTCAAAGTAGTTTACTAGAGATGGTGAACAAGAAGAAGTCGTGAGGACATTTCTATCACACTGATACAGGGGAATAGATACTGATACGCCATTGCCCAAACTCGGCATAGAAACATATTTACCTTAATGACGATGGAGGCTTCTTCAGGCAAAACTCGCTCGCTTCAAGAGTGTATATGTGCCCAAAGAGAGATTGAACAAATTTTAGACTAGAAGTACATGTGTAATATGCATTTATTCACCGTGTGACTATATACACACACGAATCTTGGCACATTTAAAACAGACTAACCAAACAGCACGTTCCTGGCGTGATACGGCACACGCACCACAAAACCTACAGTTCTGAGCAGATGACAAGAGATAAAACCTCTGCCTTCCGTGACTTAACACCTGTATCACCTGTTAGTTATGCCGCAGGTGTTAAGTTTTTAATTAGACAGATTTCTAGATGGACCTGTGTCTATGTCATCTTATCATCGAAGTAAAGATTTTCTGATAATCAGATAAAGGTAGCAATAAGCTAACAGCAGCTTTCTATCACACCTGGCCGCCAACTTGATCAGAATACCTTTGTAATCACTTACTGTTAATGTCAGAGGATACGCCTTCCTAAACAGAATACAATATTTACAATGAAATAATTCGTTTGGAATTAACGGGGATTCTTGTGTTTTAAAAGACAAATGATAAAATACTCACTACTATATGATCAGAATATAAGTTCTTAGTTATCTTTACGAAGAATAATCATCACACTCTTAAAGTAACCGTTTACTACTCTTGCCTTATAATAACCGTGAAAATTATCTTTAATACTAACCTTTTTCCAACTACATAGTCTGTGTGAAACAACCCAGCAACACCAATAGAACAACCCAACAACACCATAGAACAACCCAGCAACACCAATAGAACAACCCAGCAACACCAATAGAACAACTCAGCAACACCATAGAACAACTCAGCAACACCATAGAACAACTCAGCAACACCAAGAGAACAACCCAGCAACACCAATAGAACAACTCAGCAACACCATAGAACAACCCAACAACACCAATAGAACAACTCAGCAACACCAATAGAACAACTCAGCAACACCATAGAACAACTCAGCAACACCAATAGAACAACTCAGCAACACCATAAAACAACCCAGCAACACCAATAGAACAACCCAGCAACACCAATAGAACAACTCATCAACACCATAGAACAACTCATCAACACCATAGAACAACTCAGCAACACCAATAGAACAACTCAGCAACACCAATAGAACAACTCATCAACACCATAGAACAACTCAGCAACACCAATAGAACAAACCATTTGATTGTCAAAAGAGCTGAGCCGAAGGCTCTTCGAGCTCTAGGCGTGTAAGCCTGCTTGAACAACCGTTCTGTCTATGTAAAGCATTGCTATTTCCGATATATCTGGCACTCCGGGCGCATGGACTAGAATGCTTGGCCGAAGGCCGAGTACACCTGGAACCTCCGCCATTTTCTTATGTTGTACCAAGATATTCGTGCAGGACTCGCCATTAGTGTAACGGTCCCTTGAGGTACGGCGCATTAATTATCGACAGGGACATGGAAGCTCTCTTTCAACTCCGCACTGTGCAATGGGAAAGCTCTGGCATTCCCGTGGACATTCCCACAGGAGTTTTGTTTTGCTATTCATTCAGCCTAATCACTTCCTCTAGCGATCGTTTCCACCCGAGTGCCACGTTGAGGCAGAACAGCGTACCCGGGATAGAACGAACCAGCAACACCAATAGTACATAAAAAATCAAAGGATGCTGGATTCGACACACAAATACGAAGAACATCAGAATATATCGCTACACAGACTGGAGCCCACAGGGAAAGAGAACAGGCGGAGACCAAATTAAAGATGGAGATTAGTAGAACAAGAAGCAAAATTGGCAGGATAGACTTGTACGGTGTACCCGGCTGAGGGAAATTGCACAGAACAAATTCCGTTTCTCCACTTGGAGACAAAATTTAACAACCAATAGAGTTTTAAAAAAAAATACTTTTTAAAAACAAAGCTTAACTAAGGGAAGGAATCGCTAAGAACTTTATCTGAAAATTACCGGTTTATCTTCCTTTTTGCTATATAAGACAAAATTAATTAATGAGTACTTAATGATTAACTAATTGGCTGATTTTTTGGATTGATTCGTGTAGTGTTATCGAATATGAATATATGTTCAAAGTTTATCTTACTTCACGACTAAACCTAACCGTAACGACCGTAACTTAATCCTTATATTTTAAATCCTACGACGACATTTACGAAAGACAGAATTCAGGATTAATGTTCCAAAGAAGAAACACGCCGTTTTTAGCATGTACCGCCATCTTGAATCTGTGCCATCTAGAATTCATAGCTTTCATGCTTTAAAGAGCTGACAATACGATCTCTGAGACTAGTTCATCTCAACTGGATCTAAATAGAACTACTCTCAGACCTTCTTTTGAAAGTTATTAAGTAGCCTAAGCCTATGAACAAATGAATTCTCTATTAAATAGAACTAGACTGTAAATTTATGAGATCTATCTCGTAGGTACTAGGTTTTCTTATCTTCTTATCTTATATAATACAGACGTTACTTCAAAAAAGAAGATGATTACGTCCTACGCGTCATGCATTTAGTCATTCATATTAACCAATGACTTAAATTCTGCCAAGTCACTGGTTTTCCTGGCTAGCTCAGGCAACCCATTCCATGCTCTAATAGCACTAGGGAAGAAGGAGTATTTGTACAAATTTGTCCTAGCATATGGGACGAGGAATGTGCCTTTATCTTTGTGTCTTTCAGAGTATTTTATTAAATTTTGTTTTTGTATTTGAAGATTATGGTTCAGTGTTTTATGTATAATTGCTACTTTACTTTTGAGTCTTCTGTCCTGAAGGCTTTCTAAATTTAGTGATTTTACTAAAGGTGTTTTGTTTTGTTTTGTAAATACTATGAAAGGGGTATAACCTTTAGCAATAGGTGACTATGTTCTTTTAATATGACTAGTCTGGCTTAACACTTTATTCTTTTAATATGACTAGTCTAGTTAACACTTTGTTCTTTTAATATGACTAGTCTAGTTAACACTTTGTTCTTTTAATATGACTAGTCTGGCTTAACACTTTATTCTTTTAATATGACTAGTCTGGCTTGACACTTTGTTCTTTTAATATGACTAGTCTAGTTAACACTATGTTCTTTTAATATGACTAGTCTAGTTAACACTTTGTTCTTTTAATATGACTAGTCTGGCTTAACACTTTGTTCTTTTAATATGACTAGTCTGGCTTAACACTTTGTTCTTTTAATATGACTAGTCTGGCTTAACACTTTGTTCTTTTAATATGACTAGTCTGGCTTAACACTTTGTTCTTTTAATATGACTAGTCTGGCTTAACACTTTGTTCTTTTAATATGACTAGTCTGGCTTAACACTTTATTCTTTTAATATGACTAGTCTGGCTTAACACTTTGTTCTTTTAATATGACTAGTCTGGCTTAACACTTTGTTCTTTTAATATGACTAGTCTGGCTTAACACTTTGTTCTTTTAATACGACTAGTCTGGCTTAACACCTATATTTTATGCGATTCAATAGTTTAAATAAAAACCTGAATGTATTGTAGTTGTATTTATGAATTAAAGTTTTAGAGATTTCTATTTTTGAATTTAATGTTTGGTTAATTTATTTCGAAATCTAGCTGGGTAATTAGAAGACACAGAATTCACTCAAATTTGTCCTCACTATTGAATCAATCATTGCAAATGGGAACATATACAATCAATGACCACACAGAATGACATGCATGTTCCAGGAAAGTAATGGAAACAGGAAACAATGTGTTTGAAACATCATCATCACACCAAGAGAACAGTGTTAAATATATTGTTATACAATTCGATTTAGATTTTACATTTTGAAGGAGGGGTTCTCAAACAGTTGAATTATGAGTAAGAGGGAAAAGGGAGATAGAAGTGTTCTGTATTTATCATAGGTAACATTAAAGGTTATTCTTCTTCTTCGTTCTCATTGTTATGTTGGAGTGTTCAGATGACTAGACCAATACATGAGATGAACCGCGCAGTGGTTTCCAAATCAGGGAGCTCTCCATATAGTTTTCTTTCTATTGGGGTGTTTTGGGGCCATTGTCTTATGCGGGCCTCTTGGTAAAGAGCAGTTTTGGAGGACGTGGTCGGCATTCTCTGGTGATACTCCACATGGGCAGATTTCACTGGTTCCAATTTTGAGCTTCCGGTGCATTATTAAAATATATTAAAGTATATTATATTTAAGGTTATAATTATTCAGATTTTTTCCCTGATCATTGTGCACTTCGACGAGAGATCTAGGTCACTTTGACATTCTTCTACAGGAGAGACGGAGCAAGTTATCCCGAGCCAGCTTCAAAATAAATGAAACATGTACGAGACAGAAGATAAGATTTATCTGAACTACACAGACATTAGGGGAAGTCAAGAGATCTGAATTGATTGGTAACATCAAGAAAATCTCAAATACTGATAAATTCAAACAACTTAGATGATTAGCTTCTTAGTGACCAGACCACTGACCACAACAACAAACTTGAACGTTTCAGTTGACAAAAAAAAAAAACACGCCTGAAAATCAATTGT
Source organism: Biomphalaria glabrata (assembly GCF_947242115.1). Lineage (NCBI taxonomy): Eukaryota > Metazoa > Mollusca > Gastropoda > Planorbidae > Biomphalaria > Biomphalaria glabrata. The sequence goes on from NC_074716.1 coordinate 38,593,722, forward strand.
CAAGAAGAATCTAGTTCAGTTGCAGCATGGAAAAACAAGGGAAGACAAAAAATACGAAATAACGTTAAAAAAGAGTTACGTTTTGATTGCATACTTGATTGTCATGGCAACTGATACTTAAGTCCAAGGGGATTCTAGCAAAACGCCAGCGTTAGAAATATTTGATTATCTTGTTAATGAAACGAAGATCAATGTGAGTGCTAAATGACCAAAAATCCACGTGAGTGCTAAATGACCAAAAATCAATGTGAGTGCTAAATGACCAAAAATCCATGTGAGTGCTAAATGACCAAAAATCAATGTGAGTGCTAAATGACCAAAAATCAATGTGAATGCTAAATGACCAAAGATCAATGTGAATGCTAAATGACAAAAGATCAATGTGAATGCTAAATGACCAAAAATCAATGTGAATGCTAAATGACCAAAGATCAATGTGAATGCTAAATGACCAAAAATAAATGTGAGTGCTCAATGACCAAAAATCAATGTGAGTGCTAAATGACCAAAGATCAATGTGAATGCCAAATGACCAAAAATCAATGTAAGTGCTAAATGACCAAAGATCAATGTGAGTGCTAAATGACCAAAGATGAATGTGAATGCTAAATTACCAAAGATCAAGTGAGTGCTAAATGACCAAAGATCAGGTGAGTGCTAAATGACCAAAGATCAAGTGAGTGCTAAATAACCAAAGATCATTTGAGTGCTAAATGACCAAAGATCAAGTGAGTGCTAAATGACCAATGATCAAGTGAGTGCTAAATGATCAAAAATCAATGTGAGTGCTAAATGACCAAAAATCAATGTGAGTGCTAAATGACCAAAGATCAATGTGAATGCTAAATGACCAAAGATCAAGTGAGTGCTAAATAACCAAAGATCAAGTGAGTGCTAAATGACCAAAGATCAAGTGAGTGCTAAATGACCAAAGATCAAGTGAGTGCTAAATGACCAAAGATCAAGTGAGTGCTAAATGACCAAAAATCAGGTGAGTCTTGGATGAAGTCACGAAGTACATGTATGCACCATTGAAAAACAGCCTTGCTCTGTGACCCCCAGCACTGAGCTCCTACAACCTTCTCACAAGACTTCACTAGCACATTTAGCGTGGCTGCTAATGAGAAATAAAACGAAACCGGAAGTCCTGGACCAATATACTTTCACCTCTAAGTTTAAACTGAACGTTTTTAGTTTTTGTTGCATCGGTGTCTTTAAAAAGATCATTTTAAGATTGATAGCAGTGGCGTAGCTAGGGTGGGGTAGGAGGGGGAATTTAAGATTGATAGCAGTGGTGTAGCTAGGGTGGGGTAGGAGGGGGGAATTTGAAAATACCCCCGCGCCCCACTTAAGGGAGGGCCCCAAATTAGTGTTTTTTTTACTTTAAATATTACGCAAAATGCAGGGGCCTCCAAAGAGGTCAATCCACTCCCGGGCCTCCAAATGATGGAAAATTTTTAGCTACGCCCCTAATTGATAGCATGACACAACGATAATGTCAATCCAATGAAAGTGTGAATAGAAATAAATACATAAATAAAGGAATCTTCCTTTTATGCTGTCTTTACCAATCTATCAATCTCTAGTTGTATGTTCATTTAACTTGCAACAATTCATCCTGCCCTAAATTGAACTCTGATCAAAATGAGCATTACATCCCTCCCAGTGACCTACTTGGGGTGTCCTGGCTTTGACCAACAGAGATATTTCCAAAGCCTTTTGTTTCCATGCTTGATCTGTTGTAGATAACTCTATCAGTACATCTTCTGAGCGCCTTCAGGACTACAACAATGATCCGTTTGGGATGAACATGTTCATGATAAAAGTGCATCATTTACCTCTTTCTAAACATAGCGCGCACACTCACACACACGACGTTATCTAGATCTCCCTAAAGGACAAGGAAGACAGTTTTATTTCAGTTTTCCTCCTACATTCCCCCCCCCCCCCCTTTTCCAAGCAACCAACTCATCAAACAGATGACATGAATCAATCCCATCAAGCGCACCGAACGACACTTCCACGCGTGTACAGGTATTAGGTTTTATGACTTTCTACCAGGCCCAGGGACACTTTAAAGTTGTACGCTCCGCGTTTCTGGATCTGACCCATTGTAGCCTCTGCACGAGATGTAGACAGGGTCCATCGATTAGAGCAGGTCTACTCAGTAAGGAAACTCCATGTTCTCAATCTCGAACTAGTTCACATTATTAGTCTACATTTGAAGCCCAGTCATTTATCTTGCTTCTGTTTTGTTTGCTTTTTTTTTTTCTCATCCGGTTGACTTTATTTAAGCAACACAAATCAGTAACAGAAAAAGAAGAGTAGGCAATATGGGAAAATGGGGGCTGGGGGGCGCGATAAAAATTAAAAAGATGAAACTTGTGAGAGATTTTAAAATAAATAGACAAAAAAACAATATTCAAGACGTTAGGTTCAAAGGTCATTGTTGCCAGCTAAATAGCATAAATACCTTTTGCTACGAGTGAAAAAGCTTATATATTTGAGTATTAAAATACTTTATAAAAATGCATAGCTTCTCAACACTTGCAATACACCAGAAACACCAAAGTACTTATCTATAGTTATTCGCGAGATATGGACATCTCCATGTGGTCATCGTCTTTGTTACCATGACAACGTTCTTGTGGTTTTTGTTCTTGTTCTGTGTTGTTCACAATCTGTCAAGATGTTTCCTATTGTTTTCTCTCATCTCTTGGCTATGAAACTAACAGCCAGGGAGTGAACGGATATTTATAGCGCTTCTCTATTACCCTGTCCTCCTTGAAATTATCAAAGATCGCCATTGGCATGCGGTCATCCCCCCATAAGGGATAGGTGGCCAATGCAGCGCAGCTGACGACCAGTAAGTAGTGCCCGTACACTGTCTACACCGGCTTCAGCCTTCCAGCAGAAGATGACAGAAAATTGAATTTCGAACAGGCGCCTGGATAGCTCACACGAAGGTCACGGGACACACATTGAAGTACCAAAGTAAAGCCGTCGCTGAAGAAAGGCACATACAATGACGGCGGACAACGGCTTTATCTGCATAAGAAGTGGCAAAATATGTAGGTCTCAACTGGGCCTGAGGATGGCGTGAAATACTGCACTCACCAGTTAATATTCGGACACGAAGACAATGCCTTAGAAACGTGGCTTTCATCTGTTTGAAGGAGGACTAAAGTTTTTTTTTTTTGTTTGCTTTATTTCCTCTGCTACCAACATAAAAGGCTTAGATCTAGAACATGATGAAAAGATCTAGAACATGATGAAAAGATCTAGAACATGATGAAAAGATCTAGAACATGATGGAAAGATCTAGAACATGATGAAAGGATTGAAGATCTACCATTATACAAACAATAGGACACATGACATCAATCCGTGTTCATCCTGAGGACTACTGCACTTGAGAACCTCCAGCCGTATCTGTTAATTTTTTATTTGTTTTTTTAATATGAACTTTATTCCGTACACTAAAGTTCATCGATTCGTCAAAATGTCACATAGAACAATTTATTATACGTGACTGTTTGCATTTTCACCCTTCTTTCTGCTTCTGTTGTGTATGGCATCTTCAATCCGAGACCCCTCCTTTATGTTCTCTCTCCATGTAGATATATCCAGTGCTACTTTTTCCCAGCTGCTAGTATCGATTTTGAAGAGCTTCATGTCACGTTTGCATACATCAGTATACCGTAAAATTGGGCGACCAGCGGCTCTCCTGACTTCTATTAGATCGCCATACAGGATGTCCTGTGGAAGTCGAACTACTGGCATTCTACGAGCGTGGCCAAGCTGATAACAGAGCGGATGTCCTGGCACCCTGCTCTTCGTAGCACTTCCTCATTGGTTATTTTACCTTTCCACCTTATTTTAAGGATCCTCCTTAGGCATCGGAGGTGGAAGACATTCAGCTTTTTTTCCTGCCATGAATAGGTTGACCAAGTTTCACTTCCGTATAGCAAAGTGCTCAGATAGATAGATAGATATTCTAACAAACATCCGGGTTACTCAATGTTTAACTCCACACCCCACCCAATGAAGTGTTTTTCCCATTTCTCCCCACCCCATTTTCACTTTTTTAGCGGCCCCCGAAAGGGGAAAAGCGGCACTTAGTTTTGTTCGCAGAGCGTTGAGATCGCAGAAACAATAAATATAGTGAAAATCCGAACTAATATTTTAGAACTTGCAAAGTTCTAGGCATCAGTTATTTTTTGTTTTTCTGAAAGCGAACCCTTTACATTTGTAATATTAACTATATGATTATCCCTATATGATTGTATGTAAATACATACAACAAATTTTATACAAAACTTTAGGAGAGCTGTCTTTTTTTAAAAAAAAGGTCACAGACATTTTGACTGCAGGCTTCATTGATGTATTAACGCCTTGATAGAAAAAAAAATGCACCTATTATTAGATCATTATTTTTTTTCATTTCAATTTCATCTTGACGACCAATGCGCCGAACGAAATGGAGGATCCAAGTCTAAGTAAGTAAGATTTAAATAATGAACATTGAATAATTTCAATAATAAACTTGTCAGAGACGCGATAACCTATTTATATATCTAAGTCAAGATCTAAACTTGATATAGTCAATAGGCATATTCTATAGATTTAGACGTAGATCTAAATTCATATTCCATATTTAAAGATTTGATTTAGATATAGGTTGCAAACCATAGAGCTGGATTTATAAGTAATAACTGAAAACGACATTGAGAAATCCGCGTTAATTGTCATAATACTATATAAAATCTAGATATACTTGAGTACTTTGACACAATTTTTAAATTAATATAATACAACAAAATGTTTCTAGTTATGTAGAGCTTGATGTTGATTCCAACGATACCAAGATGACATTCTAGATCGTATAGGAGAAAAGTTAAAGATTTTTACGTGTATGAAATTGGACTATAAAAATTGGAAAAAAAATGTGATTATAAAATGAATTCGTGTGTCGTTAACTGTTCACAGCTCTGTAGCCATGAGAGATAGCAGCTTCAAATTGGAAGTAGTTTTACTTCGTTATATGTTGTTTTTTTTACAAATCTTGTATCAAGTCACTCTGTCTGTCTGTCTGCCTGTCTGGTAAAACGTTTGAACACTTTAGTTCTCCCACACCGATTCTCAGATCATTGGCGTGAACAATTCATATATTTAGCAAAAAAATAATCAATGAGTCAATTAATTACTGGCAATACATTATTTTGTTTGAAACCAACAAGAGAAATTAAACTTTGAGAATTTCTTAAATTTTCTTTCCATGTTGCCACACCCCACAGGAGAACGCTTCACACTATGAAACTCGTAAGTCAGTTGAATATTTTTCGAGGTAAGCCCGCGCCCTTGAAGAATGACCCGCCCCATTCTAAGGTGCACGTTCCTCAAGATGGGAGAACCCCTGTTGTGTCTGGCTGCTTGAGCATATCTGCACCTTCAAACGACATTCACAGAAACTTTCCCGCCAAGCGTGTGTGTGTGTTTTTATATGTGAGAACTAGAAACTAGCGTCTCACTTTTATCTGCCGTCTGCGTGAAATAAAAAAAAAAGGGGAAGGGGGTTAAGAGCCAAGGAATGGGAATTTTTTTTTTTAAATCGAAACTTGGTTCTGTAGGGAGTGTAGGGAGGAAATATTTACATCATCCCACCCCTCCTCTTTTTTTTTTTGCTAATTTTTTTTTCGCTCGCATTCGGAGTATGGGCCTCTAGATATTGAGCTGAATTATGGCTCATAAAATAGACGCGATCAATTTCCAGGCCCTTGTACCTGGCTGAGTGATTCCGAGCTGATGGAAAGTGGTGATGGGGGCTTCTCAAAGCGCGACATGGGCTATACCAAACGTTATTGTTGTAGATACCTGTACATTTAACGTTAATTGTGTCATGTGTTTGTTTGTAGATGTGATTTTAATTATACCACGTATATGTGTATGTGAATTTGATTGTGTGTGTGTATATGTCATGTACAGTTGTGTTATGAGTGTATATGTTTCGAGCCAAGTTTGAAATGCAGACATTCTATAGAACCTCGTGAGACCCACTGTGGTTTGACAGACACTTTCAAACCTAGAAGAGGATCTGACAATGATCAAGCCTTACAAAGAAAGACAGAAAATACAAACAACACAAAGTGAACATTAAAAACTAGACTTATAAAGTATGTAATGAAAAACGTTAGTCAGTCCTTGGCTGTACGTTAAATAATAATGTTTATCGTAAGTTTAAATTGATTATTATGTTTATCATAAGTTTAAATTAATTATTATGTTTATCAAAAGTTTCTCAGACGAAGTGACTTTTTTGAAGAACTGTTAGCGCAAGACTAAAAAAACCCCCAAGGTTAAAAGACAGTTTGTGTGGAAACACAAACTCAAAATCGGCCCATGAAGTGATCCACCCATGCAGGTAAAAAGGCAGGTATCAATATTTTAAGAAAGAACATCAGAATGAAATTCGATTAAAAACAAATGACAGAGAAGAATAGAGAAAGAAGGTTGACAAATCTTGTGTGGTGCCCCAGCGGTCCAGCAGACTAAAGGATAGGTGAAAGTGAATATGAAGTTAGATGTGAACCTGACCTAACTGATGTCTTATGAATATCTAATTGATTTGTAAAGGGCCAATCTTATCTTATCTTATATAATACAGACGTTACTTCAAAAAAGAAGATGATTACGTCCTACGCGTCATGCATTTAGTCATGCATATTAACCAATGACTTAAATTCTGCCAAGTCACTGGTTTTCCTGGCTAGCTCAGGCAACCCATTCCATGCTCTAATAGCACTAGGGAAGAAGGAGTATTTGTACAAATTTGTCCTAGCATATGGGACGAGGAATGTGCCTTTATCTTTGTGTCTTTCAGAGTATTTTATTAAATTTTGTTTTTGTATTTGAAGATTATGGTTCAGTGTTTTATGTATGATTGCTACTTTACTTTTGAGCGTTCTGTCCTGAAGGCTTTCTAAATTTAGTGATTTTACTAAAGGTGTTACTCTAGTCAAATGTGAATATTCGTTTGTTATGAATCTCACTGCTCTATTTTGTGTCTGTTCCAGTTTCTTAATGTTTTCTTGAGTTGAGGGGTCCCAAACGGAAGATGCATATTCTATTATTGGCCTAACCAAGGTTAAATAACATTTTAGTTTTATGTTCTTATTTGATTTATAGAAATTTCTTTTAATAAATCCTAATGCTTTGTTTGATTTTTTTGTAGTTTCATCAATATGTGGATTCCATGATAGTTTTTCATTTATTATAACACCTAGGTATTTTGCGTTTTTAGTCTGTGATACTGGTTTGCCATGAATAAGATAAGTGGAATTAATTTGTTTTAGTTTTTTTGTTACTCTTAACAACTGACATTTTTCTGGGTGGAAAGACATGCTCCAATTTGATTCCCATTTCTGTAATTCATCTAATTCTCTTTGTAAAATATCTGTGTCTTGTGTTGTTTTTATTGTTCTATATATTATGCAATCGTCTGCAAATAATCTGACTTTTGTTCCTGAACTAATGCAATTTGGTAAATCATTTATGTAAATTAAAAATAGTAGTGGACCCAAGACTGTACCTTGAGGTACACCTGAGTTTACTGTTATCGGTGTTGATTTAGAGCCATTTATTATTACAGTTTGTTCTCTCCCTATCAGAAAGTCTTTAATCCACTGATGCAGTGGACCATTAATGCCGAAATATTTTAATTTTTTAAGCAAACTATGGTGGTGAACTTTGTCAAAAGCCTTAGAAAAATCTAGTAAGATAGCATCTATTTGTTCACTATTATCTAAACCTTTTGAAAAATCATCAATTAGTCCTATTAGTTGTGTTTCACATGATCTATATTTCCTAAAGCCATGTTGGTATGGTGTGAGGACATTATGTTTGTCTAAGTGGTTTATGATGTTGCTACATATTATGTGTTCTAGGATTTTACATGTGATGCTGGTAAGTGATACTGGTCTGTAGTTCCCTGGGTCAGATTTTTCTCCTTTTTTAAATAGGGGGGTGACATTAGCTTCTTTCCAGTCCTTTGGTACTCTGCCCTGGTTAAGTGAAGCCTGAAAGAGTATTTTGAACACTGGGGCTAGCTCATTACTTAGTTCTTTGAGTAATCTAGCTGGAATACCATCAGGTCCAGAAGCTTTATTTGGTTTGGTGTTGGCTAATAGTTTTTGAATTCCATTTTCTTGTACTACTATATCTTCTATGTTGTCTACTTGGTTCAAATTCAGTAATATGTCTTTGTCTCCTGGGGCTGAGAATGCTGATGCAAAGTATTTGTTTAGAATGTTTGCTTTAGTTTCATTATCATTATGTATTATGTTATGTTCATCTTTTAATGGCGCTACGCCTGTTGTTTCCATTTTCTTAGACTTAATGTATGACCATAGGTTTTTGTTGTTATCTTTAGATATTACATTGTTTATGTATTCACTCTGCAGCTGTCTGCTTACTTTTTGGGTTAAGTGTTTAATTTTTATATACTTTTTGTAAACTCTTTCTGCATTAGTTTCTTTAAATTTTCTATAGAGGTTTTCCTTCTGTTTACAAAGCTTCTTTAGTCTATTATTAAACCAGCATTTATTTATTTTGTTTGATGTGTATTTAGTTGGTATATGATTTTCTATTATGCTTTTAAGATGGTTTTTAATGAAATTCCAGAGGTCATCGACTGGTTGGTTAATGTCTTTTTCTAATAAGAATGTTTGTTGAAAGTTTAGTGCAGCTTGGTGTAGTTGTGTTAGGTTACATTTATTCCAATCTCCTCACATCCTCAAAAAAAGAAAAAAAAATCCTTTAGTTAAGTGTTTTATGGCTGTGTGGGCATCATGCAGTTCATGCTATCGACAATATAAAAACCTACTTATTAATTGTTGTTTTAAATTACGTCCAACTTATATGAATACCAAATAGATTTTTTACTATTAAAAAATGTAAACATTATTTTTGGGTAAATGTAGTAAATAGTAGGACAGAACTTACATAACGTAGCAATACAAATGTAAACAAAATAATTTTATTTAACAAAAAATCTAAAACCATTTGTATAAATGTGTTGAAATATGATATGTGGTAATTTCCGATTTCCAATACTAAAGAGCCTCCCGTGATTGTTACTATTATTAGTGAATAGTTGTAAAAATGGTGTATTTTTATGAAAAAAAACTTCTCGCATATGTGATTTAAAAAATTAGATTTTTCGCTTTTACAAAAGAAAAAAGTAGCCATTGCATCAGAACTTTGAATGCTCTAAAATATCATGATGTCCGGTTGTCATTTTCTCCTCATACGGACAGACATCGGACAGATGGACAGACATTTCACACAAAACTAATAGCGTCGTTTCCCCTTTTAGGGGGCCGCTAAAAAGTACGGAACTCAATGTCCACCTTTTTTTTACCTGTGAATTCGATTACCGATATCACTTATTATCCATCCACTTTTCCACCCTACGCCTCAGTAAATAGTCCGACATACAATCTCTGAGTATTCATCGACTTTTTAGCTCTGTATCGAAGTATTTCAAAACATCGATGATGCTTGTCGACAGGAGCCTTATTTACTATTCCATCCTGCGTATCAAATGGTCGCATAATATTTCGGCCCCCCCCCCCCCCCCAAATTTTAACTTCTCCTTAACCCAATTTTGGCGCATGATTTATAGTTTGTTACGTTGAATTAGAACGACCCGCTTAGACCAACCATCAGCACACACATACATGTTTCTGACCTGAGTATTCTAGTTTTACTTTTCAGACTTTCTTCGTCATCACCCCTAAAAAATATTTAATCTCAGATTTTTCTTAATTCAACATTTAAGTATTTCATAAACTCTTGTGTTTTTACTTTGGGGATCTTTAAGGCTCCCCTGAGTCCACCTAGCCCTAATGGGTACCTGATTTTAGTTGGGGAAACGCTAAGGCGGTTGGTCGTTGTGCTGGCCACATGCACCCTCGTTAGCAGCGGGCCACTCAAACAGATGACCTTTACATCATCAGCCATATATATCTCAAGGTCTGTAGCTATGCACATTCCTAACATGCTTGTCGCGGGCCATATGACAGCAGGACATGAAGATCAATGGAGCTGAACATTGGTGGCTTCATTGTGTACTATTGACACATGTTTTGGGGGCCGGAAGGCACCAAGTCACGATGTGCCCGCATGGACGTAGTTTTGGGCATCACTGAAATCAAGCAACAAACAAAATAGTTAAAAAATCATTTTTATAAAATACAAAGCTTATCTTAAGTTGAAGAACTCCACCCTGAAAACTATATGCATCAATAATGTGCAAGTTATTTCTCTAATTCGATATCAAACAAAATAATTAATTATAAATAATTAATTGACTAAATGGGTATATATTTTTTTTTGTTATTGATTCAGAAGACGAGCGCTTTAACACTCATCCATCGCGCCTCCTGCTGGCCACATAACACGTTGTTCAACTTCGGCCCTAGAAAAAGATTACCTTATCATCAACTGCTCTATATTACGCAAGATGGGAAAGGCTACTTTACACTTAAGCTGACCGGAAGTCTAAGCAAAAGGCCATACTCGGAATTCGAACTCTAAGAATTAGATACACAGACGAGCGAGCAAGAACTCAAATAGCCGCCCGATGCTACGAGCATTTAATCTATTTTTAACCTACATATAATTCACTGTTTGAACATTAAGCCTCCAGTTGCTGGCTGTCGACCCCTCATTCTCGTCTGTTTTCAACATCAGGGCTCTACTCCGCTTAACTCCGGGGATTACATCGGTTATATTTTTCAAGACTAATCCGCCCAAGATGTACGACATAGCACGACAATCAAAGGCAACACTCTGAGCGCAACAAGAGGAAGAAGATCAAGGGCATGCAACTACATGAAAGAAATCTAAACAAACAGAGGAGTTATTTCCCTTGAAAACCCTAGACAAACAGAAGTTATCTGCACAGGAAACAAAAAAATGTGTCTTCACAAACCGATCGGCTTAGCCCCCGAGCTGTGGTTATCGCCCAGTCCGAGATAGTCGCCCTGGCCAAGCGGACAAATCTCCTTTGAATCTTGGCCAAACATATGATTGTCGTTGTCTTCTGTTGGTCATAGTGTTGAATTTAGAAAAAAGGAAAAGGGATAAAGATTTAAGGAATACTTGGGGCATTAAAACAAGCTATTTTCAAAATACCAGCTATAAACATACCGGCTATAAACATACCAGATATAAACATACCAGCTATTAAAATACCAGCTAAATAAACATACCAGATATATAAACATACCAGCTATAAGCATACCAGCTATCTCATCACCTTTTGAAAGAGATTTGAATTCCATAGAGAGTGACTCTAAAACGTTTTTCTTACATGAACATGATATAGACGAGTATTAGTCATTATAAAAACTGGTCGTGTGGTATGCGCTTCGAACTGTCTTGACGATGGCCCCGAGCTCGAACCCTAGCCATCCCCAGCCGTCCTGCAGGAGACATGAGCGAGGACGCAATTCTCGTTTCTGAAAAGAACGTCCGAAACTTGTATTGAAAATAAGACGAAAGAAACAAGAAGACAATATAAGAATCAAAATCTTGTTTTCAAAAATTAATTAAAAAAAAAACAAAGCTTGTATAAGGGAAAGCCCTACATCATACCTGCATTATATCTCAATACTGCAAGGTTTGTCTCCCTTTTTATATAAATAAATATTTAATAACCACAAATAGATTAACTAATTAATTATTTTTTAAAACTGATTCGTGTATTGTCTTCGACTATTAATATTTATGCAAAATTTCAGACTTGATCTGAGAATAAAAAAAGTGGGATTAAAAAAAAGTTCTAAATGAATCTTCCCAGACAGGCAGACAGACAGACAGGCGGAGTGAGTTATTTTAAGCATTGTAATGAGAAAGTGAAGACTATTCTAATAGTTACTAAGTATATGGGGCCAGATTGAAAATAGAACGCCCCGTGGCTTGTTCAAGTCATGTCACATGCCACATACTTGGATTTGTAAAGCAGTTTGAACATGAAGCTTTTACCTTGAATACGTTGTGATTAATTAATTCAAGTGCCGTTACGTTATCTAACTATTTATACTCTTAATATTCAAATTAGAGGGACCACATTTAGACAATTACGACATGCCATATGTAGGTTAAATATTGTTACAAATGAACAATGCGAAGTAGAGGTCAACGTATGACCCCGGCGAGATGACACAGCAGCTAGTGTTCCCTGCAATCTACATGTACAAACAAAGACAGGATGTGACGTGTCCACACGTGTTGTTCCAGGGGACGAACAGATCTAAGTAGGGGGACAGTTACTAATGAACAGTGACAGATAAAGGTCACTACGTGTGACCCCGACTTGATGACACTGCAGCGAGTGTTTTCTGAAATCTACGTGTATAAATAAAGACAGGATGTGAAGTTTCCTGACATGTTATTCCAGAGGATACTAGGAGTGTTTGTGCAACTTTGGACAAGCGATTAGGGACTCTATATAAGCCAGAGAGTTAATGTTAAAGTCAGTCGTATGGAGTCGTGAGTGAGCCGTTACAGTCGATACAGACTATGTAAGACGTGTGCGGCTCTGTGGAAGAGAAATGTGTACGACTCGATGCAAGTTAACTAGGGTAGAGTTAACTGGAGTGGACTACTGTCGTTAAAGTCTATACAGTGAACTACAGTGGACTTGAGCCGTTACAGTCGATACAGTCGATGTAAGACGTGTGCGGCTCTGATTCGGTAGACTTGAGTACGACTTGGTTCAGCTTTGGGAGACCTGGAGCGACACTGGGAAGTGTGTCGTTGGTCTGTTCTGTGGAATACGGCTCGAGGAAAGTTGAGAAGAGAGGAATTGCAACGAAATGAAGAGATGCATTGCAAAAAAGTATAGCTAACTATAAACTGACAGATATTGTACAGTCTTCTACGCTACATGTTACAGTAATAAATTGTTAGAGTTAATAGTCATTAAAGTTATATGAAACTGAAAGTTTAGTCGTCAAGTTCTTTGCTGTGTTTTTATTTGTGTGCCAACTAATACATCTAGCCAGAAGATTCAGAAATACGTAACAATTGGTGTCAGAAGTGGGATATTTCTGGCTAGAATGTGTTCCATCAAACTTCTTATTGAACTTGACATGAAAGAACTTAGACAAGAGCTTCGAGAAAGAGGTCTACAGCTTAACGGAAATAAGGAAACGCTAACAGCACGTCTCAGACAAGCCCTGTTGGAGGAAGATGAGAATCCTGACACTTGTCAATTTGAAATCAAACCTAATACGATGGAGCTCCTGAGAACTTTGCAATACAAAATGAACTCGGTGAAAGAGAGCATTAAGAAGATAGAATCAGAAATCAACACCAGATTTTCTTCATTTAACCAGTTGATTAAAGTCATGAATGAGAATGAACAAATAGCTACCACGCCCAACAAGACAGAAGAACAAACAGATACGATAAAAGATCAAACTAGAATCATGATTAACGAGCTGCTGAACACCCAACATTATCAGATTGAGTCGACAGATGAAAGAGCTACACCACTGATGAACAACGAACAATTGTCCAACCAAGGATATGGCGAAACAGACAATTACGATAAAGATGCTGGTGATGGCTGTGCTGTTTGTGACTGTGATAGCAAACCAAACGAATGTGGCCCACAAGAAATGAAAAGAGACGGTAGCTGTTACTATTTCAACGAGAAGCAGAATGAGACCGCTGAAGAAACAATAGAAGAGACTTATAGTTTGACCGAAGCTTTAGCTATAGATAAACCTGATATGAGTACCTCAACCAGCCAAACAGATCAAGACAACGTTTGGTCTGCGTCCAAGCCTGTTGCTGTGGGCCTTAAAGACTTCTGTCTATCTGTCATTGTCTACGAGAGGAACTCGAAGCTGGATTATTGCACCCATGCGTTTGACAAGAACTGTACGTACGTAGCTATGCAAGAAGACTGTGAATGCCAAGAAATACACCAACAAGCTCTAGACTTAACAGAAGCTTGTACAGCTATCAAGGTAGGCGTGAGAAGCCCTGGTGATAGTCAAGGAATTACAATAGAAACTGATGCTGAAGTTGATGGACCTTTGCACGTTGAATGTTATCAACCTGTCCCACAGTCGAGTCCTCCAGACTCGGATGAAGGTGATGACGTGTTTGACAACTTGCCTTCAAGTGGACTTGCAGTTCATTCGCAAAGCACCCATCGAAGAATAATGCTGAAGCAACTTGTTAGATCAACAGTCTTGATGACTACAGCTATGAAATACAATGCCTTCCTATGTGCTAAGTCGCTGCCATCAGCATTGATCGACAGGAAAGCAAGACAACGACAACGACATCAACGCAACCAAAGAAATATCAAATTGAGGAGGCGGAGAAAGCGACATATGCAGAGTGCAACGTGGATGGCTCCAACAAGATCAAGATACAAACCCACCCCTTCTCCCACTGATAGACCCCCACCTGCATTTATGAAACTCCATAGCCCATGTTGTTAGAAAACAAGCCCACCACTTCTCCCACTGATAGACCCCCACCTGCACTGATGAAACTCCACAGCCCATGTTTTTAGAAAGATTCTGTCCGGGACCATAAACCAAAGAAGAAAGCCTTACGAATCAGTTGAAAGTGTGAAGCCACTAATGAATAATCTAAGAACATTCATGAGAATAGGTTTGATGAAGTATAACAGAGGTTTTAGAAGAACGATAATCAAATCAGAAGCAAGAAGGACAGAACTAGTGTTAGATGCCAGAACTGTGAAGTGAGTAACCATCTGAGATAGAACTGTACAAATAAAACTGTACGAGAAGATCAACCCAACAGGCATCGTACAAACCCAAGACAGTTGCTGTTGTAAGAAGAACATGTGAATATTGCTGTACTGTAATGAACCTGGTCATCTCTGAAGAAGCTCTGGAAAAAGATGCTTGAAAATGTAAAACTCAGCCAGTGAAGCACGAACTCGTTAGAATGCTGATGAATTTTCTCGACAAGAGTGCCCAATGTCGTCATCTGAAGGTCGATGTTTCCATACCAAGATTGATGAAAACATTTGTGAGGAACTGCTGAAAAATGAGGATTTGGCTCCCATTCTTCTATGGAAAGAAGATGGACAACTGCCAGATTGAAAGAACATCTCTGAGAAGGGGGCAACCACCAAAGCTTCCTACTTGATCGTCGATCGATTTCATCAGTATCGTGATGAAGTAGAATCTGTTCGGGACGAACAGATCTAAGAAGGGGGCAGTGTTACAAATGAACAGTGATAGGTAGAGGTCAACGTATGACCCCGGCGAGATGACACAGCAGCTAGTGTTCCCTGCAATCTACATGTACAAACAAAGACAGGATGTGACGTGATGCCAGAAGATTCAGAAATACGTAACAATTGGTGTCAGAAGTGGGATATTTCTGGCTAGAATGTGTTCCATCAAACTTCTTATTGAACTTGACATGAAAGAACTTAGACAAGAGCTTCGAGAAAGAGGTCTACAGCTTAACGGAAATAAGGAAACGCTAACAGCACGTCTCAGACAAGCCCTGTTGGAGGAAGATGAGAATCCTGACACTTGTCAATTTTAAATCAAACCTAATACGATGGAGCTCCTGAGAACTTTGCAATACAAAATGAACTCGGTGAAAGAGAGCATTAAGAAGATAGAATCAGAAATCAACACCAGATTTTCTTCATTTAACCAGTTGATTAAAGTCATGAATGAGAATGAACAAATAGCTACCACGCCCAACAAGACAGAAGAACAAACAGATACGATAAAAGATCAAACTAGAATCATGATTAACGAGCTGCTGAACACCCAACATTATCAGATTGAGTCGACAGATGAAAGAGCTACACCACTGATGAACAACGAACAATTGTCCAACCAAGGATATGGCGAAACAGACAATTACGATAAAGATGCTGATGATGGCTGTGCTGTTTGTGACTGTGATAGCAAACCAAACGAATGTGGCCCACAAGAAATGAAAAGAGACGGTAGCTGTTACTATTTCAACGAGAAGCAGAATGAGACCGCTGAAGAAACAATAGAAGAGACTTATAGTTTGACCGAAGCTTTAGCTATAGATAAACCTGATATGAGTACCTCAACCAGCCAAACAGATCAAGACAACGTTTGGTCTGCGTCCAAGCCTGTTGCTGTGGGCCTTAAAGACTTCTGTCTATCTGTCATTGTCTACGAGAGGAACTCGAAGCTGGATTATTGCACCCATGCGTTTGACAAGAACTGTACGTACGTAGCTATGCAAGAAGACTGTGAATGCCAAGAAATACACCAACAAGCTCTAGACTTAACAGAAGCTTGTACAGCTATCAAGGTAGGCGTGAGAAGCCCTGGTGATAGTCAAGGAATTACAATAGAAACTGATGCTGAAGTTGATGGACCTTTGCACGTTGAATGTTATCAACCTGCCCCACAGTCGAGTCCTCCAGACTCGGATGAAGGTGATGACGTGTTTGACAACTTGCCTTCAAGTGGACTTGCAGTTCATTCGCAAAGCACCCATCGAAGAATAATGCTGAAGCAACTTGTTAGATCAACAGTCTTGATGACTACAGCTATGAAATACAATGCCTTCCTATGTGCTAAGTCGCTGCCATCAGCATTGATCGACAGGAAAGCAAGACAACGACAACGACATCAACGCAACCAAAGAAATATCAAATTGAGGAGGCGGAGAAAGCGACATATGCAGAGTGCAACGTGGATGGCTCCAACAAGATCAAGATACAAACCCACCCCTTCTCCCACTGATAGACCCCCACCTGCATTTATGAAACTCCATAGCCCATGTTGTTAGAAAACAAGCCCACCACTTCTCCCACTGATAGACCCCCATCTGCACTGATGAAACTCCACAGCCCATGTTTTTAGAAAGATTCTGTCCGGGACCATAAACCAAAGAAGAAAGCCTTACGAATCAGTTGAAAGTGTGAAGCCACTAATGAATAATCTAAGAACATTCATGAGAATAGGTTTGATGAAGTATAACAGAGGTTTTAGAAGAACGATAATCAAATCAGAAGCAAGAAGGACAGAACTAGTGTTAGATGCCAGAACTGTGAAGTGAGTAACCATCTGAGATAGAACTGTACAAATAAAACTGTACGAGAAGATCAACCCAACAGGCATCGTACAAACCCAAGACAGTTGCTGTTGTAAGAAGAACATGTGAATATTGCTGTACTGTAATGAACCTGGTCATCTCTGAAGAAGCTCTGGAAAAAGATGCTTGAAAATGTAAAACTCAGCCAGTGAAGCACGAACTCGTTAGAATGCTGATGAATTTTCTCGACAAGAGTGCCCAATGTCGTCATCTGAAGGTCGATGTTTCCATACCAAGATTGATGAAAACATTTGTGAGGAACTGCTGAAAAATGAGGATTTGGCTCCCATTCTTCTATGGAAAGAAGATGGACAACTGCCAGATTGAAAGAACATCTCTGAGAAGGGGGCAACCACCAAAGCTTCCTACTTGATCGTCGATCGATTTCATCAGTATCGTGATGAAGTAGAATCTGTTCGGGACGAACAGATCTAAGAAGGGGGCAGTGTTACAAATGAACAGTGATAGGTAGAGGTCAACGTATGACCCCGGCGAGATGACACAGCAGCTAGTGTTCCCTGCAATCTACATGTACAAACAAAGACAGGATGTGACGTGTCCACACGTGTTGTTCCAGGGGACGAACAGATCTAAGTAGGGGGACAGTTACTAATGAACAGTGACAGATAAAGGTCACTACGTGTGACCCCGACTTGATGACACTGCAGCGAGTGTTTTCTGAAATCTACGTGTATAAATAAAGACAGGATGTGAAGTTTCCTGACATGTTATTCCAGAGGATACTAGGAGTGTTTGTGCAACTTTGGACAAGCGATTAGGGACTCTATATAAGCCAGAGAGTTAATGTTAAAGTCAGTCGTATGGAGTCGTGAGTGAGCCGTTACAGTCGATACAGACTATGTAAGACGTGTGCGGCTCTGTGGAAGAGAAATGTGTACGACTCGATGCAAGTTAACTAGGGTAGAGTTAACTGGAGTGGACTACTGTCGTTAAAGTCTATACAGTGAACTACAGTGGACTTGAGCCGTTACAGTCGATACAGTCGATGTAAGACGTGTGCGGCTCTGATTCGGTAGACTTGAGTACGAATTGGTTCAGCTTTGGGAGACCTGGAGCGACACTGGGAAGTGTGTCGTTGGTCTGTTCTGTGGAATACGGCTCGAGGAAAGTTGAGAAGAGAGGAATTGCAACGAAATGAAGAGATGCATTGCAACAAAGTATAGCTAACTATAAACTGACAGATATTGTACAGTCTTCTACGCTACATGTTACAGTAATAAATTGTTAGAGTTAATAGTCATTAAAGTTATATGAAACTGAAAGTTTAGTCGTCAAGTTCTTTGCTGTGTTTTTATTTGTGTGCCAACTAATACATCTAGCCAGAAGATTCAGAAATACGTAACAATATGTTTTTATGTCAGGTGCTCTATACCGGACATAATACACGGCACACAACCTCCCAACCCTTGATATTTAACATTAAAAAAAAATGAACAGAATCTTTTAAAAGCCATCCCAAAAGCAACCATAATCCCCAACTCTCGACATTTAACATTCCAAGAAAAATGAGCACAAACATTTTATAAGGCATCCAGTGCAAAAGGCTATTCAACCTAAGATGATGGAAGTGTTTACGAGAAGCTTGGGTAGCTGATACATTCATCTCATTCATCTCACTAATATATACAAGATCCTATTTAGACCAAAGTTGATTCAGGGCAACTAGAGTGTCAAAACTGGTCAATTTAGGTCAGCGTGAAGGTAAAAAAAAAGTGTGGCAGAAATCAACGCTTCAACGGCTCCTTTTAGCGTCGGAAAAAAAACTATGGGGGAGACAAGTGACATGTCATGGTCGGATACATTGCGATGTCCTGACATCGCCGCGTTGACCTGATGCTTATCATCCTTGTGTGTATTTCATTGGATTCAGTTGGTTCGTTTCCGGGGCGCCGCTGCGAGATAAAAGGTGAAACTGAGTGGAACGTGTCAAGTTCAAAGCTGAAGGTGTTGACGACATTTACAAAATAACAACACGCATGTAGGTCGAGTACGTCAATGACCAGCTGTGTGTTGACATGGTCTAGAGCAATTAATCTACATTTACCACGTTTCAGGAACGAAACCAGTCGACAACTTTCTCATCATTTTTTTTTATTTCCTTTGTTTTTGTCTTTAGTTCCTAAGCGGATTCCTAGAAGAAACAACTGGAACATGTTTAGAGGCGGGGTCGGGGGCGAGGTCAGATGTTTGTAAAAATGTTTGTAAAATGTTTTACATGTTTCGGATGTTCCTTCAGAGTTGAAGATAGTTTACTTCCTAGTCCAAAACTCCCGCAGGACGACGGGGGATGGGAGAGGGCAGGGTTTGAACCCTCGACCGTCGATAAATCCGAACGACAGTCCAGCGCGCAAACCGCACGACCAGGCAGCAATGTCTTGGACTCTTTGAAGAACGAAAGCCATTAGTGGGCGCAGATAAATAAAAATTAAATTTTCAACCCGATGCTATTTCATAGAGATATAACAGACTTATAGAATCATTGAGGGCATTCGAAACGAGCACCTGCTCTGAACGAGACCAATCGTCATAGAGGTCCTGTACAGTGACCTGCAACGTCACAACCTGTGGGCAGTCGAGAGCAATAGATCGTTGTCACCTCTCAGGTCAGTATTTCAACGAGCTATTGGTCTCCACTGCCCACAGGTTGCGGCGTTGCAGGTCAGTGTTGAGTCCTGCTATAACGAATGGACTACGTACAACTGAAGACAGAAACATAAGGTGAGTCTTTGAAACACACACCAATCAAGCTCCTCCTTTACTGTGATAGAATTGTCCAAGTTTCGTGAATTTTGTAGCAATTCTTTTGTCTTATAGTAAATATCCCTAACCTGTTCTTTTCTTTCACCTCTCAGCAATAACTCCACTCAAATACTTTGTCATAAAGAACAAAATTTGGCGGAATTTTCACCGGAAGTCTGCAGATGTGAGCGGGAGAAACAATACTTCAAAGCTGCGTCAATCAGCGTCATTCACGTGAATAGACACAGTGCACAATTGTACATTACAACGTTCGAGCCCAATAGTAATTGTTCACTTTGTTCGTTCCCGCCCAATTAAAATATTACATATGTTATAGACACTAATAGACAGTAAGGGTGCGGTGGCTGAGTGGTTAAGAGCTAGGCTTTTGAACCTGGAGTTCTGGGTTCAAACCTAGGTGAAGACTGTGATTTTGAATTTCGGGATTTTTAAGATGCCCCTGACTCCACCAAACTCTAATGGGTACCTGGGTTGGGGAAAGTAAACGCGGTTGGTTGGTGTGCTGGCCACATGACGATAGAAACAGATGACCTTAACATCATCTGCCACATAGATTGTAAGGTCTGAAACTACTAGTAGACTGTAGCAGACCTCGTTCCAGCCAAATTTAAGTAGATTTATTCCAGTCAGCAAACTGAAGCAATTAAAGACTTGATTCCCACTGGATTGTTGTGATACTTCATTCAAATGTACCAGTTAGATACTTTCTTCTTGCCAAAGGTGGCTGTTAGATTCTAGAATCCCTCAAAACTGTAATGTTGTCGCGAGTTGAAATCGCCAATTTAAAGTTTGTAAGTTTTGTTTCTCTATTTGTTTCTTGTTTCTTATCTCTCTCTCCTCTCTCTCCTATCTCTCCTCTCTCTCTCCTCTCTCTCCTATCTCTCCTCTCTCTCCTCTCTCTTTCCTCTCTCTCTCCTCTCTCTCTCCTCTCTCTCCTATCTCTCCTCTCTCTCTCCTCTCTCTCTCCTCTCTCCATGTTTCTTACTCTCCATTTTGTTGTTTTCTTCCCAGCAGAATAACAAACACACAGACGCACACACATACGAACACACACACAATTGTAAGTTTGTGTACACGAAAAGCTTCCAATTGACGACAAACATGGAATTTAAACACAACTTCCGGAATCCTCGTTTACCTCCCTTGCGCTCATTAACAAAGTCGTTTTTGTTTTAACCAGACAGACTTTTTGCAGCCCTCCCCATGAGTCTAGCCCCCACCCACCCCCACCCCCATCCCTTGATCGTCTATGGCTATGCCATCAGTTTTAGTACCAAGTGTCAACAAAGTCTCAACTGTGACACAGAAAATGGTGGACGACGGGAAGATGAAGGCCGACAAATAATGTTAACGATATTTAACTCATTCCTGTTTGTTCCGCCTCCCTCCCCTGTCCCTGTTGGTATTGACTCGGTAGTTTTGGGGCGCCCCCATCTAAAGGGAAGAACAAACCAAGTGTCAGACATTAGGAATGCACTTTTTTTTAAAACGGGCGTTAGGCGATGTGAAGTTGCATGGTTGATTTTGTGGCTAGTCGTAGGGGCAGACTAGTCCGGGGAATCTCACATTATAAAAGGGTGAAGGCTTAACAAGTGATGCGGGAAAAAGAGTCAGACGAGGAAAATTTATTTTACAAAACTGATATTAACTCACTCCGTCTGTCTGTCTGTCTGGTACAACTATTGTACACGTTATTTCTCCCACTTCCCATTCTCTTGAGACATTCAACATAAGATATAAGATAAGTTATAATCTGATACTTCAAAGGGCAGTTGTATTTTATCACCGATGCCATATAAGGCTGATATTTTATAATTCCGCGTAGGCTGGCGATATTTTATGACCAATGCCTAATAAAAAGCAGTGATATTCAATTATCACCAGGGCAACGATATTCTGATATCTCATAAGGCAGAAATCTAACCAGACATAACAAAATGAGACAGTAACCAGACATAACAAAATGAGACAGTAACCAGACATAACAAAATGAGACAGTAACCAGACATAACAAAATGAGACAGTACCCAGACATAACAAAATGAGACAGTAACCAGACATAACAAAATGAGACAGTACCCAGACATAACAAAATGAGACAGTACCCAGACATAACAAAATGAGACAGTAACCAGACATAACAAAATGAGACAGTACCCAGACATAACAAAATGAGACAGTACCCAGACATAACAAAATGAGACAGTAACCAGACACAACAAAATGAGACAGTACCCAGACATAACAAAATGAGACAGTACCCAGACATAACAAAATGAGACAGTACCCAGACATAACAAAATGAGACAGTACCCAGACATAACAAAATGAGACAGTACCCAGACATAACAAAATGAGACAGTACCCAGACATAACAAAATGAGACGGTACCCAGACATAACAAAATGAGACAGTACCCAGACATAACAAAATGAGACAGTACCCAGACATAACAAAATGAGACAGTAACCAGACATAACAAAATGAGACAGTAACCAGACATAACAAAATGAGACAGTACCCATACATAACAAAATGAGACGGTACCCAGACATAACAAAATGAGACAGTACCCAGACATAACAAAATGAGACAGTACCCAGACATAACAAAATGAGACAGTAACCAGACATAACAAAATGAGACAGTAACCAGACATAACAAAATGAGACAGTACCCAGACACAACTGAACGAGACAATACCTGGACACAACTGAATGAGAGAACGCATGCTCCGGAAGCTGAAAATTTCGCCATTGTGGACTGTCACCAGAGACTGACGAACATGTCCTCTAAAGCTGAATACTCTATCAAGAGGCCCGTACAAGAGAAAAACCACACTGGAGAAAAACTTTATTTAGAGCTGCCTGATCTGGACAGTACTAAGACTAGTAACCTGAACCATCCGCCATGACAAAATGAAGGCACAGAAAAGAAGAAACAAGGCAGATATATTCTGATACCTCTTTGGGCTGCGATTATCCGCGATACACTGTCTATAGGCAACGCTCTCGCTATTGAATGAACAAGCCCAACAACTTAAAAGAAGGTTTCTTTGTAAAATGTTTGACATGTTTCGGATGTTCCTTCAGAGTTGAAGATGATTGACTTCCTAGTCCAAACCTCCTGCAGGAAGGAGGGCAGGGTCGGTCCTAGGGCACTGCTACCTATGCGGCCGCAGTGGGCCCCGCACTTTCATAGGCCCCGCGCTAACTCTAGTGCAGGGTTTCCGTGGTCTCCTGATTTTCCAGGAGCTCCTGGAAATTTCCTGAAAATGCAAAGTATACGAAAAAAGTCATGAAAATCTCCTGAAATTATTTAAATATCCTGAAAACTCAAAACATTTTCTGAAAAATAGACAAAATTGTAATGTTGGTGTGTCATTCAATATGGAAAGCGCCAAACCTACTCGCGATTTTAAAAAAAAGGCATTATCAGCTTTTATTTAATTAAAATAATTGGGCGAATTTGAACCGAAACAGTACGTTGCCATACTTAATTTACTGTAATAGTCACTGGCATACAAATATAGATCTAAATCTATCTCGGTCTCTTATTAACAAATCAAAAGAGATTATTTTGTTACTCGATAGTAAATCTAAAAGGCAGATCTGAAGGTTTCTCGGCTGCTTACTAGAAATCTACCTACTATTGTAGATGGCTCGTAAAGTTAATTTGACCATGATTTTGCGCTTAGTAAAGTACGAATAAAATTCAAAGACGAATTTATTTTCTAACAAAAAATCTTAATTTTCACTTATTATCTTAATACCTACCCAGACTAGGCCCTGCGCGATCCGTTTCGCATAGGGCCCCGCAATCTGTAGAACCGGCCCTGAAGGAGGGGGATGGGAGTGGACAGAGTTTGAACCCGGGTCCGAACGAAAGTCCAGCGCGCAAACCGCACGACCAGGCAGCCATATTCTAGTCATACGTATGACTTGTAAACAGACATTAAGTCATTTGTGTTCAGTGTAGTTGAACGAAAGCTCGTGTTCAATGTTCAATCTAATGGTTTGTTTCAGAGCCAGTGTTTCGCTGTCAAATAACGTTATTTGTGTCAGGTTGTTGCCATTGTCAATATCGTGACAGGTTAGCAGAGCAGACAGTGTTTGGTCATTTGGTGTGGCAGTATGTCAGTGTGTGTGGTTAGCAGAGCAGACACAGTGTTTGGTCATTTGGTGTGGCAGTATGTCAGTGTGTGTGGTTAACAGAAAAAGAGAAAAAAAATTTTTTAACAAAATTGGGGGGGGGGGTAGAAAAGAGGAAGTGCGAGAAAGAAATGGAAAGAGACAGAAAGAGAGGGCTTAAAGAGCCAGAAGGCAGCGAGAGAGAAAGAAAGAGAGAGAGAGAGGGGGGGGGAATAAAGCTTCAATCATCTACTAGTGGCTTAGTGTTAGCAGTATGATGTCCAGACCTAGTTATGTATGTCTATCTCAAGTCCTATGTTTTGCTGTTTCTAGATCAAGTGAAGATTGTGTCTCTTAATTATATCTTTATTACCCTTACTCGACTTCGTGTCAGAGCAATGATAAATTAAAGTTCAGATTTGGGCATGTGGGGTACTCCAGTCTAAATCAGGTACTAAACTATGCTAATGCAACCACCCACACAGGTCACGAGACGTGAGTACAGACTACGCAGTGAACTATAAACTTTACGTGGGAAGTCAAACTTTTCCTTTAGTTGACCTCTTCACTCCCACATCTCTACTAAAGTGGACTCGCTAGACATAAACATGTTGCACAATGGTCTAATCTGAATGAACAGCATTTTAAGGTGCGCGTGTGGGTGAGTGGGGTAAGGTATTGGTTAGGCCAATATTAGAATATGCGTTCTCTGTTTGGGACCCTTTAATTAAAGAAAATATTAAGAAACTAAAACAGACGCAAAATAGAGCAGCGAGATTTATGACAAACGAATATTCCCATTTCATTAGAGTAACACCTTTAGTAAAATTACTAAATTTAGAGACACTCTAGGATAGAAGACATACAAGTAAAGAAGCAATAATACATACAACCAATGAAATAGTTAAGAGTTCCCTTTTCAGACCATGCGATCACAAGGATCGACTGTCTACGAGGGTGTCATATGGCCAGCACAACGGCCAACCGCCTTTAATTTCTCCAAACTAATGTCAGGTACCCATTAGAGCTGGGCGGACTCAGTGGCGCCCAAATTTCCCGAAATTAAAAATTCCAGTGTAATGAAACAACAAATACTAGTATACCAATAACATGGCTTAATTCGACAAAATTAGACTACAGTAAACAGTGAATGAAACCAGCACGTCTGGCATAACACTGATGAAGTACTATAAACACACACACACACTGGACAAGAAACATACACACTGGACATGACCGTCTGACACACTGGACGCACGCAGAAAATCAACTCAGTTACACTACACCCGCACAGACAACGCGCCTTAAATTATATGCTTAGAAAGATACAAAGATAAAGGCACATTTCTTGTTCCATGTGATACGACAAATTTGCATTAGTGCAGATTCTTCCCTAGTGCTATTAGAGAATGGAATGGGTTGTCTCCAGGAAAACCAACGACAAGATTGTAATTCACTGATTAACAATTTAATTTAACATTCATGATAAGCTTGAGACATGGATACGCGTAGGACATAATAATCTCCTTTGAAGTAAACTCTGTAATTAATAAGATAAGTTATGTATATGTGTGTGTGTGTGTGTGTTTACTAAAATGTTCGTAAACGTTTTCATAATATTTTTTTTTTACATTATCAGTCTGTTCTTGTGAGACGTGGAAGTCATCTACACAGTCATTCACAAAGTCATCCATAAAGGTTGAAGAAGAAACTTTAATTTGACTTAACAGCGATGACTGAGAATAGCCTATTGAGATCACGTGACCTAAAGAGAAGTCTTTTCTCGCCCAGGCACTGGCCTCCCCTCCTCCATGTGAAGTGGTAACTGAACGCCGTACTGGATTCACACATCCTCAGACAAGACGCATCACGTGGACCAAAGGTAGCCATAACATGAAGAGCGAATAGGAAATCCAGCCCGTCCACTCACAGCAAGACGTCGTAGCTTCCTAGAAAATCTAACATCCATGGGCATCAATTGGGAAGAGGTTGTAGGACCGATCTCTGAAAAGAGAGCTTGCCGGCCAATGCCCCGAAAGGCGCGGGAGGACCTAAAACTAAGCCTAAGTCTGTCCAAACTTCATATAAATATCAACAAGTCTATTACATATTTGTTGAGGACATATTTTATTCTTTCATTCTGCAAGAACTTCAGTAAACCATGCAACAGATAATTATTATTTTTTTCCATTGTTTAAAAAGAACAAGTCTTACATTTTCGACCAAATATTTTGATGTAATATTTTTTTAAACGTCTCTATGACCAACACTTGCAGTAAATGACTACAACAACCATCTTTACTTTCCCTTTGACAACTCTACACCCGGGACTCCAATTAGTGACTATTTTATGCTAGGCCGAGTGCTTTAAAACTAACTTCTTATCCCATTAAATACTGAACAATATTCATTACGGACAGGATCGATAACAAAGCCTCCTCACAGCTTTCCAAAGTGATATTTGATAGGTGACTTTTTTTTTCATGCCACAAATGTTCACACGTGACATCCGAGCTTTACCGAGCTCGACATCCCTGCCCACCCCCCACCACATCCTATACCCGGCCAAATATCCCAGCTTTCTAATAACATAGCTCCGCCTCCTGAAGCTTTATTTAAGTTTATGAGCATGTCAGACAGACATTCAACATCACAGCTTGCTAGACGATTCTCTAAGTCTGACATTTCCGTTAGCCAAGCACAGATATCACCTTAACATATACTCGCACCTAAAATAGTGAGACCTTTTCATTGAAGGAAAGGATTCTTGAAACAACAGAGCCTCACTTTCAAAAGTGGACACAGAAAGGATTTGTAGGATTATCAACTGCTTTTTATACAATAATAAATCAATCAATAAATAAGCTCCTAATGCATCCTAGCTTTGGCAAAACGCTTTGGAGGAAGGCCCCCAAACAGCTATTGATCTGGAAACAAATTTAAAAAGAAGTCAGAAAAAATGTGAAGACTGAAAGGTGTATACAACACTTGACTGAGGAGCGGATGTCTTGAGGATGATCTAATCGAGATGTTAATTTATGATTACATTCTACTAATCTCTAAACCACAGATATAAAGCAACCCATTTTAGCCCGGGGCTTCAGCTTGATTCCAGGATAAAAACAATTAATTGGAAAAGATAGAAGACATAATAAATTACAATATTCAAAGTATCTTTGTAACCTTGTTTAAAAGAAGTTAGTAAAGTAATTTTGAAAGAAACAAAAGCAATCAAAAGTAAATGTGTACCGGGCGAAACACGACAATAGGAACCTCTCACTGAAGCTGACAAAAGTTTATACAGAATAGTTCTCCAAAGTTGACGTTTGAGAACCGGTGTCATGACGTGCCACAAAGGTGAGTAGGTAAACGTGACACGCTAATAGTGACACCCCAAAAAAAAAAACTGTCGTTCTGGGCCACTGACAGTGAAAAGTATCTTGTCACTTCGCTCCAGTGCTGAGCACCTACCGTGAGGGCCTTGGCATTGACTTGCCTAGTTTCCGAAATGGAAGATTTGTCTCTGAGATAACTAAGTGTCGACAAGTTTCGAGTCTGCGTTACATTTCAAGAGGGATCATAAGAACGGAGCGGCCGTTAAGGGTTAAAACAACATTCTATCGTCGCGTGTCTCAAGTCAAGATTGTAGATCGCTGAATTGAAAATGTTAGCACATTAGGTCGATACAATTACAGTAAGTTAGAACAATCCGCTAAATAGAACAAGATTGAATTAAACAGCAAAGAGCAAATATCTGGTGTGAAAAGGTTTTAGCTTGCCCCCTGTTCATTGATTATTCAGTTGATCTCTCCCATTGATCTTCCCAGTCCTTTTTCTTTATATCAACAAGTTTGCTTTACAAAAAATCCCTAAGACCTGTATAATTCTTGTAATTTACTTCATACTTCTATATTTGTGGAGAAAAACTTATTTCAGAATTTGGCAGCTGAAACTCTTGGATTTCCATACACTCTTTCACATAAATGTGAATAGATTAGCATTAAATGGCGCAACGGCTACTTGTTTTTTGTTTTCTAAAAGTAAACCGTTTAATTTTTGGAAAATTTACAATGAAAGCATTTTTTAAAAATTAAAAATAAAAAAAAAATGATTCACTAGTAGTAGTAAAAAACCTTAAAGCCTTGAATGAAGGAATAGCCTTTAGAAAACCATCAATTAGTTTATCAGTCAGCAAATCAGTTAGGCCACAGGTTTACATTGAACCATATCTCCATAACTCTCAGTTCATTGAATACATATGAATATCAACAATGTAATAAAAATAACATTAATATATTTCCGTATCCAAGGTCGGGAGAAGGAATAACTCTGTACTATAGATGGGATAACTCTGTACTATAGATAGGATAACTCTGTACTATAGAAAGAATAACTCTGTACTATAGAAGGAATAACTCTGTACTGTAATAACTGAAGGGAGGCAACTCAACGAGGGATAGATGTTTATTCACACGAGGACATCACATACATAAGACAACGTCTGCCTTGAACACAACATCTTCATTAGCTCCAGACTTGGGCGGAAATCGTTCTCTCTGTGGACATGACTTGCTAGTCTAGTCACTAATAGTGCGCACCTTCCGCACCATTCTGGATGGCGGTGTGCACGGCGGGGCCATAACAGTACTATATGACCTACTTGAGCTGGTGTATATATGATATCCAAACTATACAACGCCTGAGTTGGGAGAGAAAAAAAGGATAAAGATGGTTAGGGTACTTAAAGGGGGGGGGGGGCTGGGTAGGGAGAACCCAAAACATTTTGACTACATTAAACTTACATCATACATAAATAAACAGAACTTTAAATATAATTTCTTAAACAAGGTTTTGCTCTTTCTTCATGAGCCTTAGAGATACAAGTTCAATATAGCTACCCTCCTTACACAAATACATGCCTAGGTTCTAATATTTCTTAATACAACAGAAAGATATATAAATATATATATATATATATATATATATATATATATATATATATATATAGTGTTACAAATGAACAGTGATAGGTAGAGGTCAACGTATGACCCCGGCGAGATGACACAGCAGCTAGTGTTCCCTGGAATCTACATGTACAAACAAAGACAGGATGTGACGTGTCCACACGTGTTGTTCCAGGGGACGAACAGATCTAAGTAGGGGGACAGTTACTAATGAACAGTGACAGATAAAGGTCACTACGTGTGACCCCGACTTGATGACACTGCAGCGAGTGTTTTCTGGAATCTACGTGTATAAACAAAGACAGGATGTGACGTTTCCTCACGTGTTATTTCAGAGAATACTAGCCGTGTTTGTGCAACTTTGGACAAGCGATTAGGGACTCTATATAAGCCAGAGAGTTAATGTGAAAGTCAGTCGTATGGAGTCGTATGGAGTCGTGAGTGAGCCGTTACAGTCGATACAGACGGTGTAAGACGTGTGCGGCTCTGTGGAAGAGAAATGTGTACGACTCGATGCAAGTTAACTAGGGTAGAGTTAACTGGAGTGGACTACTGTCGTTAAAGTTAAAGTCTATACAGCGAACTACAGTGGACTTGAGCCGTTACAGTCGATACAGTCGATGTAAGACGTGTGCGGCTCTGATTCGGTAGACTTGAGTACGACTTGGTTCAGCTTTAGGAGACCTGGAGCGACACTGGGAAGTGTGTCGTTGGTCTGTTCTGTGTAATACGGCTCGAGGAAAGTTGAGAAGAGATGAATTGCAACGAAGTGAAGAGATGTATTGCAACGAAGTATAGCTAACTGTAAATTGACAGATATTGTACAGTCTTCTACGCTACATGTTCAAGTAACGAATTGTTAGAGTTAATAGTCATTAAAGTTATATGAAACTGAAAGTTTAGTCGTCAAGTTCTTTGCAGTGTTTTTATTTGTGTGCCTACTAGTACATCTAGCCAGAAGATTCAGAAATACGTAACAATTGGTGTCAGAAGTGGGATCTTTCTGGCTAGAATGTGTTCCATCAAACTTCTTAATGAACTTGACATGAAAGAACTTAGACAAGAGCTTCGAGAAAGAGGTCTACAGCTTAACGGAAATAAGGAAACGCTAACAGCACGTCTCAGACAAGCCCTGTTGGAGGAAGATGAGAATCCAGACACCTGCCAATTTGAAATCAAACCTAATACGATGGAGCTCCTGAGAACTTTGCAATACAAAATGAACTCGGTGAAAGAGAGCATTAAGGAGATAGAATCAGAAATCAACACTAGATTTTCTTCATTTAACCAGTTGATCAAAGTCATGAATGAGAATGAACAAATAGCTACCACGCCCAATAAGACAGAAGAACAAACAAATACGATAAAAGATCAAACGAGAATCATGATGAACGAGCTACTGAACACTCAACAGTATCAGATTGAGTCGACAGATGAAAGAACTACACCATTGATGAACAGCGAACAATTGTCCAACCAAGAATGTGGCGATACAGACAATTACGATAGGGATGCTGGTGATGGTTGTGCTGTCTGTGACTGTGATAGCAAACCAAACGAATGTGGCCCACAAGAAATGAAAAGAGACGGTAGCTGTTACTATTTCAACGAGAAGCAGAATGAGACCGCTGAAGAAACAATAGAAGAGACCTATAGTTTGACCGAAGCTTTAGCTATAGATATACCTGATATGAGTACCTCAACTAGCCAAACAGATCAAGACAACGTTGGGTCTGCGTCCAAGCCTGTTGCTGTGGGCCTTAAAGACTTCTGTCTATCTGCCATTGTCTACGAGAGGAACTCGAAGCTGGATTATTGCACCCATGCGTTTGACAAGAACTGTACGTACGTAGCTATGCAAGAAGACTGTGAATGCTTAGAAATACACCAACAAGCTCTAGACTTAACAGAAGCTTGTCCAGCTGTCAAGATCAGCGCGAGAAGTCCTGGTCAAAGTCAAGGAAACACAATAGAAACTGATGCTGAAGTTGATGGACCTTTGCACGTTGAATGTTATCAACCTGCCCCACAATCGAGTCCTCCAGACTCGGATGAAGGTGATGACGTGTTTGACACCTTGCCTTCAAGTGGACTTGCAGCTCAGTCGCAAAGCACCCATCGAAGAATAATGCTGAAGCAACTTGTTAGATCAACAGTCTTGATGACTACAGCTATGAAATACTATGCCTTCCTATGTGCTAAGTCGCTGCCATCAGCATTGATCGACAGGAAAGCAAGACAACGACAACGACATCAACGCAACCAAAGAAATATCAAATTGAGGAGGCGGAGAAAGCGACATATGCAGAGTGCAACGTGGATGGCTCCAACAAGATCAAGATACAAACCCACCCCTTCTCCCACTGATAGACCCCCACCTGCACTGATGAAACTCCATAGCCCATGCTGTTAGAAAACAAGCCCACCACTTCTCCCAATGATAGACCCCCACCTGCATTTATGAAACTCCATAGCCCATCTTGTTAGAAAACAAGCCCACCACTTCTCCCACTGATAGACCCCCACCTGCACTAATGAAACTCCACAGCCCATGTTTTTAGAAAGATTCTGTCCGGGACCATAAACCAAAGAAGAAAGCCTTACGAATCAGTTGAAAGTGTGAAGCCACTAAAGAATAATGTAAGAACATTTCTCATAAGAATAGGTTTGATGAATTATAACAGAGGTTTTTAGAAAAACGCTAATTAAGTCAGAAGCAAGAAGGACAGAAAAGAAGTAGTTTAAGATGTCAGAACTGTAGTGAGTAACCATCTGTGACAGAACTGTACAAGAAGATCAACCCAACAGGCATTGTACAAACCCAAAGTCAGTTGCTGTTGTAAGAAGAACATGTGAATATTGCTGTACTGTTATGAACCTGTGTATCTCTGAAGAAGCTCTGTAAAAAGATGCTGGAGAATGTAAAACTCAGCCAGTGAAGCACGAACTCGTTAGAATGCTGATGAATTTTCTCGACAAGAGTGCCCAATGTAGTCATCTGAAGGTCGATGTTTCCATATCAAGATTGATGAAAACATTTGTGAGGAACTGCTGAAAAATGAGGATTTGGCTCCCATTCTTCTATGGAAAGAAGATGGACAACTGCCAGATTGAAAGAACATCTCTGAGAAGGGGGCAACCACCAAAGCTTCCTACTTGATCGTCGATCGATTTCATCAGTATCGTGATGAAGTAGAATCTGTTCGAGACGAACAGATCTAAGAAGGGGGCAGTGTTACAAATGAACAGTGATAGGTAGAGGTCAACGTATGACCCCGGCGAGATGACACAGCAGCTAGTGTTCCCTGGAATCTACATGTACAAACAAAGACAGGATGTGACGTGTCCACACGTGTTGTTCCAGGGGACGAACAGATCTAAGTAGGGGGACAGTTACTAATGAACAGTGACAGATAAAGGTCACTACGTGTGACCCCGACTTGATGACACTGCAGCGAGTGTTTTCTGGAATCTACGTGTATAAACAAAGACAGGATGTGACGTTTCCTCACGTGTTATTTCAGAGAATACTAGCCGTGTTTGTGCAACTTTGGACAAGCGATTAGGGACTCTATATAAGCCAGAGAGTTAATGTGAAAGTCAGTCGTATGGAGTCGTATGGAGTCGTGAGTGAGCCGTTACAGTCGATACAGACGGTGTAAGACGTGTGCGGCTCTGTGGAAGAGAAATGTGTACGACTCGATGCAAGTTAACTAGGGTAGAGTTAACTGGAGTGGACTACTGTCGTTAAAGTTAAAGTCTATACAGCGAACTACAGTGGACTTGAGCCGTTACAGTCGATACAGTCGATGTAAGACGTGTGCGGCTCTGATTCGGTAGACTTGAGTACGACTTGGTTCAGCTTTAGGAGACCTGGAGCGACACTGGGAAGTGTGTCGTTGGTCTGTTCTGTGTAATACGGCTCGAGGAAAGTTGAGAAGAGATGAATTGCAACGAAGTGAAGAGATGTATTGCAACGAAGTATAGCTAACTGTAAATTGACAGATATTGTACAGTCTTCTACGCTACATGTTCAAGTAACGAATTGTTAGAGTTAATAGTCATTAAAGTTATATGAAACTGAAAGTTTAGTCGTCAAGTTCTTTGCAGTGTTTTTATTTGTGTGCCTACTAGTACATCTAGCCAGAAGATTCAGAAATACGTAACAATATATATATATATATATATATATATATATATATATATATAGAGAGAGAGAGAGAGAGAGAGAAACATTAATAGATGGATAGCTTAGATAGATAGATAGATAGATAGATAGATAGATAGATAGATAGATAGATAGATAGATAGATAGATAGATAGATAGATAGATAGATAGATAGATAGATAGATAGATAGATAGTTAAATAGGCAGAGGGCTTTGAGACTCTATTTAGTCTAACTAGTTTAGTTTTGATCAGTCAATACTTAGACATCCTAACCCTACCTCTAGCTCCCCAAATCAAGGTTTCAAAGAATGTGCTCTACTCAAGCCCCCCCCCCCCCCAGACAGCAAGGCTCCCGCTACCGGCCCTCTTTCAATATTTGCTTCAAATTCCATCGTTTTGTGAGTTTTGTTGTCTTTTGTTTAATGATGCCCTCACCCACCCCCTCATTCTTTGTCTCCAGTTTTCACCATGCAACGGTCCTACTCTCTGAAAACGATGGAACAGTGGACAAGGACGGGCGGGGGGGGGGGGTGCTAAAAACAGGTCAACTATTTCATTTAAGATTCGCGTGCTAGTCACGTGTCTTGCGCGAAATTCTGAGGAAGAAATCTCTTTCCTAGAGAGGATTAAATGGACATTTTTGTCCAGGTAAGAATGTAACAATGAAGTAACAACACAAAAGTAATCAAGTAGCCATTTTCTCGGGCTGGCTGCATTGATTCTGCGGACTGTTTGTGCTGAAACCAATGGCAACCAATAAAAAAAATCGCCTATTTGCGCTGAATAAATGAACCATTATAATGAAAGTCTCTCTGATTTAATATTTATGAAGTACTTGCGTGCTCTTTGCGGATGAGTATTTTTAATTAAGATCTTCTCGGGGGCGTGTTCTCTTCTCAATGTAAAGGTTGTGATCGATTGGAGGCGCATTGCTTCGATTAAGTCCATGGTAAAACATGCACATCCTCCCCAAGATCAGTTATCCAATTGACCAATGGTATGTGTGAGCATAAGTTTATTTAGTGTTGAGTTCATAATTTTAAAATTTCCTTTAACCAAGTATTTCTCAAACATTTTCTAGTGATTTTCTTAACCAGCTAGGGCAGGGGTTCTCAACCTGTGAGTCGCGACCCCTTTGGGGGTCGATTGACCATTTGCTAGAGGTCGCCTTAGACCATCGAAACTATGGATTGTTATTGCCTATTCTTCTATTTCTATATATGTGTGTGTGTGTGTGGGTCGCGGCAGTGTGGGGGATTGTAAAATGGGGTCGCCGAGTTTAAAAGTTGAGAACCGCTGAGCTAGAGGGACATAGGGAAAAGCAGTATGCTTCTACAACGAGGTTCGATCCTGAGACTCGGCTTCAGAAATTCTTTCTCCTGGTGTCTACAACATATTATTTGTCCCAGTCAGTAGAGCGCAGATAAAATATAACTATATAACTATATATTCAATGTAGTTATTTTGTAAAGACAGACATGCACCATTCATTAGCACAAGATACATTTGTAAAACTTTTCAAACTAGAGAGGTTTTTGACAAACTAGATAGGTCTTCGACAGACTAGATAGGTCTTTGACAAACTAGATAGGTCTTTGACAAGCTAGATAGGTCTTTGACTAACTAGATACGACACGGTGGCTTGATGATGTAGAGGCAGACCACGACACGGTGGCTTGATGATGTAGAGGCAGACCACGACACGGTGGCTTGATGATGTAGAGGCAGATCACGACACGGCGGCTTGATGTAGAGGCAGACCACGACACGGCGGCTTGATGATGTAGAGGCAGATCACGACACGGTGGCTTGATGATGTAGAGGCAGATCACGACACGGCGGCTTGATGTAGAGGCAGACCACGACACGGCGGCTTGATGTAGAGGCAGACCACGACATGGCGGCTTGATGATGTAGAGGCAGACCACGACACGGCGGCTTAATGATGTAGAGGCAGACCACGACACGGCGGCTTGATGATGTAGAGGCAGACCACGACACGGTGGCTTGATGTAGAGGCAGATCACGACACGGCGGCTTGATGTAGAGGCAGACCACGACACGGCGGCTTGATGTAGAGGCAGACCACGACACGGCGGCTTGATGTAGAGGCAGACCACGACACGGCGGCTTGATGATGTAGAGGCAGATCACGACACGGCGGCTTGATGTAGAGGCAGACCACGACACGGCGGCTTGATGTAGAGGCAGACCACGACATGGCGGCTTGATGATGTAGAGGCAGACCACGACACGGCGGCTTGATGATGTAGAGGCAGACCACGACACGGCGGCTTGATGATGTAGAGGC
Source organism: Biomphalaria glabrata (assembly GCF_947242115.1). NCBI lineage: Eukaryota > Metazoa > Mollusca > Gastropoda > Planorbidae > Biomphalaria > Biomphalaria glabrata. The sequence goes on from NC_074716.1 coordinate 38,629,234, forward strand.
AGACCACGACACGGTGGCTTGATGTAGAGGCAGATCACGACACGTCGGCTTGATGTAGAGGCAGACCACGACACGGCGGCTTGATGTAGAGGCAGACCACGACACGGCGGCTTGATGATGTAGAGGCAGATCACGACACGGCGGCTTGATGTAGAGGCAGACCACGACACGGCGGCTTGATGTAGAGGCAGACCACGACACGGCGGCTTGATGATGTAGAGGCAGACCACGACACGGCGGCTTGATGTAGAGGCAGACCACGACACGGCGGCTTGATGATGTAGAGGCAGATCACGACACGGCGGCTTGATGTAGAGGCAGACCACGACACGGCGGCTTGATGTAGAGGCAGACCACGACACGGCGGCTTGATGTAGAGGCAGACCACGACACGGCGGCTTGATGTAGAGGCAGACCACGACACGGCGGCTTGATGATGTAGAGGCAGATCACGACACGGCGGCTTGATGTAGAGGCAGACCACGACACGGCGGCTTGATGTAGAGGCAGACCACAACACGGCGGCTTGATGATGTAGAGGCAGACCACGACACGGCGGCTTGATGTAGAGGCAGACCACGACACGGCGGCTTGATGATGTAGAGGCAGACCACGACACGGCGGCTTGATGTAGAGGCAGACCACGACACGGCGGCTTGATGATGTAGAGGCAGACCACGACACGGCGGCTTGATGTAGAGGCAGATCACGACACGGCGGCTTGATGTAGAGGCAGACCACGACACGGCGGCTTGATGATGTAGAGGCAGATCACGACACGGTGGCTTGATGATGTAGAGGCAGATCACGACACGGCGGCTTGATGTAGAGGCAGACCACGACACGGCGGCTTGATGTAGAGGCAGACCACGACATGGCGGCTTGATGATGTAGAGGCAGACCACGACACGGCGGCTTGATGATGTAGAGGCAGACCACGACACGGCGGCTTGATGATGTAGAGGCAGACCACGACACGGTGGCATGATGTAGAGGCAGATCACGACACGGCGGCTTGATGTAGAGGCAGACCACGACACGGCGGCTTGATGTAGAGGCAGACCACGACACGGCGGCTTGATGATGTAGAGGCAGATCACGACACGGCGGCTTGATGTAGAGGCAGACCACGACACGGCGGCTTGATGTAGAGGCAGACCACGACACGGCGGCTTGATGATGTAGAGGCAGACCACGACACGGCGGCTTGATGTAGAGGCAGACTACGACACGGCGGCTTGATGATGTAGAGGCAGATCACGACACGGCGGCTTGATGTAGAGGCAGACCACGACACGGCGGCTTGATGTAGAGGCAGACCACGACACGGCGGCTTGATGTAGAGGCAGACCACGACACGGCGGCTTGATGTAGAGGCAGACCACGACACGGCGGCTTGATGATGTAGAGGCAGATCACGACACGGCGGCTTGATGTAGAGGCAGACCACGACACGGCGGCTTGATGTAGAGGCAGACCACAACACGGCGGCTTGATGATGTAGAGGCAGACCACGACACGGCGGCTTGATGTAGAGGCAGACCACGACACGGCGGCTTGATGATGTAGAGGCAGACCACGACACGGCGGCTTGATGTAGAGGCAGACCACGACACGGCGGCTTGATGATGTAGAGGCAGACCACGACACGGCGGCTTGATGTAGAGGCAGATCACGACACGGCGGCTTGATGTAGAGGCAGACCACGACACGGCGGCTTGATGATGTAGAGGCAGATCACGACACGGTGGCTTGATGATGTAGAGGCAGATCACGACACGGCGGCTTGATGTAGAGGCAGACCACGACACGGCGGCTTGATGTAGAGGCAGACCACGACATGGCGGCTTGATGATGTAGAGGCAGACCACGACACGGCGGCTTAATGATGTAGAGGCAGACCACGACACGGCGGCTTGATGATGTAGAGGCAGACCACGACACGGTGGCTTGATGTAGAGGCAGATCACGACACGGCGGCTTGATGTAGAGGCAGACCACAACACGGCGGCTTGATGATGTAGAGGCAGACCACGACACGGCGGCTTGATGTAGAGGCAGACCACGACACGGCGGCTTGATGATGTAGAGGCAGACCACGACACGGCGGCTTGATGTAGAGGCAGACCACGACACGGCGGCTTGATGATGTAGAGGCAGACCACGACACGGCGGCTTGATGTAGAGGCAGATCACGACACGGCGGCTTGATGTAGAGGCAGACCACGACACGGCGGCTTGATGATGTAGAGGCAGATCACGACACGGTGGCTTGATGATGTAGAGGCAGATCACGACACGGCGGCTTGATGTAGAGGCAGACCACGACACGGCGGCTTGATGTAGAGGCAGACCACGACATGGCGGCTTGATGATGTAGAGGCAGACCACGACACGGCGGCTTAATGATGTAGAGGCAGACCACGACACGGCGGCTTGATGATGTAGAGGCAGACCACGACACGGTGGCTTGATGTAGAGGCAGATCACGACACGGCGGCTTGATGTAGAGGCAGACCACGACACGGCGGCTTGATGTAGAGGCAGACCACGACACGGCGGCTTGATGTAGAGGCAGACCACGACACGGCGGCTTGATGATGTAGAGGCAGATCACGACACGGCGGCTTGATGTAGAGGCAGACCACGACACGGCGGCTTGATGTAGAGGCAGACCACGACATGGCGGCTTGATGATGTAGAGGCAGACCACGACACGACGGCTTGATGATGTAGAGGCAGACCACGACACGGCGGCTTGATGATGTAGAGGCAGACCACGACACGGTGGCTTGATGTAGAGGCAGATCACGACACGGCGGCTTGATGTAGAGGCAGACCACGACACGGCGGCTTGATGTAGAGGCAGACCACGACACGGCGGCTTGATGTAGAGGCAGATCACGACACGGCGGCTTGATGTAGAGGCAGACCACGACACGGCGGCTTGATGATGTAGAGGCAGACCACGACACGGCGGCTTGATGTAGAGGCAGACCACGACACGGCGGCTTGATGTAGAGGCAGACCACGACACGGCGGCTTGATGATGTAGAGGCAGATCACGACACGGCGGCTTGATGTAGAGGCAGACCACGACACGCAGGCTTGATGATGTAGAGGCAGACCACGACACGGCGGCTTGATGTAGAGGCAGACCACGACACGGCGGCTTGATGATGTAGAGGCAGATCACGACACGGCGGCTTGATGTAGAGGCAGACCACGACACGGCGGCTTGATGTAGAGGCAGACCACGACACGGCGGCTTGATGATGTAGAGGCAGACCACGACACGGCGGCTTGATGTAGAGGCAGACCACGACACGGCGGCTTGATGATGTAGAGGCAGATCACGACACGGCGGCTTGATGTAGAGGCAGACCACGACACGGCGGCTTGATGTAGAGGCAGACCACGACACGGCGGCTTGATGTAGAGGCAGACCACGACACGGCGGCTTGATGTAGAGGCAGACCACGACACTGCGGCTTGATGATGTAGAGGCAGATCACGACACGGCGGCTTGATGTAGAGGCAGACCACGACACGGCGGCTTGATGTAGAGGCAGACCACGACACGCAGGCTTGATGATGTAGAGGCAGACCACGACACGGCGGCTTGATGTAGAGGCAGACCACGACACGGCGGCTTGATGATGTAGAGGCAGACCACGACACGGCGGCTTGATGTAGAGGCAGACCACGACACGGTGGCTTGATGATGTAGAGGCAGACCACGACACGGCGGCTTGATGTAGAGGCAGACCACGACACGGCGGCTTGATGTAGAGGCAGACCACGACACGGCGGCTTGATGATGTAGAGGCAGATCACGACACGGCGGCTTGATGTAGAGGCAGACCACGACACGCAGGCTTGATGATGTAGAGGCAGACCACGACACGGCGGCTTGATGTAGAGGCAGACCACGACACGCAGGCTTGATGATGTAGAGGCAGACCACGACACGGCGGCTTGATGATGTAGAGGCAGATCACGACACGGCGGCTTGATGTAGAGGCAGACCACGACACGCAGGCTTGATGATGTAGAGGCAGATCTACAACAGCTAAGAGTCAGGGCGTGGAGACGTAGTGCCACTGGCATGGACTCATAAAAGAGGACGAAAGCTATCAATCTAAATATGCTGGAAGTGTAATCTATTTATAAATACTAAAACATATACCTTGGAAATAATGAAAGAAAAAGGTCGAGAGAACTCTCACTGCCATAGCTCTAGACTGAGACCATCATTTGTCATATCCTTGTAAATAACTCCTAGTCATCTCATTTGTTTATCCACCTAAAAACACGAACTTAATCCAAATTTTACCTCAGTTAATCCAGGACTCACATAAAGGTTTAGGCTATTCAAGCCATTTGAATTGTAATTCTGTCAGATGCAGGTATTTCGAGCCAGTATGAACAACGAGTATGACAAAGACGCCGCAAAGAGTTTCTGGCGCTACATGCAGCCAAGACGGACACTTCACAATCTCTTGGTTTTGACAGCTTTTTAAATGCAAGGATTGGCCAGCGTTATTTACTCCAGCCTGATTTCGGCCCTAGGTTTCAACGTGGACATAGTGTAGACCCATGTAATAAAAGTTCAGTTTCAACATTTCACTTAAATGCAAACATTTGATTAGCTTGGAAAATGTTTTTAACTAATGATAAGAAATACGTAAAAGAAAAAAAAAAGGTCACTAAAGTAGAATGGAACTTGTGACTTACTTGAAAACCCAACCTACATCAGGATCGTCTGATGACTTGGCCAATAGAGAGCAACCATTTGAAACGTTCGACGAGCCAGCTCTTTACGTTCACATGTTACCTCTCTTTCTAGTTGACCTCGTCATCTAGAGAGCGATCGATGAAATTGTACGAGTACTTCTTTTAAAAGGCAACCCACTATTTGTGTTATTTGTCTGTCCCTCACTCTGTCTCGTTTAGACCTTACAAGATAAAAGCTCTCGGAAAAATCTGAGTTCACCATTAGCTGCATTGTTACTACAGAGATGCGAACGGCTACTTCTGGTTACTTCTGAAATCGCATAATTTTTATTTTTAAAATTAAATCTGCATATTGTTTGCAAGTTACGCAGCTTGATATATTTAAAATTAAAATTATATAAACTATTCTAAAATCAATTTGTCTCTCTCTATATATATGTAGATGGCGAGGTCTGAAAGGGGAACTCCACTCTTCTGTGACGGAAACAGTTCAACTTACGAACACTTTTAAACTACAGTTTCAGTATATAGTTCGTCCATCGTGGTTCGATGATGACCACTTTGTCATCCAGGGGGCTGAGGGCTTTGCACTGGGGTTTTATGCCTCCTCATGTGGCTGGTGAGACCTATGTGAGCCCGGAATGTTCGGCTGCACACTGGGCAGGTTTTTCCAGCTGGAGCTAGTGTCGTTTGTCTTGCTTTTCTTTTCTGGCGTTTTTCTTCTGCCTGCGTTGTTCTTTCTTCCTCAGCAACCTGTGCGCCAGTTTTTACAGCGTGACGCCATGGAGCTCTGTCATGTGCCTCTGTCTCCCAAGTGCCTGGGTCTATGCTGAACGCCTTCAGAGAAGCTTTGAGGGTGTCCCTGAAGCGCTTTCTTTGCCCACCTTGCGAGCGCTTTCCTTCGCTTAGTTGGCCATACAAGAGTCGTTTTGGGATGCGGTGGTCTTCCATTCTGTAGATGTGACCTGCCCATCGCAGCTGGGACTGCATCAGGATTGTGTGGATGCTTTGCAGACACGCTCTTCGAAGGACTTCTGTATCTGGTATTTTGTCTTGCCATTTGACATTTAGTATTTTTCTCAGACATGTCATGTGGAAGCGGTTTAGTCTCTTTGCATGTTTACTGTACACTGTCCATGTTTCTGAGGCATAGAGCAATGTAGGGAGGATGACGGCTCTGTAGACCCCTAGCTTGGTGTTTGTGGTGATGCCACAGTTTCAGTAACAATGTCCTAATAACATTCAGACGTTAGAATAGATGCAAACCTTTCATTCATTCTCTAACAAAAGTTGTTCTCTTACAAAGTCGTAAACTGAAAATAATTGCGAATGGAGGTCACTGGAGTCTATGGGATTGAATAGTTAGTCTGTAATGTAATATGTGAGCACGGCATCACCTCAGGGGTCACTGGAGTCTATGGGATTGAATGGTTAGTCTGTAATGTAATATGTGAGCACGGCATCACCTCAGGGGCCACTTCTAGGTCTCTTTTCGACAATGTTGGTGTTGTTTGTTGTTGTTGTTGTTGTTGTTGTTCTTGTTGATGATGGTGAGATCCGGTGGACCAGTTGTTTCTAGTGACAAATTAAAATGTTAAGCCAACATTTCGTTCAACTCTCCGTGCACGTGCAAGGCAGCACGAGACTAGTGCAATTGTTAGGAATTGTCTTTAAATAATTAGTTGTTGTTTTTTTTTACTACTATTTGATTTGCATGCAACCCCCCCCCCCAAAAAAAAAACAAAAAAAAAACAATGTCCCTGAACAATTGTCACTCTTAGTGACAATTAATTTACTGCCTAGCGTAACAAACAAAAACAAAACAAAACATATGAAATGCTGTGAGTTCTTGCTGCCAGCGTCCTTCCACCACCCCATCGCCAGTTAGAAACAACAGGCTATAAAGTGCCTGAGGGAACACCTTTTCTCCTGCAAAGTGAACAGAGTTGTAGTGCTCGTGAGTGATGTGGCACTCTCTGTGACATAATGCGTGAGTAACTGGCATAGGTGTTGGGTTGGGGGGTACACATAAAAGGGAGGGAGAGAGTCGAATCGCAAGGAAATATAAAATGTAAAAAAGCTGGGGGAGGGTGGAGTACGCGTCAGTGAGAGACCGGATGTTTGGCGTAAATATTTTACAGCGAGTCTCAACTTGTTGCGTCCACTTAGACATCGCTGATCGTGTGACTGCGATCTTGTCGTGTTTGGGCGTCTTAACGCGTCCTTCCGCTCCCAGCGGTTGGTCATCAGGTATCACGTGATTGCAAAATTCCGGAGATGGAGAAGGGGACGATAGGGGTTCGCCTTACTTTTACCCTAAAAAAGGGGGTGGGGAATCTTAAATACATACAATGTTAGTAAACAGTTCTACTCTGAAAGAAAAGTGAATGTTTTGAAATTCCTAGGGATACAAGTATCGAGAATAACTCAAGCGTTTTGCATATCTTACCTTAGCCAGAGGTGAAAAAAATATTAAGTAAGGTCAATCACTTTTGACTCGTTCCGAAAATTGCATTCAAAAGGTCATTGGATATTTATTTATTTACTTTCAGCATTCATACACTAACTATGGTTCATCTCATATCTGGGACTGTAGTGCCCTATTCGTACAGTAACTATGGTTCATCTCATATCTGGGACTGTAGTGCCCTATTCGTACAGTAACTATGGTTCATCTGGTATCTGGGACTGTAGTGCCCTATTCGTACAGTAACTATGGTTCATCTCATATCTGGGACTGTAGTGCCCTATTCGTTCAGTAACTATGGTTCATCTGGTATCTGGGACTGTAGTGCCCTATTCGTACAGTAACTATGGTTCATCTGGTATCTGGGACTGTAGTGCCCTATTAGTACAATAACTATGGTTCATCTCGTATCTGGGACTGTAGTGCCCTATTCGTACAGTAACTATGGTTTAGGGCTCTATTCTCGAGAGACATTACCGTCCCGTCCAGATATAACGCGGGTTAAGGTGCCATTTGTTTTGGGGGTACAGAAGTTAGGAACCAGTCGTTTGTTCGTTTAGCTTTTCTTCCAGCTTTTTCGATGCCCTTGGCTGTCTTTGCCATTTAGTGCGACCTATTGCCATATTTTCCCAGAAATCAATATCGATTATCACTGCTTTGAGATTTCGTTGGATTACATCCACAATTCAAAGGTGGGGGTGATCAGTTTTCTGGTTCCCATACGGAGTTGTCCATACAGGATGAACTTATGGACACAACTATGCCTAATATAAACTTTGTCTTTTAACAAAGTATTTTTTTATATGTTTCATTTTTAACTTAAAATGGAACGTTTCATTAGATCAATTCTAATATTTGTCTGAGCTAAACATTTTTAAAAATTGCTTTTATAAAGCGCAAGCCCTTTTGGGAGTATCTGGTAGGAGGTTTTCATGCTGCCTTTTGGGCGCTCAGCAAACACAGCTCTGCTCCAGTTGGGATTCAGACTGGAGCCCAATTGTGGTCAATCCGTAACTAAGCGATTTAATTTGTATTGAATTTTTAGCACTGCAGAATTAATGGTGAAGTTAATTTTTTTTTGCACCTTAATTTTTAAAATTGGTTGAAAGTGAAACTTAAATTTAGTGTCCTTGACTACTAGCATATTGTGCATTTGAATGTCTCTTTATTTGGCCAGCTTTTTACTTTCAAATCATCAAAATATACGTTTTGCAATAGTTGTAGATTGATTTACATTTATTACTCGAAACGCAAAGCTAAATAAATCTTTTTTTTATTTACTGCCACTTAAAAATCGCAACATCGGCCTTGACCTAGATTCAAAGACCCACGACTACCCACAATTCTAAGCGCGGCAATAAACTGCAGTGTTGCATGTTACGCTGAGAGCTTTGTGTGGTTTTCTCTTTAAATTGGGCCTAGTATGTGTACATTTCGTGTACAGGAGATCAGTTTGACCATCTCTAAACCTGCTCCCCTTCCACCTTCCCCCCGCCTCTCCCTCTCATAAATCTTTTTTTTAAATAGACGATTCCGTTGCAATGAACAATACTAGCACTTGTTACTTGTGAATACTATCACTTGTTACTTGTGAATACTATCACTTGTTACTTGTGAATACTATCACTTGTTACTTGTGAATACTATCACTTGTTACTTGTGAATACTATCACTTGTTACTTGTGAATACTATCACTTGTTACTTGTGAATACTATCACTTGTTACTTGTGAATACTATCACTTGTTACTTGTGAATACTATCACTTGTTACTTGTGAATACTATCACTTGTTACTTGTGAATACTATCACTTGTTACTTGTGAATACTATCACTTGTTACTTGTGAATACTATCACTTGTTACTTGTGAATACTATCACTTGTTACTTGTGAATACTATCACTTGTTACTTGTGAATACTATCACTTGTTACTTGTGAATACTATCACTTGTTACTTGTGAATACTATCACTTGTTACTTGTGAATACTATCACTTGTTACTTGTGAATACTATCACTTGTTACTTGTGAATACTATCACTTGTTACTTGTGAATACTATCACTTGTTACTTGTGAATACTATCACTTGTTACTTGTGAATACTATCACTTGTTACTTGTGAATACTATCACTTGTTACTTGTGAATACTATCACTTGTTACTTGTGAATACTATCACTTGTTACTTGTGAATACTATCACTTGTTACTTGTGAATACTATCACTTGTTACTTGTGAATACTATCACTTGTTACTTGTGAAATTCAAAGATTAAAAGTACATTCTGCCCCCCCCCCCTTTTTCATTGATCGAGAGAAGTTTTCTTACTCGACATTTATTAGCCTGTATGCAACCGTGACGTGGCAATGTAGCCGCAGGCCTGAGTTTAATTATATGATGGTGCAACTCCCCCATTCCCCCCCCCAAACCCCCCCCCCCCAAAAAAAAAAAAGAAAAAAAAGAGGAAACATGAATGTTGAGTGACATAATATATATATATCAAGAGAGAACACAAAGTCATGTCTTCATGTCTGTACCTATAGAGTTGCAATAGTTACAATCGGATGTGTAAAACCTTTCATAAGAAGAAGTATCCTCACACTCAACCCAGTAACGACTTCTTTCAAGTGATAGTGCTTATAACTCCCCCCCCCTCATGCTTATAAGTCTTTTGTAAAAAAGTAATAAACCACCTTCTTTCAATGGCCCCCGTAGGCCCTTCTTACACAAGGGCCTGAAATCAACGAGCCTCTTGGCGCTATGACTGCTCCGCCACTGCTCTTGCCAACTCCCAACACTTTGCTTGATCAAAATAGTACCTGTGACGAACACTTTAAAGTCAGTCCATTTTTTTGTTGGTTTTAAGAAATAATCTCTACGTATTTATATAGCTTCTTATAAGTTGAGAGACTTTCGAAAATTATGCGGATAAGTCAAACAATTAATTATGAAATTATGGAGGGGAAAAAAAGAGAGGAAGGAATATGAAGAAATACGGAGGCGATATAATGAAAAGATATTAAGACAAAGTAATTGAAAGGACGCCATATTGAAAGTTGATTCATGTGCTACAAACTAAGAAGTTGGTTTCTACACATTCTGAAAAGTTATAAAAAACTTTTTCTATGGTTTAGTCAAACACTTCCGCTTTCTGTGCACCGGAGACACCAAAAAGCTATTTATAGATTTCTATCCATGTTTGAAAATCTCCAATAAATAGATTTTGCAATCAAACACCGTGCAGACGACAAATTTGTACTAGCGCTTTACGTTTTCGAGAATTGAGCTCAACAGACAGAAAACACAAACACAATAGTGTATCTCTAGTAGTTGCCGTTAAAAATAGATTGAAATGAAAGAGCGAGACAAAAACTTGTCAGTGTTGTGATTCATCTGATATTTATTCAAGGAAGAGACCATTGTCCATAACACTTGTTTCCAGTTCTATACAGACAACTTACATTGAGTTTTCCAGTGTCCACTCCATACATTCACACATTTGTTTCTTTGAGACACAAAAAGTCAATTAATTAAATCGTTTGCTCTGAAGTGTGTCAGATCACGTTGACATGTGGCTTTGTAAAAACAGTACATGTCACCTGCACAGGTCACCTTACTTGTACATCACAAGGTTACGTCATTTTACCCGGCAGTAAAAAATAAATCCATCGTGTTTTTTTTTTAATTAGCCATTTCGAGCTTGATCTAAGACTTGATGTAATCAAAATTGCTATAGTACATTTGCTATCAAGAGTTTTACAATTAGCATAAATACATGGACATACATAAATACATGGACATACATAAATACATGGACATACATAAATACATGGACATACATAAATACATGGGCATACATAAATACATGGACATACATAAATACATGGACATACATAAATACATGGACATACATAAATACATGGACATACATAAATACATGGACATACATAAATACATGGACATACATAAATACATGGACATACATAAATACATGGACATACATAAATACATGGACATACATAAATACATGGACATACATAAATACATGGACATAAATGATTTTTTTTATACTATAAAAAAGTGTTTTTCGACTATATGTATTTTTAAAATAAAATAGTTCTTCTGTAGGTTGCAACCTATGCAGCCGCAGTGGTCCCCGCACTTTTGTAGCCCGCGCTAATTCTAGGTGTAAATAATTAAACGTTTTAACTTATATTCCTGCGGCCTCCTGATTTTCCTGGAGCTCCTGGAAATCTCCTGAAATCACAAAGTGTACAAACAAAAAAAAGTTATGGAAATCTCCTGAATGTATTAAAATCATAAAAAAATATCCCGAAAAATAGACAAAATTTGTCATTTTTGAGTGTCATTCATTATTGAAAACGCCAACCCTAAGAGCGATAAAAAAAAGGCATTGTCAGCTTTCAGAATGTAACAATATGGCGAAATTTAACCAAAACCGGAAGTTCCATTACTTTATTGTATTTAATAGTTTACTTCATTAAAATGATTAAAATGCAAAAGACGAATTTATTTTCTAAAACAAAATCTTAATTTTTACTTATTATTCTTATCCCTACCCGGACTTGGCCCCGCGCAATCCGTTTGGCATAGGGCCCCCCAATTGTCTGTGCCGGCCCTGGATCTATAGAACCTGATATTAATAAGAAGTGCTGAGTTACCGCGTCGAACTTCCTTATTTGGATTGCTTTGTACTGGGAGTTTAATTCTATGGTGGATTTTTTTTTAAAACGTGTATTGTATGTAAATCTCAATCAGATCTCATGATGTATCCCACTGTGAAACTGGGGAGGGGGTTGTGGGGCGGCGGACGAAAGTAATCTGATTTAAAAGTGCAACTCTCAGTGTTTGCCAAAATGAACTAGTCACTGCAACGGAGTCTCAGGCCCTAGGAAGTACATTTCATATTTTTTTAATTGCAGTGTGTCTCAATCTTGATGAAGCCGACTCTCCTGTAGACTAAATAAAGGACGAGAGAGTCGTCTGCAGTCGAGGACAAAGAGTGCACATAGGAGAGAAATGGCGGGAAACCAAATAGCTGTTGTACATTTAAAACGAAACTAAACATTTCCTTGCCAGGAAGTTTACATTTTTTAGGGTTCTAAAGAAATAAAAAGATGATTAAAAGTTAAGGTTTTATTTGTCTATTTTTTTTTTATGACGATGTTTCCAATCACTTGAACTGGAAGACTTGCCAATCGCTAAGAATTGTGAACTTTTTGCTTTTATCTGCTGGTTATAGGGTTTCTTATTTCAAACTAATCTAGTTTTGAACAGATAGGTCTTTATGTTCTTCTTGAATGTAGTGAAGCATGTTGTCTGAGATTTATGGGGAGTGAGTGAAAAAGGCCCCCAAATCGTAACTTTTGAGGGAGAAACGTGGTACCACTAAAAGCGTTGAGTCCATGGAGCGCAGTGTTCTCTGAGGGACATATGGATATTTATTTATTGTATATAGACTGATGACAAAGTGTGGCCACCATGTAGTCTATTCTTGATTTTACAGGAAGCCAATGGAGTGAGCCAAAGAGAGCGGTAGCAGAAATATTATGTAAATATGATAGACTTATATAATACGTAGCTCACTGTATTATTGATGTAGGATTATTTCTTTCAGTGACTGACTCTAGACACATTTGGAGAGCATGTATATCGCATTGCTTAGATGAAGGACTAAAAGAATAATAGAAAGCGATAGAGTCAAATCTACAAAGGGACAAGGACAGAAAAGATTCAGAACCCCTGATTGATTGCAAACACTCCCTCCACCCCCACCCCACCCCCCATTTCAGCATTGTTTTCTTTCAGCCCCAGTAAAGTACACATGACCTTTGCCAATTATACATAAAAGTACACGCCGCCTGCCTTCTTGTGTATCCCCCCTTCTCTTATCAAGACTTACCCTCATCACGTAATCACCTGTCAATAAATGAGGGCTTGAGTTTTCTGGTGTTTTTTTTTTCTCTTCTGTTTAATCAGCGACTTCAGACACGCCCCTGTGTTTTGCTTGGAGCTTTTACATTGTATGTGTCACATAAAATGAGATGCTAGAATAGGGCGAAAAGGGGGGGGGGATATTGAAAGTCACTGAGGGAGGTGTGGAAGGGGTGGAGGTCATCAGATAGAGCTATTAGTTGTAGCTGAGGTGCAAGAGAAACTGTCAATGGAGAAAGATAACAACGAGAGTTAGTCATGGACACTTGATGCGAGGGCTGCTGCTCCTGTTGATCTACCGGGACTGAGACATTACATTGCACAATCACATGACATTATCTTATTCAAGCTAACAGCAACTGCCTCTGAAAGTTTACTTTTCTTTATGTATGCTTACACATGAATACACGGTGCTCTCTCTCTGCTCGTTTTCGGAATAGCGTATGTCGCTTTTGCCCGTTTTCACACGAACTCGAAGGCTGCTCACGTGGGTCCGTTTATTGATAAACAAAGAGAATTAAAGGGCAGGTTTTGGTACTTTTTGAGGACGCGATTATGAGGTGAAATCAGATTTCTATTGAGCTTTTGGGTTCAAAGAAGCCACATATCCGTAATACTGATTATAAATATATATTTTAAAAGAACTTCAAGATTAAAGAACTTCAAGATTAAAGAACTTCAAGATTAAAAAACTACAAGAAACTTTAGATTAAAGAACTGCATGAACTTTAAGATTATCAAAAAATAAAAAAAAATGTTCGTGTTTGCAAAAAAAAAAAAAAATACCATGTTCTCTACAAAGTCTTAATCATGAGAGTTTTTCCTCCTTGCAGAATGAACATTTCAAACTAGATTTCCCGTGATGCCATAGCAGAGCACGTACGAATAATGTCAAGAGTTAAGACATTGCACAAAGTCCTGATTCCTAAATTCGGCCAACGTTAATTCTGGTTTTAAAACATCTATATAGATCATAAAAAATTGGCTAATAAATCTTGCTTTCTTTTAATTTTCATACAGTCAGTAAAACAAAATTTCGATTTTAGTTTTTGAGAACTAAACGTGACAGACGGACAAACACAAAACCAAAAAACTTTTCACCACGGAGGTCCCTAAAAAAATACGAAGTGAGTTTGCACAGTAAATTCGGGCCGTCATAAGGCGACAGTTGTAGGTCTAAAGTCATCTTTTGAATGGATCAGAATCAGGCGTTGCACGAGTCGAAAAGATTTTAAGATAAAGTTTCATTGGTCCTGTTTTTAAAAACATTATGATTCTAACCACTCTTTATATAATAGAAATGTTTGGATCGTTGTATTATTGAAACTAAATGGTCCATTATACTATGTCTTACACGTCAACATTAAGTTCCCCCTTAAGACCTTGCGATCTATAGGGCAGATGATGTTAAGGTCATCTGTTTCTTTGGCCAACGGTTAGCGAGCAGGGTGTCGTGTGGCCAGCACAACGACCAACCCAAATTAAACCGCTACTAAAGTCAGGTACATATTAGAGTTGAGTGGACTTAGGGGCGACACAAAAATCCCGAGGACCCCAGGTTCAGAAGCCACGTGCTTAACCACTCAGCCCCTCTTTCCCCAAATCAACATTGCCTTTATAAAAAAATGTTTGTTTTTTTAATCAAGTTCTCCTTTAAGAAGCTGGTGGTAGCCTATAATTTCTCATTCTATTTATTTCTTGGGTTGCTTCACTATTGCAAGGAATCTTTCCAGTGACCATAAACAATCAAATTCTTCTGTTACAGTCCAGCTCATTTCTACAAAAAAAATGGTGCGCAATATGTTCAGGAGCGTCTAATTATTTATTCAACTCTTTAGTCAATGCAAAGAAACATTGGAGTCGAGTTTGGGAATACCCGATGAGTGCGTGTTCGAAATAGCCTAATTTAATTTTAAGATGATTATATGTTGAAAACTTATAACGATTAAACCAGAGTTTTCACTGTGTCGTAAATAAGCTGGTAATTCCCCCCCCCCCCAACCTAGATATACATAAACTGTCAAGTCCTAGAATAATCTTAAGAGCTGTTTTTGAAAATCCTCGTCCATCCACCGATCGATGAAGAGTTTTCAAGCTTATAAGAGGAATTGCAATAAAAAGAAAGGCAAGCGTTCGGAAAACCATAAGCAGACCATAACAAGATCATATTTTATTGGAGATCCATGAATAGCAAGCATTTTGGCAGGGCCGGTCCTACAGATTGCGGGTCCCTATGCGAAAAGGATTTCGCGGGGCCTAGTCTGGGTAGGGATAAGGATATTAGGTAGGTAAAAATGAAGAATTTTTTGTTAGAGAATAAATGTATCTTTCTACTTTATTCATGCTTTACTAAGTGCAAAATTGTGGTAAACTTTACTTTACGAGCCATTTACAGTAGATTTGAGTAGATGGTAGTTCTGCCTTTTAGATTTAATATCAGCTAGAAAAATATCACTTTTGATTTTTTTAAAGAGATCGAGATAGATTTAGATCTATATTTATATGTCGATGACTATTAAAGTAAATAAAGTAAATATCTTAATAAGTTCAGGAGCTCCTGAAAAATCAGGACGCCGCGTGAACCATGTTTATAATAAGTTAAAAATGGTTTAATTTAATAATTTGCAACTTGAGTTTGCGCGGGGCCTACGAAAGTGCGAGGCCCACCGTGGCCGCATAGGCTGCAGTGCCCTAAGGCCGGCCCTGCATTTAGGTATATCCAGTGTACAGAATACGAGAGTATTGACAAGCGAGGTATTTTTAAACCATGTAATACTTTTGTCAACTTTTCAGCACCGTCGAATCAATTTTAAAAGCTCTAGTATCAATACCTAGCCCCAACATTCTTTTATTTCGCTTTCTCTTCTTTTTCTCTCTTGCAGCGGTTTGATGTTATAAACTGTTAGTATTAAAAATACAAGTTTAAAAAACAACATTTTAATTAAAGTTCAAGGCTGAATCAAATGGTTAATATTAATGAAACTATTACTATGGGGGATGTTCTTCACTCTCTCTCTCCTAACTGACGATACCATCGATGATTTGACCCCTTTAAATTAAATTAATTTTTGGTTTATAAGGGTGTAATTGTGTTATATACAAAGAGCATGCATTTTCCTATAATTCTATACCGAAAGTAACGTTTTCTGAATACAAACAAAAGTGTTATTGACGTTTAATCATAACAGGGTAGAATGTACAAATGTGATTGTACAAACATTAGAATAGTCTGTGTTCACTTTTTTTTTTTTCGGAATGGGAGTTGAAGCTCTTATATAGTAAGCAGAAAATGCTTTGTTTAATTTTATTTGGCCACTGTGACATTGTCGAGTTTGTCTATTTAGCTTAAAATCTCTTACAATCTTTTCAGTTTCTTTCGTTGTTCATTGTATGTATTTTGTTCTCTTATTGGTCTGTTTGGTTGACCTATATTTTGGATGGGACTTGTTGAGATAACTACTGATTAATTGTACACAATGACTTAATTTACTCACCTGGCCATAAACCATGTATTTAATTTACTAAACCCATTCATCCCCAACCTACAACTAAATAGCATAATATTTGCATACAAAATATAGATGTAAACTAGTGTAAAACTCCAGGACACTAAAATTCGTTGTAGAAGAAATTTATACAAAAACTAAAGACAAGAAAAACAGATCAATACTTTTGAAAAAACAAAACAAAACAAAGCTTATATTAAGTGTTGTTGTATCAATCAGTCATGTCAGTACATTGGTATTAGACCAACAATAATAAATCTATGCGATGAATTTTAGTTTTACCAATGGACCTCATTCACTACAACGAACGGTCACGTGATAAAACAATGGAAAAAAAAACAACTGTACGTGATATTCCGTGATAACCATTGTTGATTAAAATTAGAAGAAAGAGAGAATCACGTGGCTCAATGTTGTTTGTTTACGATTAGTGAATGAGGTCCATTGTTTTTGTTTAGCGTTTTCACTACGCCATGATCCTAGCACTTATCTAGACCAGTTGGGAAAATGGGGGGGGGGCAAAGAAAGGGATATCTGGATAGATAATTGTTTTTTAAAAGCATTTATAAATTTAAAGAAAGGATTGACCTGAATTCGAACTCGTGGCTCATGCCTCCTCGGGCCTGCATGCTAACCATTCTGCTCTGTTAATGAGATATTTATACATAGAGAAGATTGTATAGTTATATATTGCTTGATTCAATTTAAAGTGACCTATAAAAGGGGACTATTTCAAATTATATCACCGTTTCATTCATGTACAATTTCTTTCCCTTGTTCTAGATACCAAACAAAAAACAAACAAAATAATTAATTACCAATAGTTAATTCACAAATTGGTTAACTTTTTTAAAATTGATTTTTTTGTTTGTTGTCAGGTAAAAGAAATAATAGTGCCAAATTTCAGCTCGATCCCAGATTGGGTGTCGGAGAAACTTCCAAACTTTTTACCAGACAGACAGACAGACAGACATAGTGAGTTGATAGAAGCTTTGGAAATAAGTTGAAAAGAGGTAACCGTTAATGGCTACTACAAAAACTGTGTCTTGTGTCCAGTTCACTGCACAACTCAAGGATTAAAGGTTTAATTCATAAAAACGATACACAAATCTTTGTTAGTAAACAGAGTTGGCTTAGAAGAGCTGTGCTGTCAATGGCAGACTTCGACTCTTTTATTTATTTCCATACAATGATGTAACAGAGTTCTCGCTTGAGATCAGAGTGACGACACTTTGGCGAACTCAAACCACAAGATCAGACAGGCATTTCATAATTGTTTTACAGCCTCTTTTCAAACGGTGACTAAAGAACTTACTCAAGCACACACAGAGTTTGTACAAGTAGAGTAGATCTAAGTAAGCATATGTTTTTAGAATGATGTGCGACTTCCGACACTTGACAGACAATCAGAAGGACGTCATACACCCACACACTCATTCCCGTGTGTGACGTATACAAAGTCTTCATTTGACAAGCACGAGACAGGCGGCAGCAGAAAGTGGCACACGGTGTACAAGTCAGACAGGGGGCACAAAATGTATTATGGTCAGACAGGGAAGGAGGGGGGGGGTGTGTACGTATCCTGGACTAAAATTAAATGGCTGTCTTTTTTTCACCTTTATTTGGGAGACAAAGACATGCATACTAAATAATCCTATTGACGTAGTATGTTGCTTGGAACCCCGACGGCTGCCAACGTGACAAAGTACCACTAGAGTCAATCTACAGAACTTGGTGCTGTCCTAAGAAAATAATTCTTCTACAACAGCAAGAAGCTTTACTGAAGAGTTTCGTATAAGGCGAAAAAAAAACAAAACATAAATAGTTCGCTTTTTGGTGACTCCGGTGTGAAGTACCATTCAGATAGTGTTGAAACTAGAGCAGTACTCTTTTTTTTGTTTATTTAGTTGACAGCAGTGAATTTGAATTAGGAGTCCATGAAATTGTTTAGTTTATCGTGACACAACTTGGTTAAAGTTTTGGTCACGTTTTTTAAAAAAAGTTAAGTTTCCCCTTTCAGACCTTGAGATCTATGGGGCAGATGATGTAAAGGTCATCTATTTCTGTGGCCCAAGGTTAACAAGAGTGTCATGTGGCCAGCACAACGACCAACCGCCTTTACTTTTCCCCAACTAATGTCAGGTACCCATTAGAGCTAGGTGGACTCAGAGGCGCCCAAAGATCCCGAAATTAAAAATCCCAGTTTTCACCTGGATTCGAACCCGGGACCCCCGGTTCGAAAGCCAAGCACTTTAGAGCTAAGCCACCGCGCCTCTCACGTTACTAAATGTTACACAAAATTTTGCTTCTACCTTAATAAATAAAATATGTGGTTTTCATTTCCATCACTTCATACAAAGTTTGTGCTGATGGAAGAAAAATAATAATAATTAAAATAATTCTGGGGTGGGCTGGAATGACAATAAAATTCTGTAAACATATAAACACAAATTGAACGCTGATTATTACAAAAGACAATGTCTTCCAGCATAGATCTAGGTCAGTCTAATCAAAGAATGACACAAAAGTGACCTGTCATATTGATGGGTGTGACAACTCGAAAATAAATTCATTTCATTAATATTTTGTTTTCCATATTTCCATATTCTTTCCATTCTCCCATTTCACTATCACACTCTCTTTTCTTTCTTTCATTTCTATCTTCAATTTCACGATGTTTGTCTTTGTTTTCTTTCTCATAGCCACTTTCTGTTCTGTCACTCTCCACCAGTTTCTTTTTGTTTCCCTCTCTTGCTAATCATTGCGTCATTCTGTTCCTATTGCAAGAGCACTAAATGAACTCGTTTCAGTACAAACTGCACTCCCCCCTTCCCAAGCAAACGACTCTTGTTACCGTACTCCAGTTAATGGCCACTCCCTTTAACCAGAACGAGGCGAGATGACGCATTTACTTAAGCCGAGACGTGAATGAAATGTTCTAATACTCAGAGCCAGGCAGTACACTCTTGAACTATATCTCATCACTATGTAGTACTGACAACACTATAACGGCTCCGCCAAAGGCAGTTTGAGAAGCAGTGACGAGGACAGAGTCAAATCTTAATAGGAGCAAAAGTCTCGGTCACTGTAATTTTTTTTCTCTTTAATTCGATATTTGTCATTAAGATGGAAGATGAACAGTCAACGGTGTCAAATTAAACGCACGATTTATTCTGTAGAAGTAAAAAGTCATGGAAACCTGTTTTTACACATTTAATACTTATGCTGCACAGTGATGCCCAACCTAATCCGACCTGCGGGCCATTTTAATTTCCGACACTCGTGTCGCGGGCCACATGACCGCAAAGGTAAAAAAAATGAAATGAACTCGACCTGTAACAATTTGATTAGAGACTTGAGGACCTAGCACTTACATGAATTAATGGGATATCTACAAGTTATCTTTTTTTTTACGCGTCGGAAAATAGCTTAATACTTAAAATGTCAGCAACATCTACCTAGCTGACGACTTTTTTTTTGGTCACTTTTTGTTCAATGTTCCCATACATCCATCTCTAAACGTAACTTCACATTTCTTTTTATTCGCGGCTCAAACCAAGAATGCCTTCATATCTATTTTATAATGCTGCTTCTATGTTGTTGTTGTTTTTTAAGCTACTTTCTGTACAAATCAAATATGTTGCCTTATTATCATGTTCCACAAAAAGTAAAAGATCCGTTCAACTTTTCCTGGTAGATTCTTCATTCAGAGTTCACTTGTATTTTCTTTCCATTTCATAAAAGTACCATTGTTAAAGGTCATGGTACCAATCCATCAGAGATAAAGTCAGGACCCTAACGTACATAAGAAACTTTTTTCAACCTTTTTGATATTTGGAAAGGGCTAAGGGATTTTCTACTTTGTGCCGACCGGGCAGGATAGAACGACATCACTGCCTGCACATTAAACTGTTTGCACCATTAGTATGTTTTGTAAGGAGTGAGCTTTCTCACATTCGTGAACTTTGACACGCCATAGCCCAGACTTCCTGCAGGACGGCAAATGAATGCGGTAGACAGGATTCAAACCCTGACGTCGGTCTTGAGCGCATTCGGCACGACCAGGCAACCCACCCACCGTGTCTTGTAACATTGTAGGATTGTCATTGGTCGTTTTTACCCAGGACTTCCTTTTCCTCAAGTTGTGCTTCTGTCTTCTCTTCCTCAAGTTGTGCTTCTGACTTCTCTTCCTCAAGTTGTGCTTCTGACTTCTCTTCCTCAAGTTGTGCTTCTGTCTTCTCTTCCTCAAGTTGTGCTTCTGTCTTCTCTTCCTCAAGTTGTGCTTCTGTCTTCTCTTCCTCAAGTTGTGCTTCTGTCTTCTCTTCCTCAAGTTGTGCTTCTGTCTTCTCTTCCTCAAGTTGTGCTTCTGTCTTCTCTTCCTCAAGTTGTGCTTCTGTCTTCTCTTCCTCAAGTTGTGCTTCTGTCTTCTCTTCCTCAAGTTGTGCTTCTGTCTTCTCTTCCTCAAGTTACACTCAAGTCTTCCTCTTCATTTCAGTATTTTGTTCGTTTTGTTGGTCAACAACCTACTACTAGTTCAGAAAAGTGCTTGACTTAATAATATATATATATATATATATGAATTGTCAGGTTTAATAAAAAAATATATATATATATGAATTTTCAGGATAACCCTGAGTCCACCCAACTCCACATTATTTGTGGAAAGTAAAGCTCGTTGTGCTAGTCACGTGACATCTTAGTTATCATTAATCTGCTATATAGGTCTCAAAGTTTGAAAGGGATATTGTTTGAATTGTTACATTTTCAGTGATCGACGTTTATGTAACTCAAGGTCGCAGGGCAAAGTCTGGAAAACAAGGACGGCCTTCACCTTCAGAAACATTTTTTTTCTCAATGGCGATATCTATGGGAATTCAAGACACACACTCAGTCACTAACACATATAAACACACAAACAATGTACAGTGCAGAAACCTTATCTTCAAAGTTCTTTTACTTTGTGTGTGCGTCTATGTGGTTTTTATGAGCGTGTAGTAATATAGGCCTACTTGTGTGTCTCTATATATGTGTATGTGTGTATGTAGAGTAAATGCCGAGTTTTAATTGTAAATGTGTAAGAATGTTTCAATCTTTATTTGTGTGTGTGGAGATCTACGGCGTGTTTGGCAAGTGACGCACGTGGAAGAAGCTTGACTGCTGAATATAGGGTGGGGGCTCGAATCCAGGTAAAGAGTTTAAACGCCTCTGACCAGCAGCATGTCATAGACACCTGGCATCTGTTCAAGAGAGTAACAGAAGTGTTGGCCACTGCCCCGGCTTACCGTATGGTCTCGGACATATTTTAACAACTTAGTCAACTAACTTCAGGAAAAACAAAGAAGCAAAAGTGATATAATGTGACACTGTTAAAGAGAGTCTTTATTCTTAGTTAACTCTATAAGGCAAAGTAAGTAAGGTGCCCCGGTCTCAGAGCTTATGATCTATAAGGAAGATGATGTTAAGGTTTCTATGGCCGACGGTTAACGAGAATGTCATGTGGCCAGCACAGAACCCAAACGCCTTTGCTTATCCAACTACTTTCAGGTTTGACTCAGAGGCGCCTCAGAATTCCCGAAATTCGGAATCCCAGTCTTCAAGCGCCTTACAACACGCCCCTCTAATTACTCCTAAGGCGATCTAACGAATGCCAAGTGTACGGCCAACAGGGTCTGTTCGAGGCCAATCGTTAGAGAAGGCCTGAACACTGACCTGCAACGTCACATCCTGAGGGCAGTTTAGACCAATAGCACGTTGCCACGTCGTACAGACATGTGGCGGTCTATTTCTGTAGTCAGGTTAATACGTTATGCTGGCTTGTCAAATCTTCACAAGGTTTCTTGAGCCAATGTCTGTCGCAAGGTTTCTTGAGCCTATGTCTGTCTCAATGTTTCTTGAGCCAATGTCTGTCGCAAGGTTTCTTGAGCCAATGTCTGTCGCAAGGTTTCTTGAGCCTATGTCTGTATCTTTTGCAACACAACGTATCGCAGCGCCCCACAGGAGTGTTGCCTTAAGTGTAGTGATGTAGTGTATATGTGGCAATGATGGCAGAAGTCCCTTTCTCACCGCCTCACATATCGCCCATCTCTTCAGCCATCTTCCTATTGTTACCTGCGGCATCCATCCCTCCCCCCCTTTTCTCAACCCTCCCCGACTAGACACACTTCTAACTTGACAGTTTGGTCCATGCACAGAGTGTAGATAGAGCAGCAACAGGAGACAAGTTAAACGGACAAAAAAAAAGTTTCGGGGGGGGGGGGTATGGTCATGGGGGCCATGGAGGGAAAGGAAGGGGGAGGAGAGGGTTGACACTGTTCCCTGTGACATATCTTGATGAAAGATGGCTGTAGGGGGGCGCACTGCGTCAGTAACTGTTTCAAAGACCGTGTCATATCCCGACTGCATCCCCCCCTTCCTTCCCCCCGCCCAACTGTTCGCTGAGTTCAATTCTAGAAGAGAAAAAAAAAAAAGAAACATTCTTAAAAAGTTGTATGCAAATACGGCGAAATACGTTGCCACAAGAAGCTCACATTTTTTTTTGGTGTACAAACACACACACACACGTAACGAACACGCACGCACATACAAAAACAAAAAAACCTAAAGCTCTGCTTTTAACCCGCCCCTCCATCTAATCATATCACATGATTTATACGCTACAATTACGTCACTAACGTGGCCTACATTTGAATGTGTAGCGTGGGTTCATAGGTCATAGGTCACATCGTAAACTACATTCTAAGCTCAACAGGCGGGTACAAGATGGAGGGGTAGACTAAGCGCTTAAAAAACCAACAAAACAACATGAGGGGAACACTTAGATTCAAGTGGTTTATTTTTGTTTTATTTTAAATCACGTTTTGCTTGTTAGACTTACGCCTAGTGAAAAGATGCAGGGACGCAGCAGGGAAAAGACCCGAAGGGTTATTCAGAGCAGTCATGTTTAACGTTGTAATACTGTACTGTGAATTAACAAGTTGATGTTAGCATTTTATTTTTCCAATGTCAACAATTTGTATCGGTCTGTCTAGCATCTGTAGTGTAATGTCTTGTATATGTATTGTCAGGAGTTTGACCAGTATCTTGTCTACAGCTCCTGTAGGCTAATTTTACCAGCAGCTATTTGGTCTGCATCTCTATGAAGCTCTTCTAGACTAGTTTTACCAGCAGCTATCTGGTCTACATCTCTATGAAGCTCTTCTAGACTAGTTTTACCAGCAGCTATTTGGTCTACATCTCTATGAAGCTCTTCTAGACTAGTTTTACCAGCAGCTATCTGGTCTACATCTCTATGAAGCTCTTCTAGACTAGTTTTACCAGCAGCTATCTGGTCTACAGCTCTATGAAGCTCTTCTAGACTAGTTTTACCAGCAGCTATCTGGTCTACATCTCTATGAAGCTCTTCTAGACTAGTTTTACCAGCAGCTATCTGGTCTACAGCTCTATGAAGCTCTTCTAGACTAGTTTTACCAGCAGCTATCTGGTCTACATCTCTATGAAGCTCTTCTAGACTAGTTTTACCAGCAGCTATCTGCTGGTTTCTTCATCCAGCTTCTTCAAGGTGGGCAGAGTTTGTTATTGTATAGCCTTATTCAGTGACGAAACGACTATGAATCATCTCATGGCATTGAGATGAATGCCTGGGCATTAGCTATGGTAGGAACGATGTTTCCCTCACAGATGTTCCTCAATCTCCACGCAGCTGATCTATCCAAAGGACCGATACAGTTTGGGATCGTCGACATAGCAAGCTCTGCCAGGATGTAGCACTGTGATCTGTAAGCTACCTAAGAGTCGCCAGCTCCTAAGTTTTCCTCAGGGCTGTCTCCCAAAGCCTTTCCCATCTTTGGGTATAGGTACCAGGAAGCAGAGGTTTGAATTTAGAGTTTTCTTTCTCCTAAGTGGGTAGCCAGCCATGTCTCATGGCAAACAAACCCCTCCTGCCCGAAGCCTACCGGTTTAGATGCCAGTTACTCGACTTCTCCTGTTTTATCAGTTTCCCCTGACCCAATATCTGAGCCATTCGTGAAGGCCAGGAGTTGGACGGGTACTCAGAACCGATTTGAGACGCATGCCATTGGAAGCATTTATACGTAGTGAAGTGTTTATTTCTATAACCACTATCGGCAATGACAACCTTACGGAACATTGTTGTTGATGCCGAGAATAGTGCATCTGTTTACGTTTGTCTGTGATGATATCTCAAGAGGCTCATAACACATTTCAAAGAAGGATCAATAAGGCAGCCTTAATTTTAGTCTTTCAGACATTGCGATCTCTTGAAGGTCTGTACACCCAGCTCTAGTAGGTACCTGACATTAGTTTGGGATAAGTGAAGGCGGTTAGTCATTGTGCTGGACACATGACACCCTCGTTAACTGTAGGCCTTAGAAGCAGATGACCTGAAAGGGCAACTTTTTTTTTTTAAACTTTCTATTTTAGCCTTATAATAGCCGTCTGCCTTTGGGTGGATCCAAGCAAGTGTCTACCAATGCCATCCTACATGCCTCTGGTGCTGCCTTTTTGAGCTGTGAAATGGATACTTTGCCTGTGCTTAATACAAGATTCATTGGCACAGCGTCATGCAGTGTTTCTATACGGAGTAAGTGAATCTTTTTGTACGTTAGGCTTCAATAACAGCTGATTTGGGGTCGTACCATTCGTTTCTTTCGCTTTGATTTGTGTTCTCAAGTAAGTTTTCTAAATGGTAGGCTTAAGATGTAGCCGAGCTTCCAGATGCATTTTCCGTTGGAAAGACTCTACAAACAGAAGCTGGAGATCTAGGAGCTAACATTGAAGTGGAATACTCTGTTTTGTTTTGTTTGGTACATCTTTTTTAGCAATAAATAAATCTATCAACATACAAGGGAGTTTTCAGTGTCTAGTCTGCACCGCGGTAAGGTCGGGTACTCTTGACAAATTTCAGATATCTACGTCTAATTATGAGTACCATGGCAACACCCTCGTTTCAAACTTTGGCAACAATTGGACCTAATTATGTCCATTCATGATACTCTGTGCTGTGGTGTACTCTTAAAGAATGTATTGGAGATGCAGATGGAGTGTAGAGAGCAGATCTCAAGTAATCTTTATTTTCATTCAATTTCCCAACATCAATATGTCCAATACAACTGTTCCTCGAGGTGTGCATTGAGGTCACCAATGATATCAAGGATTTGTTTGACAAAAGATGAAAGATTGTCCTAAAACATGTCTTTGGCCTCTGGGGTAGAACTCAATGTAGGAGCTTAAGCACTCTTCAAGGTCACATGTCCTATAGATGTGTTTATACGAAGCGATATTTTTTCTAAGCCATCGCTGGTTAGGTCCACAGCATTCAGCAGTGTTTACTTCACTGCAAAGCTAATGTCGTACCTCCTTCAATTTATGCTCCGCCCTAAAGAATGTGACATTGTCCTCAATGGCTGAGCAAGAAATGACACATTGTATTGTCTTGAATGTATATTGTATTGTCTTGAATTTATATTGTAGTGTCTTGAATTTATATTGTAGTGTCTTAAATTTATATTGTAGTGTCTTGAGTTTATATTGTAGTGTCTTGAGTTTATATTGTAGTGTCTTGAATTTATATTGTAGTGTCTTGAATTTATATTGTAGTGTCTTGAATTTATATTGTAGTGTCTTGAGTTTATATTGTAGTGTCTTGAATTTATATTGTAGTGTCTTGAATTTATATTGTAGTCATTTATTCTTTCGTTTTCTCTGACTACTTGTGGTTTAGTGTATTGAAGTGTGTGGTTTAGTGTATTGAAGTGTGTGGTTTAGTGTATTGAAGTGTGTGGTTTAGTGTATTGAAGTGTGTGGTTTAGTGTATTGAAGTGTGTGGTTTAGTGTATTGAAGTGTGTGGTTTAGTGTATTGAAGTGTGTGGTTTAGTGTATTGAAGTGTGTGGTTTAGTGTATTGAAGTGTGTGGTTTAGTGTATTGAAGTGTATGTTGTAGTGTATTGAAGTGTGTGGTTTAGTGTATTGAAGTGTGTGGTTTAGTGTATTGAAGTGTGTGGTTTAGTGTATTGAAGTGTGTGGTTTAGTGTATTGAAGTGTATGTTGTAGTGTATTGAAGTGTGTGGTTTAGTGTATTGAAGTGTGTGGTTTAGTGTATTGAAGTGTGTGGTTTAGTGTATTGAAGTGTGTGGTTTAGTGTATTGAAGTGTGTGGTTTAGTGTATTGAAGTGTGTGGTTTAGTGTATTGAAGTGTGTGGTTTAGTGTATTGAAGTGTGTGGTTTAGTGTATTGAAGTGTGTGGTTTAGTGTATTGAAGTGTGTGGTTTAGTGTATTGAAGTGTATGTTGTAGTGTATTGAAGTGTGTGGTTTAGTGTATTGAAGTGTGTGGTTTAGTGTATTGAAGTGTGTGGTTTAGTGTATTGAAGTGTGTGGTTTAGTGTATTGAAGTGTATGTTGTAGTGTATTGAAGTGTGTGGTTTAGTGTATTGAAGTGTGTGGTTTAGTGTATTGAAGTGTGTGGTTTAGTGTATTGAAGTGTGTGGTTTAGTGTATTGAAGTGTATGTTGTAGTGTATTGAAGTGTGTGGTTTAGTGTATTGAAGTGTGTGGTTTAGTGTATTGAAGTGTGTGGTTTAGTGTATTGAAGTGTGTGGTTTAGTGTATTGAAGTGTGTGGTTTAGTGTATTGAAGTGTGTGGTTTAGTGTATTGAAGTGTGTGGTTTAGTGTATTGAAGTGTGTGGTTTAGTGTATTGAAGTGTGTGGTTTAGTGTATTGAAGTGTGTGGTTTAGTGTATTGAAGTGTATGTTGTAGTGTATTGAAGTGTGTGGTTTAGTGTATTGAAGTGTGTGGTTTAGTGTATTGAAGTGTATGTTGTAGTGTATTGAAGTGTGTGGTTTAGTGTATTGAAGTGTGTGGTTTAGTGTATTGAAGTGTATGTTGTAGTGTATTGAAGTGTGTGGTTTAGTGTATTGAAGTGTGTGGTTTAGTGTATTGAAGTGTGTGGTTTAGTGTATTGAAGTGTATGTTGTAGTGTATTGAAGTGTGTGGTTTAGTGTATTGAAGTGTATGTTGTAGTGTATTGAAGTGTGTGGTTTAGTGTATTGAAGTGTATGTTGTAGTGTATTGAAGTGTGTGGTTTAGTGTATTGAAGTGTATGTTGTAGTGTATTGAAGTGTGTGGTTTAGTGTATTGAAGTGTGTGGTTTAGTGTATTGAAGTGTGTGGTTTAGTGTATTGAAGTGTGTGGTTTAGTGTATTGAAGTGTGTGTGTTTAGTGTATTGAAGTGTATGTTGTAGTGTATTGAAGTGTATGTTGTAGTGTATTGAAGTGTATGTTGTAGTGTATTGAAGTGTATGTTGTAGTGTATTGAAGTGTGTGGTTTAGTGTATTGAAGTGTATGTTGTAGTGTATTGAAGTGTGTGGTTTAGTGTATTGAAGTGTGTGGTTTAGTGTATTGAAGTGTATGTTGTAGTGTATTGAAGTGTGTGGTTTAGTGTATTGAAGTGTGTGGTTTAGTGTATTGAAGTGTGTGGTTTAGTGTATTGAAGTGTATGTTGTAGTGTATTGAAGTGTGTGGTTTAGTGTATTGAAGTGTATGTTGTAGTGTATTGAAGTGTATGTTGTAGTGTATTGAAGTGTGTGGTTTAGTGTATTGAAGTGTATGTTGTAGTGTATTGAAGTGTATGTTGTAGTGTATTGAAGTGTGTGATGTAGTGTATTGAAGTGTATGTTGTAGTGTATTGAAGTGTATGTTGTAGTGTATTGAAGTGTATGTTGTAGTGTATTGAAGTGTATGTTGTAGTGTATTGAAGTGTATGTTGTAGTGTATTGAAGTGTGTGGTTTAGTGTATTGAAGTGTGTGGTTTAGTGTATTGAAGTGTATGTTGTAGTGTATTGAAGTGTATGATGTAGTGTATTGAAGTGTATGTTGTAGTGTATTGAAGTGTATGTTGTAGTGTATTGAAGTGTGTGGTTTAGTGTATTGAAGTGTATGTTGTAGTGTATTGAAGTGTATGTTGTAGTGTATTGAAGTGTGTGGTTTAGTGTATTGAAGTGTATGTTGTAGTGTATTGAAGTGTATGTTGTAGTGTATTGAAGTGTATGATGTAGTGTATTGAAGTGTATGTTGTAGTGTATTGAAGTGTATGTTGTAGTGTATTGAAGTGTATGTTGTAGTGTATTGAAGTGTATGTTGTAGTGTATTGAAGTGTGTGGTTTAGTGTATTGAAGTGTGTGATGTAGTGTATTGAAGTGTATGTTGTAGTGTATTGAAGTGTATGTTGTAGTGTATTGAAGTGTGTGGTTTAGTGTATTGAAGTGTGTGATGTAGTGTATTGAAGTGTATGTTGTAGTGTATTGAAGTGTATGTTGTAGTGTATTGAAGTGTATGTTGTAGTGTATTGAAGTGTATGTTGTAGTGTATTGAAGTGTATGTTGTAGTGTATTGAAGTGTATGTTGTAGTGTATTGAAGTGTGTGGTTTAGTGTATTGAAGTGTGTGATGTAGTGTATTGAAGTGTGTGATGTAGTGTATTGAAGTGTGTGATGTAGTGTATTGAAGTGTATGTTGTAGTGTATTGAAGTGTATGTTGTAGTGTATTGAAGTGTGTGGTTTAGTGTATTGAAGTGTGTGGTTTAGTGTATTGAAGTGTGTGATGTAGTGTATTGAAGTGTATGTTGTAGTGTATTGAAGTGTGTGATGTAGTGTATTGAAGTGTGTGATGTAGTGTATTGAAGTGTATGTTGTAGTGTATTGAAGTGTGTGATGTAGTGTATTGAAGTGTGTGATGTAGTGTATTGAAGTGTGTGATGTAGTGTATTGAAGTGTGTGATGTAGTGTATTGAAGTGTGTGATGTAGTGTATTGAAGTGTGTGATGTAGTGTATTGAAGTGTGTGATGTAGTGTATTGAAGTGTGTGATGTAGTGTATTGAAGTGTGTGGTTTAGTGTATTGAAGTGTGTGGTTTAGTGTATTGAAGTGTATGTTGTAGTGTATTGAAGTGTGTGATGTAGTGTATTGAAGTGTGTGGTTTAGTGTATTGAAGTGTGTGGTTTAGTGTATTGAAGTGTATGTTGTAGTGTATTGAAGTGTGTGGTGTAGTGTATAAACTTGTGACATCTACCATCCATCAACAAAATGATATAAAATGTATTTGTTTATTTGTATATGTATTTTTTTGTTTTGCTTTAATCAGAGAGTATTGCGGCCAGCAGAACTCTCAACTTGACATCTTCCTCTAAATAAAGTGTACAGAAAGAACTCTTTGCTGTTTAGAATAAAACTAAGTACCGGTACTGCAACATTCATAAGCAAACTGTCCTAACGCCATATTCCGATGAAGCTAACCAGAGAATTACTATAAGGAATAATACATGGTATTGTTTCTAATATCGTAACATGTGGCCCGACATTAGGTTTCTAATAATTATGTGGTCCTTCTTGTAAAAAAAAAAATGTTGCCGACCCCTGCTCTAAATTTAAGTGTGTGTGTGTGAGAGAGAGAGAGATAGAGAGCAGCTTTATGTTTTTGCTTCATAAACCAAGCTGTTTTTACAGGAGCACCCTTTTCAATTGATTTAAATAGTGCAAGGGAAATAACGCTAATAATATGTAATTATCTGAATTTATTATTATTATTTTATTTTTGTAGAATTTACACTATAATAACTGAATGAACTAGAGCCTCCACTGTTCCATACGCAGCTATTCTGGCACTCATAAATTTGGCCTTTGAACTGTTACGTCGGACCTTTTATCTCTAAAATCAAATCTAGAATAAAACAAAAAAATAACAATTAAAAAACAACGAAACAATGAATCGCATTCTTATCAACCATCTCCAGGCCTTCAGTGGTTCCCACAATTTTCATGATAGGCTCAGAATAGAAATGAGTAAACTTACAAGGTTACCCCCCCCCCCTTTTTTTTTTGAGCAAACAATATTATATTATATGGATTGATTCAAGGGCATTCATGTGGTAACAGTTGAACATACAATCCTAAATGATTGTAATCCTAAATGATTGTGTAGCACAAAGCAGAAACGAGAATATGTTAAGTATACAACTGTACAGATGATCACTGTATTCAGTGATGCCCAAAGCACGGCCCGCGGGCCAGATCCGGCCCGCGATCTGAGTCCATCCGGCCCGACGATATGTCAGCACAAAGTGTAGAAAATCCCCCTTTTTCCAAAAAAAAAAAGGGATAAATAGATTAGAAGGTGTAAAAATGTATCTGTACTTACGTTAGAGCCCTCAATTTTTCTCCTGATTGATTGGTACCATGACATTTAACATTTGTGCGTTTATGAAATAGGTATCTGAGTGTAGAATGTATGTTTTCAGGCAGGAAAAGTGACACGGTTCTTTACTTTTATGTGGAACATGATACTAGGCCAACATCTTTGTTTTATACAGAAAGTGTGGCTATTTTAAAAAACGAAAACATATAGACGACATTATGAAACAAATATGACGGCATTCTTGGTTTGAGCCGCGAATAAAAGATTGTTAAACTAAGCCTAGAAATTGGAGGATATGTATTAAAAAGAGACAGGAAAACAACGCGGTTGTAAAGCTTACTACAATGTTGCTCATATTCTAAGCACAGAAAGTTGCTGGTACTTTAGTAAAGTAAAGAAATGAAGCCATCTTCTGAGGCGGGGAAAAAAAGGTACATTTCAAATATCCCATCAATTAATGAAGCACAGGATCTACGGGTTTCAGGTCGATATCGTTTCTATACGCCTACGTTTTATAGGCCTACGTTTTATAGGCTTACGTTTTATAGGCTTACGTTTTATAGGCCTACGTTTCTATACGCCTACGTTTTATAGGCCTACGTTTTCGTTCATATGGCCCGCGACACGAGTGAAAATTAAAATGGCCCGAAGGTCGAATTAGGTTGGGCATCACTGGTGTATGTAATAGTTTTCATGTCATGAGAATGCGCGTCTTCTGTCTATATTATGTTTTCCTACAGAACCTAAAGGTTTTAAGGTTTATATGGTCCCTTCTATCCGTGGCCAACCTGTTTAAATGAAAAGTGTTTAATGGGGAAAAAAAGGGGGGGGGGAAGACCCGTTAAAATTTCCCCGAACTAGACCAAAACTCTTTCTTCCCCCCCCCCCCCACATGCACACACTAACACATAGTTTTTTCCTCTAATCTACCACATTCAGCACCCTTAGATCAGTCCCCTCCAAAAGACACGCCGTTGGGAAATTTAACTTGTCATAAACGTTGTTTTAATTTTTTTTTTTTTAAATTTTGACCTAGTTTGAAAACGTTGCGTGATATCAGGACTCGAACTACGCTGTTTAGTTTGCTCTCTCTCATCCTATCCACAGTTACTCTTTGAGGTTTCATCTTAAAGTACACAGATTGCGTGATTCTGTTCGCG
This sequence comes from Biomphalaria glabrata, assembly GCF_947242115.1. Classification (NCBI taxonomy): domain Eukaryota; kingdom Metazoa; phylum Mollusca; class Gastropoda; family Planorbidae; genus Biomphalaria; species Biomphalaria glabrata. Next base: position 38,661,265 of record NC_074716.1, read on the forward strand.
TGGGTGTCGGTCAGTATGGGAATGCTGTCACAGGGCTCATCGGGGCTGGTTCAGGCTGATAACACAGTTCAGCTCAAATGTGTTTTAGTGACCAAATTGGCTCTCTTGCTATCTCGGTTGGTACTTGGATTGGTGTGCGGAATAAACAAATCACTGATTAGGTGGCCAGAAGTACTTCATCACAGTATTTAAAAAAAATGACTCATACAATTGATTGTAGTTCTAATAACAAGTTTGTAAATTCTAACCAAAAAAAAAAAAATCAATTCCTATTTAATGTTTAAAACTAAATGCGCGGGGGCTGGAGGGGCGTGGTGGCGGAGTGGGTTCGAAATTCGGTGAAGGCTGGGGATTTTGAATTAGGGGATTTTTAAAGCGCCCTGAGTCCACCCAACTCTAATGACTTATATTAGGGAAAGTAAAGGCTAGCCACATGACACCCTGCTTGTAAAGCGTTGGCCAATCATCTGCCTATAGATCGCGAGCTCTGAAATGGAAACTTTACTTTCTTTAATATAGTAGAAGAGATGTCGTACTACTTTAAGATCTAGTAGATGTACTTGTAGAATACCAATCAGAGATGTCGTACTACTTTAAGATCTAGTAGATGTACTTGTAGAATACCAATCAGAGATGTCGTACTACTTTAAGATCTAGTAGATGTACATGTAGAATACCAATCAGAGATGTCTCACTACTTTAAGATCTAGTAGATGTACTTGTAGAATACCAATCAGAGATGTCGTACTACTTTAAGATCTAGTAGATGTACTTGTAGAATACCAATCAGAGATGTCGTACTACTTTAAGATCTAGTAGATGTACATGTAGAATACCAATCAGAGATGTCTCACTACTTTAGGATCTAGTAGATGTACATGTAGAATACCAATCAGAGTTGTCGTACTACTTTAAGATCTAGTAGATGTACATGTAGAATACCAATCAGAGATGTCGTACTACTTTAAGATCTAGTAGATGTACATGTAGAATACCAATCAGAGATGTCTCACTACTTTAAGATCTAGTAGATGTACATGTAGAATACCAATCAGAGATGTCGTACTACTTTAAGATCTAGTAGATGTACATGTAGAATACCAATCAGAGATGTCTCACTACTTTAAGATCTAGTAGATGTACATGTAGAATACCAATCAGAGATGTCTCACTACTTTAAGATCTAGTAGATGTACATGTAGAATACCAATCAGAGATGTCTCACTACTTTAAGATCTAGTAGATGTACATGTAGAATACCAATCAGAGTTGTCGTACTACTTTAAGATCTAGTAGATGTACATGTAGAATACCAATCAGAGATGTCTCACTACTTTAAGATCTAGTAGATGTACATGTAGAATACCAATCAGAGATGTCTCACTACTTTAAGATCTAGTAGATGTACATGTAGAATACCAATCAGAGATGTCTCACTACTTTAAGATCTAGTAGATGTACATGTAGAATACCAATCAGAGATGTCTCACTACTTTAAGATCTAGTAGATGTACATGTATTATACCAATCAGAGATGTCTCACTACTTTAAGATCTAGTAGATGTACATGTAGAATACCAATCAGAGATGTCTCACTACTTTAAGATATAGTAGATGTACATGTAGAATACCACTCAGAGATGTCTTCTTCTTATATATACGCGTCATGCATTTAGTCATGCATATTAACCAATGACTTAAATTCTGCCAAGTCACTGGTTTTCCTGGCTAGCTCAGGCAACCCATTCCATGCTCTAATAGCACTAGGGAAGAAGGAGTATTTGTACAAATTTGTCCTAGCATATGGGACGAGGAATGTGCCTTTATCTTTGTGTCTTTCAGAGTATTTTATTAAATTTTGTTTTTGTATTTGAAGATTATGGTTCAGTGTTTTATGTATGATTGCTACTTTACTTTTGAGCCTTCTGTCCTGAAGGCTTTCTAAATTTAATGATTTTACTAAAGGTGTTACTCTAGTCAAATGTGAATATTCGTTTGTTATGAATCTCACTGCTCTATTTTGTGTCTGTTCCAGTTTCTTAATGTTTTCTTGAGTTGAGGGGTCCCAAACGGAGGATGCATATTCTATTATTGGCCTAACCAAGGTTAAGTAACATTTTAGTTTTATGTTCTTATTTGATTTATAGAAATTTCTTTTAATAAATCCTAATGCTTTGTTTGATTTTTTTGTAGTTTCATCAATATGTGGATTCCATGACAGTTTTTCATTTATTATAACACCTAGGTATTTTGCGTTTTTAGTCTGTGATACTGGTTTGCCATGAATAAGATAAGTGGAATTAATTTGTTTTAGTTTTTTTGTTACTCTTAACAACTGACATTTTTCTGGGTGGAAAGACATGCTCCAATTTCATTCCCATTTCTGTAATTCATCTAATTCTCTTTGTAAAATATCTGTGTCTTGTGTTGTTTTTATTGTTCTATATATTATGCAATCGTCTGCAAATAATCTGACTTTTGTTCCTGAACTAATGCAATTTGGTAAATCATTTATGTAAATTAAAAATAGTAGTGGACCCAAGACTGTACCTTGAGGTACACCTGAGTTTACTGTTATCGGTGTTGATTTAGAGCCATTTATTACTACAGTTTGTTCTCTCCCTATCAGAAAGTCTTTAATCCACTGATGCAGTGGACCATTAATGCCGAAATATTTTAATTTTTTAAGCAAACTATGGTGGTGAACTTTGTCAAAAGCCTTAGAAAAATCTAGTAAGATAGCATCTATTTGTTCACTATTATCTAAACCTTTTGAAAAATCATCAATTAGTCCTATTAGTTGTGTTTCACATGATCTATATTTCCTAAAGCCATGTTGGTATGGTGTGAGGACATTATGTTTGTCTAAGTGGTTTATGATGTTGCTACATATTATGTGTTCTAGGATTTTACATGTGATGCTGGTAAGTGATACTGGTCTGTAGTTCCCTGGGTCAGATTTTTCTCCTTTTTTAAATAGGGGGGTGACATTAGCTTCTTTCCAGTCCTTTGGTACTCTGCCCTGGTTAAGTGAAGCCTGAAAGAGTATTTTGAACACTGGGGCTAGCTCATTACTTAGTTCTTTGAGTAATCTAGATGGAATACCATCAGGTCCAGAAGCTTTATTTGGTTTGGTGTTGGCTAATAGTTTTTGAATTCCATTTTCTTGTACTACTATATCTTCTATGTTGTCTACTTGGTTCAAATTCAGTAATATGTCTTTGTCTCCTGGGGCTGAGAATGCTGATGCAAAGTATTTGTTTAGAATGTTTGCTTTAGTTTCATTATCATTATGTATTATGTTATGTTCATCTTTTAATGGCGCTACGCCTGTTGTTTCCATTTTCTTAGACTTAATGTATGACCATAGGTTTTTGTTGTTATCTTTAGATATTACCTTGTTTATGTATTCACTCTGCAGCTGTCTGCTTACTTTTTGGGTTAAGTGTTTAATTTTTATATACTTTTTGTAAACTCTTTCTGCATTAGTTTCTTTAAATTTTCTATAGAGGTTTTCCTTCTGTTTACAAAGCTTCTTTAGTCTATTATTAAACCAGCATTTATTTATTTTGTTTGATGTGTATTTAGTTGGTATATGATTTTCTATTATGCTTTTAAGATGGTTTTTAATGAAATTCCAGAGGTCATCGACTGGTTGGTTAATGTCTTTTTCTAATAAGAATGTTTGTTGAAAGTTTAGTGCAGCTTGGTGTAGTTGTGTTAGGTTACATTTATTCCAGAGTAAGATTTTTCTTTTGGGTTTTGTATTGGCTACTGCTTTTATCTGACTGTGTATTTTTATGATCTCATGGTCTGATAGACCAGGGATAATTTCATAATCAACTACTAATCCAGGTCTGTTGGTTAAGAAGAGATCTAATGTGTTGTTTAATCTAGTTGGCTTTTTAATGATTTGATCTAAACTTAGGTTGTGTAAAGTTTCTATGAAAAGCTCATTTATGTCCTTAAGGTTTTGGTGTTTATCTATGGTTAGTGTTTTCCAATTTATATCAGGTAGGTTGAAATCACCCATAATCCAAAAAACTGCATTTTTATTTGTCTCTTTAAGTGTAGTAATCTGATTACATAGTTCCTGCATGTATTCTAAACTAGAATTTGGTGGTCTGTAAATGCTGCCTATTATTAGGGATGTTGAGGTGGTATTAATTTTACAAAATGTTGATTCTACATTTTTTGAGTTAGGTAAGGTAATTTCTTCTGCTATAAGAGTGTTTTTTATTGCTAAAAGAACTCCTCCATGATTATCAGCCCTATCTTTTCTAAAAATTTCATAATTACTATTGAAAATTTCTGCATTATAAATTTCAGGATGCAGCCAAGTTTCTGTTCCTGCAATTATGTCTGGTTTCTCACATTCTAATAAAATTTCTAAGTCTGCTGTTTTGTTCCTAATGCTTTGAAAATTTATAACTAAGGTTTTAAGGTATTTTGGTATTACTTCTTTAGTAGGTTTGTTTAGTGAGGCTGTTGTATTAATTTTAGTAGATTTAGGTTTAACAGGAGTGGATCTAGCTAGTGGTTGGTGAGTTTGGTTCGGGATGGTGTTTAGGATGTTGTATGGGTTAGAAGTGTCCGCATCAAAGGAATCAAACAGTCCTGATGTAAACTGAGGTAACCCACACGGTACACAGTGCCATGATGCGTCTTTGTTGCCTAAGGCATAATACACAGGTGTATTCATATGGAGACATGATGCATGGTACCATTCATCGCAGGTGTCACATTGAATGGCTTTCTGTTTCAGGGTGCATATTTTTTTTGCAGATGTTGCATCTATCTTTAGATCTAGGCCCTGGATTTGACTCTACATCTCCTGCCATTAATATTAACAGTGATAGGTATTTATTTCTGCTGTGTCTGATTGAGAACTTCCATTTGTGATGGGTAATCTTCTTTAATGTTATAGATGTGTATGTTAGGTTATTTTTGAAGTTGCATTGTTTTAAAGTGTGATGATTGATTATGACTGTTGTTTCCTTTTTAAGTTTAGTGTTGACAAAGGTAGATCTAGTTCTGTGTTCAGCTAGTGTGCATTTGGTGATTATTAGGATAAATAGCCAGAGCAATTTCATGATGACTGTTCTTGATTTTAGTTTTTAAAGGAGTCTAGTCTAAATCTAGTTTAAGGTTTACAATGCCTAAGTTAAGTCTAAATCTAAAGTGAAAGCTAGTTTACAATGACAATTAAATCAAATTACATAGAATATTACTATTAGTTATTATTAGTAGTATTAGTAGATGATTAGTAGATCTAAAGCCTTAATTAAAGTCTAAGTCTAACACTAGACAGACTAGATCTAAAATCTAAGGATATAATAATAAATATAGACTAGATCTAGATCTAATAAATTATAAGGATTAGTGAGACAAAATAGTCCTAAATTAGAATTGTTAATTTGAATTAATTAGTAGAAAAAATGCTGAATTAAGTTAAATATATAATTTAAAGAAATTAGTTTATTAGTTAAATAGCTTTTTTAATGAATTTGGTTTGATTTAATACAACAAAACGAAAAATTTAACTCATCTCTATTTACAGTAAACATGTCTCACTACTTTAAGATCTAGTAGATGTACATGTAGAATACCAGTCAGAGATGTCGTACTACTTTAAGATCTAGTAGATGTACATGTAGAATACCAATCAGAGATGTCGTACTACTTTAAGATCTAGTAGATGTACATACAGAATACCAATCAGAGATGTCGTACTACTTTAAGATCTAGTAGATGTACATGTAGAATACCAGTCAGAGATGTCGTACTACTTTAAGATCTGGTAGATGTACATCTAGAATACCAATCAGAGATGTCGTACTACTTTAAGATCTAGTAGATGTACATGTAGAATACCAATCAGAGATGTCTCACTACTTTAAGATCTAGTAGATGTACATGTAGAATACCAATCAGAGATGTCTCACTACTTTAAGATCTGGTAGATGTACATGCAGAATACCAATCAGAAATGTCGTACTACTTTAAGATCTAGTAGATGTACATGTAGAATACCAATCAGAGATGTCTCACTACTTTAAGATCTAGTAGATGTACATGTAGAATACCAATCAGAGATGTCGTACTACTTTAAGATCTAGTAGATGTACATGTAGAATACCAATCAGAGATGTCGCACTATTTTAAGATCTAGTAGATGTACATGTAGAATACCAATCAGAGATGTCTCACTACTTTAAGATCTAGTAGATGTACTAGTATTATACCAATCAGAGATGTCTCACTACTTTAAGATCTAGTAGATGTACATGTAGAATACCAATCAGAGATGTCTCACTACTTTAAGATCTAGTAGATGTACATGTAGAATACCAATCAGAGATGTCTCACTACTTTAAGATCTAGTAGATGTACATGTAGAATACCAATCAGAGATGTCTCACTACTTTAAGATCTAGTAGATGTACATGTAGAATACCAGTCAGAGATGTCTCACTACTTTAAGATCTAGTAGATATACATGTAGAATACCAATCAGAGATGTCTCACTACTTTAAGATCTAGTAGATATACATGTAGAATACCAGTCTCAGATGTCTTACTACTTTAAGATCTAGTAGATGTACATGTAGAATACCAGTCAGAGATGTCGTACTACTTTAAGATCTAGTAGATGTACATGTAGAATACCTATCAGAGATGTCTCACTACTTTAAGATCTAGTAGATGTACATGTAGAATACCAATCATAGATGTCGTACTACTTTAAGATCTAGTAGATGTAAATGTAGAATACCAATCATAGATGTCGTACTACTTTAAGATCTAGTAGATATACATGTAGAATACCAGTCATAGATGTCTCACTACTTTAAGATCTAGTAGATGTACATGTAGAATACCAGTCAGAGATGTCTCACTACTTTAAGATCTAGTAGATATACATGTAGAATACCAGTCATAGATGTCTCACTACTTTAAGATCTAGTAGATGTACATGTAGAATACCAATCAGAGATGTCTCACTACTTTAAGATCTAGTAGATATACATGTAGAATACCAGTCATAGATGTCTCACTACTTTAAGATCTAGTAGATGTACATGTAGAATACCAGTCTCAGATGTCTCACTACTTTAAGATCTAGTAGATGTACATGTAGAATACCAGTCTCAGATGTCTCACTACTTTAAGATCTAGTAGATGTACATGTATTATACCAATCAGAGATGTCGTACTACTTTAAGATCTAGTAGATGTATATGTAGAATACCAATCATAGATGTCTCACTACTTTAAGATCTAGTAGATGTACATGTAGAATACCACTCAGAGATGTCGTACTACTTTAAGATCTAGTAGATGTACATGTAGAATATCAATCATAGATGTCGTACTACTTTAAGATCTAGTAGATGTACATCTAGAATACCAATCATAGATGTCTCACTACTTTAAGATCTAGTAGATGTACATGTATTATACCAATCAGAGATGTCGTACTACTTTAAGATCTAGTAGATATACATGTAGAATACCAATCAGAGATGACGTACTACTTTAAGATCTAGTAGATGTACATGTAGAATACCAATCAGAGATGTCTCACTACTTTAAGATCTAGTAGATGTACATGTAGAATACCAATCAGAGATGTCTCACTACTTTAAGATCTAGTAGATGTACATGTAGAATACCAATCAGAGATGTCTCACTACTTTAAGATCTAGTAGATGTACATGTAGAATACCAATCAGAGATGTCTCACTACTTTAAGATCTAGTAGATGTACATGTAGAATACCAATCAGAGATGACGTACTACTTTAAGATCTAGTAGATGTACATGTAGAATACCAGTCAGAGATGACGTACTACTTTAAGATCTAGTAGATGTACATGTAGAATATCAATCATAGATGTCGTACTACTTTAAGATCTAGTAGATGTACATCTAGAATACCAATCATAGATGTCTCACTACTTTAAGATCTAGTAGATGTACATGTATTATACCAATCAGAGATGTCGTACTACTTTAAGATCTAGTAGATATACATGTAGAATACCAATCAGAGATGACGTACTACTTTAAGATCTAGTAGATGTACATGTAGAATACCAATCAGAGATGTCTCACTACTTTAAGATCTAGTAGATGTACATGTAGAATACCAATGAGAGATGTCTCACTACTTTAAGATCTAGTAGATGTACATGTAGAATACCAATCAGAGATGTCTCACTACTTTAAGATCTAGTAGATGTACATGTAGAATACCAATCAGAGATGTCTCACTACTTTAAGATCTAGTAGATGTACATGTAGAATACCAATCAGAGATGTCTCACTACTTTAAGATCTAGTAGATGTACATGTAGAATACCAATCAGAGATGACGTACTACTTTAAGATCTAGTAGATGTACATGTAGAATACCAGTCAGAGATGACGTACTACTTTAAGATCTAGTAGATGTACATGTAGAATACCAGTCAGAGATGACGTACTACTTTAAGATCTAGTAGATGTACATGTATTATACCAATCAGAGATGTCTCACTACTTTAAGATCTGGTAGATGTACATGTAGAATACCAGTCAGAGATGTCTCACTACTTTAAGATCTAGTAGATGTACATGTAGAATACCAATTATAGATGTCGTACTACTTTAAGATCTAGTAGATGTACATGTAGAATACCAGTCTCAGATGTCTCACTACTTTAAGATCTAGTAGATGTACATGTAGAATACCAGTCAGAGATGTCTCACTACTTTAAGATCTAGTAGATGTACATGTAGAATACCAGTCAGAGATGTCTCACTACTTTAAGATCTAGTAGATATACATGTAGAATACCAGTCATAGATGTCTCACTACTTTAAGATCTAGTAGATATACATGTAGAATATCTATCAGAGATGTCGTACTACTTTAAGATCTAGTAGATGTACATGTATTATACCAATTAGAGATGTCTCAGTACTTTAAGATCTAGTAGATGTACATGTAGAATACCAGTCATAGATGTCTCACTACTTTAAGATCTAGTAGATGTACATGTAGAATACCAGTCATAGATGTCTCACTACTTTAAGATCTAGTAGATGTACATGTAGAATACCAGTCATAGATGTCTCACTACTTTAAGATCTAGTAGATGTACATGTAGAATACCAATCAGAGATGTCGTACTACTTTAAGATCTAGTAGATGAACATGTGGAATACCAATCAGAGATGACGTACTACTTTAAGATCTAGTAGATGTACATGTAGAATACCAATCAGAGATGTCGCACTATTTTAAGATCTAGTAGATGTACATGTAGAATACCAATCAGAGATGTCTCACTACTTTAAGATCTAGTAGATGTACTAGTATTATACCAATCAGAGATGTCTCACTACTTTAAGATCTAGTAGATGTACATGTATTATACCAATCAGAGATGTCTCACTACTTTAAGATCTAGTAGATGTACATGTAGAATACCAGTCAGAGATGTCTCACTACTTTAAGATCTAGTAGATATACATGTAGAATACCAGTCATAGATGTCTCACTACTTTAAGATCTAGTAGATGTACATGTAGAATACCAATCAGAGATGTCGCACTATTTTAAGATCTAGTAGATGTACATGTAGAATACCAATCAGAGATGTCTCACTACTTTAAGATCTAGTAGATGTACTAGTATTATACCAATCAGAGATGTCTCACTACTTTAAGATCTAGTAGATGTACATGTAGAATACCAATCATAGATGTCGTACTACTTTAAGATCTAGTAGATGTAAATGTAGAATACCAATCATAGATGTCGTACTACTTTAAGATCTAGTAGATATACATGTAGAATACCAGTCATAGATGTCTCACTACTTTAAGATCTAGTAGATGTACATGTAGAATACCAGTCAGAGATGTCTCACTACTTTAAGATCTAGTAGATATACATGTAGAATACCAGTCATAGATGTCTCACTACTTTAAGATCTAGTAGATGTACATGTAGAATACCAATCAGAGATGTCTCACTACTTTAAGATCTAGTAGATATACATGTAGAATACCAGTCATAGATGTCTCACTACTTTAAGATCTAGTAGATGTACATGTAGAATACCAGTCTCAGATGTCTCACTACTTTAAGATCTAGTAGATGTACATGTAGAATACCAGTCTCAGATGTCTCACTACTTTAAGATCTAGTAGATGTACATGTATTATACCAATCAGAGATGTCGTACTACTTTAAGATCTAGTAGATGTATATGTAGAATACCAATCATAGATGTCTCACTACTTTAAGATCTAGTAGATGTACATGTAGAATACCACTCAGAGATGTCGTACTACTTTAAGATCTAGTAGATGTACATGTAGAATATCAATCATAGATGTCGTACTACTTTAAGATCTAGTAGATGTACATCTAGAATACCAATCATAGATGTCTCACTACTTTAAGATCTAGTAGATGTACATGTATTATACCAATCAGAGATGTCGTACTACTTTAAGATCTAGTAGATATACATGTAGAATACCAATCAGAGATGACGTACTACTTTAAGATCTAGTAGATGTACATGTAGAATACCAATCAGAGATGTCTCACTACTTTAAGATCTAGTAGATGTACATGTAGAATACCAATCAGAGATGTCTCACTACTTTAAGATCTAGTAGATGTACATGTAGAATACCAATCAGAGATGTCTCACTACTTTAAGATCTAGTAGATGTACATGTAGAATACCAATCAGAGATGTCTCACTACTTTAAGATCTAGTAGATGTACATGTAGAATACCAATCAGAGATGACGTACTACTTTAAGATCTAGTAGATGTACATGTAGAATACCAGTCAGAGATGACGTACTACTTTAAGATCTAGTAGATGTACATGTAGAATATCAATCATAGATGTCGTACTACTTTAAGATCTAGTAGATGTACATCTAGAATACCAATCATAGATGTCTCACTACTTTAAGATCTAGTAGATGTACATGTATTATACCAATCAGAGATGTCGTACTACTTTAAGATCTAGTAGATATACATGTAGAATACCAATCAGAGATGACGTACTACTTTAAGATCTAGTAGATGTACATGTAGAATACCAATCAGAGATGTCTCACTACTTTAAGATCTAGTAGATGTACATGTAGAATACCAATGAGAGATGTCTCACTACTTTAAGATCTAGTAGATGTACATGTAGAATACCAATCAGAGATGTCTCACTACTTTAAGATCTAGTAGATGTACATGTAGAATACCAATCAGAGATGTCTCACTACTTTAAGATCTAGTAGATGTACATGTAGAATACCAATCAGAGATGTCTCACTACTTTAAGATCTAGTAGATGTACATGTAGAATACCAATCAGAGATGACGTACTACTTTAAGATCTAGTAGATGTACATGTAGAATACCAGTCAGAGATGACGTACTACTTTAAGATCTAGTAGATGTACATGTAGAATACCAGTCAGAGATGACGTACTACTTTAAGATCTAGTAGATGTACATGTATTATACCAATCAGAGATGTCTCACTACTTTAAGATCTGGTAGATGTACATGTAGAATACCAGTCAGAGATGTCTCACTACTTTAAGATCTAGTAGATGTACATGTAGAATACCAATTATAGATGTCGTACTACTTTAAGATCTAGTAGATGTACATGTAGAATACCAGTCTCAGATGTCTCACTACTTTAAGATCTAGTAGATGTACATGTAGAATACCAGTCAGAGATGTCTCACTACTTTAAGATCTAGTAGATGTACATGTAGAATACCAGTCAGAGATGTCTCACTACTTTAAGATCTAGTAGATATACATGTAGAATACCAGTCATAGATGTCTCACTACTTTAAGATCTAGTAGATATACATGTAGAATATCTATCAGAGATGTCGTACTACTTTAAGATCTAGTAGATGTACATGTATTATACCAATTAGAGATGTCTCAGTACTTTAAGATCTAGTAGATGTACATGTAGAATACCAGTCATAGATGTCTCACTACTTTAAGATCTAGTAGATGTACATGTAGAATACCAGTCATAGATGTCTCACTACTTTAAGATCTAGTAGATGTACATGTAGAATACCAGTCATAGATGTCTCACTACTTTAAGATCTAGTAGATGTACATGTAGAATACCAATCAGAGATGTCGTACTACTTTAAGATCTAGTAGATGAACATGTGGAATACCAATCAGAGATGACGTACTACTTTAAGATCTAGTAGATGTACATGTAGAATACCAATCAGAGATGTCGCACTATTTTAAGATCTAGTAGATGTACATGTAGAATACCAATCAGAGATGTCTCACTACTTTAAGATCTAGTAGATGTACTAGTATTATACCAATCAGAGATGTCTCACTACTTTAAGATCTAGTAGATGTACATGTATTATACCAATCAGAGATGTCTCACTACTTTAAGATCTAGTAGATGTACATGTAGAATACCAGTCAGAGATGTCTCACTACTTTAAGATCTAGTAGATATACATGTAGAATACCAGTCATAGATGTCTCACTACTTTAAGATCTAGTAGATGTACATGTAGAATACCAATCAGAGATGTCTCACTACTTTAAGATCTAGTAGATGTACATGTAGAATACCAATCAGAGATGTCTCACTACTTTAAGATCTAGTAGATATACATGTAGAATACCAGTCATAGATGTCTCACTACTTTAAGATCTAGTAGA